>NC_092753.1:70315130-70632630 GCF_047496795.1 Chiloscyllium punctatum | reverse complement strand
TCATGAATGCCCAAGGCTTTTCTTATTATTTAGCCTGGCAGAACAATGTTGAGTTGTTATGAGATGTTTCATTTGCTCCCTTTTTAACTGTAGTTTATCTTGCAGTCATACAATGTACCTAACAACTGGGGTTATATTTACATAATGCTCAATCTTAAGTGCCCTCTGAGCAATTTGGGTGGGAAATAAATGCTGATCTAGCCAGTGACATCCTCATCCTGTGAATAAATATAATAACAAAAAGAATATGTCTTACTTCTGTTTTGTTTCTCATTACTTTCACTTCACATTTGGATGATGTGCTCTAAACATTTGGCTTCTCTTCCTAAACCACTTGGTTTCTCCTCCTTTGAATGTACTATTTAAAATGTGCATTTTTGACCAAGCTTTTAATTCTTTGACTGATCAGTTTTTGTCTGAGACACTACGGGGCATTTTACTATGTTGATGACACCATATTCAGGTATGGCTGGCCAAACACACAGTTCCCCTCTATCTGTCAAAGTTGGGCAATAGGGGTTGAACTGTGAAATGCAAAGTTATTGACTTTGGAAGCAAAAAGAAGGTGGCAGATTACTACCTGAATGGCAGTAAATTGGAAGTATGCAGCAGGACCTGGGTGTCCTTGTGCACCAGTCGCTGAAGGTAGGCATGCTGGTGCAGCAGGCGATAAACAATGCAAATGATATGTTGGCCTTCATTGCGAGAGGTTTTGAGTACAGGAGGAGGACTGTGTTGTTGCAGATATACAGGGCCTTGGTGAGGCCACACCTAGAATATAGTGTGCAGTTTTAAACTCCTTTTCTGAGGAAGGGTGCTTTGCTATTGATGAAGTTCAGTGAAGGTTTACTGACGTATGGTGAGACTGACGTATGAGGAGAGATTGACTAAGTTAGCATAGTTTTCGCTGGAGTTCACAAGAGTGAGGGGGAATCTCATATAGACTTAAAAGTCTAACAGGACAAGACAGGGTAAATGCAGGAAGGATATTCCCAGTGGTGGGTGCGTTCAGAACCAAGGGTCACAGTCTGAGGATTCGGAGTGGACCATTTAGGATGGAGCTGAGGATTTCTTCACCCAAAGAGAAGTGAGCCTGTGGAATTCATTATCACAGGAAGTAGTTGATGCCAAAACATTGAATTTATTCAAGAGGCAGGTAGATACAGCACTTGGGGCAAATGAGATCAAAGGTAATGGGGAGAAAGCAGGATTAGGCTATTGTGTTGGATGGTCAGCCATGATCATGCTGAAAGGTGAAGAAGGCTGGAAGGGCTGAATGACCCCCTCCTGTCTTCTATGTTTCCATGCATACTAGAACCTGAATAGATAATCAGAGCTAAAACAAAAAAAAATACTTTTTATTTTAACTTCTGTGCATTTTTAAAGCCCATTTTAATGAATTTGTTCATGGAGGTTACGTTGTATTGGTCTGAATTTCCTGTTAGATTTAGCAAAGTAACCATGTTAATTGACTTATGCACAGTTATTATTTGTACCTTGCGTTACATGCTAGTTTTCTCGTATGGTCACATGTGAAATATGCAATTGCAATACTTGCAAATGACAATTCTGCTATTTGTGCTTGTGCTATGTAAACAGTGAACACTGCCAGAGTAGATGTGCTGAAGTCTTAACTGTCTAAGCTGCACTAATTTACTGAAAGTAGAGCTCTAAGGCTGGAAAATTTCAACTCCGATTTAATATGGGATTGAATGATACGCTATAAGCATTAGCTGCAATTTGTACCTATCTACTGTAAGTGGACATTCAACATTTTTGGGTTGATTAATCATAATGATCATCCACTAAAAATGCTGACATTCTCTGAAATTATGCATTCATTTGCATTCATGTAATCTGTCAAAATAGCTGTGGCAAGTTTAATAATTGTGAATTTGCCACTCACTAGAAAAGCTTTGACAAATATAAGCAGAAACATGGAGTCATTCAGGGGCATAAATTTTGCTTGGAGGATGTTCTCTGTGTAGAACTTCCCTACCTTTGTTTTTGAGTTTCTAGGTTCCACTTCTGTTTTCAGGTCAGTGGAGACCAAGTGACTGAAAATGTGCTTTGCTTTGTTTATGCATTGTTTCTTTAACATCAGCACTAAAATACTGCTGTAATACAATGATACCATTTATTTCTGTAAACCTGAACTTGTTTACATTATGCAGTTTAAACATTGAATTGAACTCTTGAATCTGCAGTTGACTGGATTATTGTGATATAAAAGTCTCCATATATCCTTCTTTAAAAGTAACGTTAATTCAATAAACAAAATGTCAATTTTGAAGATTGATCGTGAGGTCTGAGAAGAAAAAGCTTGATTACAGTTACTTTTCCTCAACTGGCTCACACTCTGTGTTAGTGGATTCTTGCACTTGTCTTGACTGTCCTATGTGTACATAGTTATTTTTTTACCCTCCATGTTTCTTGGATACCTCATTGTTCAATGATCAAGATGGATGAGGGGAAATCACTGCTTGGAATTTTGTGAGCACTTATGGGGACGCTGAGGGCTTTTTACTTGTTGGCTCATGAAACTAGCTCAATATAAAGAAGACATTTTTACAAGCCAGCAGTACTTGCAAAGGATACATTTGTTGTCTGGGTTCCTGCTAAACCTTCAGAACCAGACATGTCTTGCACCTATGTACTTCCTATTAGTTAAGCACATATGGAGAAGATTACAGTACAAAAAAAAGTGATGGAAGGTGAGTACAAAGTCAGGGGTTTGGGAATAGCCTTCATTATGTCAGAATATGACATTACACCGATTGAATTCAGACTCTTGATGCATTGAACTCCTGAATATAGGATTGAGTGGGTCATCAGGTCACCTTGACCTGTCACTCAACAAGCCCCTCAGCCTGCATAATGCTAGCTGAATTTCAAAGGAATATTATGGAATCTCATAACAGAGCAGGAAGTCATTTTGCTTGTATTGTCTGTGCCAGTTCTTGGAAAGATCTGTCCAATTTAGCCCTATTGCTCAGTGTTTACCCTATAACCCTGCAGTTGGTCTTCCAAATGTATGGCCAATTGCCTTATGCAAATTCTAAAGGATGTGCTTCCATCCCCCTTTTTAGTTGGCATTTTCAAGATCTGAACAAACTTATTATCTCTAAACAAAAAAGTCCTGCTTGCTCCTCTGGTAATCTCTAGTTACTGGTCAATTTACCACAGGAAAAAGGGTTTGTTCTGCTGTATTAGTGTCCCTCATTTTGAATACATTTATTAAGTGTACCAAAAAAGAGAAAATGCTGGAAAATCTCAGCAAGTCTTGCAGCATCTATAAGGAGAGAAAAGAGCTGACGTTTCGAGTCTAACTGGCCCTTAATATTTTTCCCAAAGTATAATACACAGAATTGCAAATGCTCATTAATTTGAAGAGCTTTTAGGACTACTCCAAATAATAGTAGAATAGCATAAAAGTGAAAATCCAATTTTTTTGATAATTTTTTGAGTTGGAATTTACTGAATCTAGACATATTTACTGCATAGCATAGGCCATCCAGAATTGGTATGATTCTGAAGACAAACTGACAGTTTATGAAACCAGCAGCGTTAGCTGTTTACACTTTTCATTTTGAAAAAAGATTGTGCAAGAAATTGTTCTAAGTGTGAGATTGACTTAAATGTGGTTGGTTTTAATGGGCATACAACTAGGAATCAGTTGGCACTTGTTTCATTCAGGTGTTTCTCCAAGAGAGATAACAGTTGGTTGTAGCTCATGGTGTTAAAACTTAAATTCTCACCAGAGAAATTGCTGAATCTCTCAGCAGGGTTTGTATCAAGGTGAGCAGCAAGTGCCCTTGTTTAATCCTGGCAACAAATTCAAGATCAATAAAATTGCTTATGTGAAACTGTACTTGGTGAATCTTTTTATTCTGTTGGTGTATTAGTTATGGTGACATTCACTTATTTTTATATTTTTCTTCTTCTAGGTTATAACCAACAACCATCCTCCCAACAGCAAGCTCAGCAGTTCCAAGCTTACAATCAGCAAGCATCCCAAGCTCCTGCACCTGGATTCTCCGCTCAAGCCCAGCAATTACCATCACAGCCTGCTCAGCAGTACCAAGGGGGCTCCTATGCACCACAAAATTATACAACACAAGCTTCTCAGCCTGCTAACTACACAATGCCACCTACCTCCCAGCCTGGTATAGGTCCAAATCAACAAGGGGCTTACCAACCAAGGCCGGGTTTCACACCATCCCCAGGGAGCAATGTGACACCGCCACCGTCTGCATCTAATCCATATGCACGGAATCGTCTCCCATTCGCTCAGGGTTATACCCAACCTGGCCCAGGCTATCGGTAAGACTCTAGAGATGCTGGAAAAGCTGCAAGCCTACTTACAGCTGCTAGGTAATAATTTCCATCCATGCAAAGAGAGTCCAAAACTACGTGATTGAAATCAATTTATAATCTAAAGCAGAGCAAGCCCTTGTAGTAGCTTCAGAATAATGGATTTCGTTCGCTGGGGAAAGAGACCAAATAGATTTATTTTCTCCTATTTTCTGCTTTCAAACGTATCAGCATCATAGCATAAGAACTTTTATTGAGACACAACCTAAAAATGTGTTAAGTGATTTTGACTTTGTAGACTGCCTTGGCGAAAGAACAAAGAAATTTAACTCTAGTTTGGAAGTAGACCATGGATGTGATTCATTTTTATTGTTAAATGAATAACGATATGTACTAAGTGATATCCTGATTAAATTGAGATTAGAAGTTAATATGTACAAAAAAGTAACATCCACTTAGAAACTAATAAAGATGTTGAAACTTATAATTTTTATTTTAAACATTTATTTATGTTTATTGTCTGGCCTCTAATTTGTGTTCAGTATAACATTTGTATTTTGTTAATTTATTTAGTTTTCAAGAAAAAAACAAGAATTTCTCTGATGATTGGTGTGCTTTCAAATTTTGATACTTTGATCTCGGGTTGGGGAGAAGTCGTCTTCAGTCTTTGACCATTTTGATCAGGACATCAATTTTCCTTTTCCTCTGCAAAGTGAAACAGATTGTATTCACACAGAAAGATGAAGTTGTTTCTCATTGGAGCTTTAATGCCGACAGGGTTCTTGATCAAGTCCCAAAGTGCAGTCATTCTTTTTCCAATATTTTCTTGTAAACTTTTTATCCAACTTCCTAAAGTTCTAAACTTCACTACATAATTGTGCTGTGTTACTTTCCTAACCCATCAAACTGCCAAAGCCTCTTTGGAAATATATTTAAACTTCTAGCAAAGCATTTGCACATTTTTTTTCATTTCATTTTTTCATTAATTTCATTTAATTCCATTTCCTCCCTTGCATTTATTTGAGGTATATGCTCAGAAAATGCAGTATTGGCATAGAGGATATTATGAAAGCCAAGGAGACACCTGCTGTACTTTCGCTGCTACACTTCCTGTGGCTCAATTCTGTTTTGGCTTGTACAATTAAACTGAAGTATTTGCCCAGTTTATGTTGATGCAAATATATATGCTTTTGCAACTTTTGTACATAAAATAGAGGAGGTATGCATTCTTGACATGAACAGTGACTTCAGCTCAAAAATATTTAATTGGATGTAATTGGCATTGGGACACCTTAATTTTATGAAAGTTCAAGTTTTGTTCTTACATGTGTATATGAATAAATCTGCATGTTCACATGTATGTATGTTTTTTCTCAGTTTTAAGCAGCATTAGTCTTCAATCTTCATTTAATAACATCTGTTATAACATCTGATGAATTTACACAGGAGTTTAAATTGATCTAAAATAACTTCACTTCAAATTATTGTCGTGACTTAAACTGGGAATAATGTACTGACAAAAAATACTTGTGTAGTAATGAGACATGACAAAATGTGTAAAAATCCCAATGAGAGCACCACAAACCAACTTTGCCTGACTGCTGTTCAGGACAAAAGCATACCAAAGTTGTTTTAGTAGTTACAAAAATAACTACAGGGAGGCAGTGGCCGAGTGGTATTATCATGGACTATTAATTCACAGATCCAGGTACTGTTTTGTGGATTGCGTTCAAAACAATTATAGGTGTTGTCCATTCTTTATTTCTCCCACTTTAGTATCCAAAAAGAAATTGTATTGTACACCTCAACAAAATGTAATACTTGTTTTTCAAGTTGTAAACAGATTTCCTGGTATCCAGTTATAGAAATCCCACTTCTATTTCAGTTTATAATTCCAAACCATTAAAAATGTGCTGTGTTACATAGTGCCACCCTTAAACAAAATGAAATTCAATATTTAGATGTGTTTCAAGATGAGAAAATCTAACACAACAAAATTTGTTATTTATCCCCATTTATTCCTTAAGCAATATTTCAACAATTCCTTGTTACTTACTTTCCAAATTCTTAAACTCTTTCAATATAATCACATTCTTTATAATGATCAGTTATAACACTATCTTTTCCTGCAATTGAAGTTTTTACATTGAATAGTTGAATCAGTAAGCTGCATCAGAGCTGGCTTCTCTATTGCTGATTCTTCTCTCAATAACAATGTGCCTACCCCCACCTACGGTCATTGGCATTAATAACCATTTTAACATATTTCATACTGTCGTGGTGGCCAATGCCATTCATGCTGTTCATTTAGAAGACTTGCTTTCAGTTTCCCAAAGGCTGATTGGCAATCTGCTGACTATACTATTGTTGACTGTTTTCATAACCAGTCTGTTATTGTCGGTTGAAGTTAGGGTCAAATTTCAGATAAAATCTACATATTCTTAAAAATCTCATGATTTCCTGCTTAGTTTTAGGAACAGGGAATTTTATTCGAGTCTTCAGTTTTGCTGTTCTTGGTAACACTTGCACTTGCCCTTACCCTACTGTTTAACTTGCTTTTGCAGATTCACTCTTGGCGAGCTAATTACTAAGCTGGCTAACTGTAGTTGTTTAAATAGGTCTTCTAGTTGCTTTACATGTTCTTCCCAGGTACTTGTGTTTCTAACGCTGTCTAAATAAGATGCACAGTATGGCACTTTAGCTATGACTTGATTCATAAGTCTTCGAAATGCATCTAGAGCATTCTTAAACCAGAGGGCATCACTATACATTGTTATATCATATAGATTATGTCAAAGGTCTATATTTCATGAGTTTTTGATGTCAGTGGTACTTGTCAGTATTCCTTTAATAGATTCATCTTAATTCTTGTCTTCCTCCTATCGGAAGGATGTTGTGAAACTTGAAAGGGTTCAGAGAAGATTTACAAGGATGTTGCCAGGGTTGGAGGATTTGAGCTACAGGGAGAGGTAGAATAGGCTCGGGCTGTTTTCCCTGGACTGTTGGAGGCTGAGAGGTCTATAAATCATGAGGGGCATGGATAGGATAAATAGACAAAGTCTCTTCCCTGGGGTGGGTGAGTCCAGAACTAGAGGGTATAGGTTTAGGCTGAGAGGAGAAAGATATAAAAGAGACCTAAGGGGCAACTTTTTCATGCAGGGGGTGGTGTATCTATGGAATGAACTGCCATAGGAAGTGGTAGAGGCTGGTACAATTACAAGGCATCTGGATGGATATATGAGTAGAAAGTGTTTAAAGGGGTATGGGCCAAGTGCTGGCAAATGGGACTAGATTAAGTTAGGATATTTGGTCTGCATGGATGAGTTGGACCAAAGGGTCTGTTTCCGTGCTGTGCATCTCTATAACTCTTAAGTGAAGCACTGCTGATCCTATCAATACAATCATCCAATTGGTACAAGTCCATTTTGCTGTTGCACTGACTTTTCTGTAATCTATGCAGAACTGGTAGACCTTTCTAGTGAGAAAGTAACACTACTGTGAATTTCAACTGGTTCAATCAGGTGATTTTTTTTTAGAATGTATTGAATTACTATTTCTACCTGAGTTTGTTTTTCTGGACTTAACCATTAAGGATAGCATTTCATTGGGACTGATTCTCTCAAATCGACATCATGTCTGGCTAACATAATACATCCAGGTGTATCTCAATTTCCTTGAATTTTTTAAGTAACCTTCCAATTGATTTTCGGCTAAGTATAAACATGTGTTATACATATGTCCCAATATTTCTGTATATTGTTAAGTTGAATTGTAGGAGGTTCGTTTTGTGAATCATAACCTCTCATCCTACGTCACTCTTGCTGTCCATGTCAACCTCCACTACTCTTACCACCTGACATACTTGCTCTTTCTTATCTTCTTCCCTCTAATGATATTGCTTCAACGTTTTTGCAATATTACAGATTTTTCTACCTGTAATCTTGATTATCTACCAGATAAGTCCTGTTAATAACTGTCCTAATTACCTTTATTGGACCACTGAATCTCCCTTTCCGAGATGATTTGGAGATGCCGGTGTTGGACTGGGGTGTACAAAGTTTAAAAATCACACACCACCAGGTTATAGTCCAACAGGTTTAATTGGAAGCACACTAGCTTTCGGTGTTGCTCCTTCATCAGGTGGTAGTGGAGGGCTCAATCCTAACACACAGAATTTATGGCAAACATTTACACAGTATGATGTAACTGAAATTATACAATGAAAAATTGATTGTCTGTTAAGCCTTTCATCTTTTAGAATACAGTGATAGTTTCACTTCTTTCATGTGTAAATCACAAAACCTTTTTTTAAAAAGTTGCATTCTCGGGTTAGCTGTTAACAATGGTGATAGCTAGACAATATGTTGAAGGTGTTAGCCCCCTGTGTTCTCTGTCTATGCCATGATGTTTAGATTGATTCTAATCTAAAAAGAGAGATAACAGAGTTTTACATGAATGCATGCAGTTTCTGAGCAAAGTACAAGGATTGCAGGGTTACATTGTACTTTGCTCAAAAACTGCATGAATTCATGTAAAACTCCATTATCTCACTTTTTAGATTTGAATCAATCTAAACATCATGGCATAGACTGAGAACACAGAAGGTTAACCACTTCAACGTATTGTCTAGCTATATCACCATTGTTAACAGCTAACCTGAGAATGCAACTTTTTAACAAAAGGTTTTGTGATTTACACATGAAAGAATACAGTAATAGTTTTATGAAAGGCTTAACAGACAATCGATTTTTAATGTATAATTTCCGTTACATCACACTGTAAATTTTTGTTATAAATTCTGTGTTAGGGATTGAGCCCTCTGCTACCACCTGATGAAGAAGCGACGCTCCGAAAGCTTGTGTGCTTCAAATTTAAACCTGTTGCACTATAACCTTGTGTTGTGTGATTTTATTTTCCCTTTCAGAGGTTCACCTTGTAAAGATAATAGCACTAAATAGTTTATCTCCTTGAACAGTTTGAATTATAGCATGTTTGTCTGCCAGTACATGAACATGTAATCCAATATTGAGGATTCATTTATTTGCCTTTTTAAAAAATCTAATTAATTTTAATAAAGCTCTTACCTCATGACCACATGTCAGTTTTGAATGGACTAAATTCAGTAGATTTATTTATGACTCTGGTAGTAGAGCGTAAGGAATCCATCTTTTTGTCTCAATCCTGTGAACGTTCATGACAATAGATTGTAATCATTGCTTTGAGAGTTTGATGTATTGCTCCAATGTTTTGGATACCCTAACATCTGTTTGTGGTATTAATTTGACCTCTTATGATGGACTTTATTTAGCATCACACGTATGGGAAAATACCTGGAAATTGTTCCTTTAACTGTTGGGACTCTTTAACCTGATTTGGACTTGTCATGATTATAAATGAAGGTATACTTTTCACTCCAGTCTAATCATTTCTAAAGAATAAGTCAAATGCATCTATGATTTCTTAACAACTCATGCTGCCTCTGTTTGAAATAACTAGTCACATTCAAATTTTACTTTATAAGATGAAAATAAACTATATTCACCAACTGTCCATTTACTAGCGCCTTGACTTTGTGAACTGTCTGGGGGCAAACTATATCCTACTCTAGAAAAAGACCTTTAGTCCTTTAATATAATTATGGATTCAGTTGCATCGTTTGAAGGAAAAGGGGGTGATCTTTCCTTTTGATATACAGCCATTCATATGTCTCATTTACTTTATTTGCCTTACCTGCACTCAGCAGTTTTTACCTCCTGTTCCCTGTGGTATTTTCATTTTGAGCTCCTTTTCAGACTTATTCTCATGACCTCCAGTAATGCCTACAGCCTTCCTGTGCAAGTTCTTGCATTCGGAATCATTGTCCAATGTCATTGCTGTGGAAACACTTAGGCTTTCGATTTTCACCTTCATCCTCCTCAGAAAAGCTAGTTGTTTATAAATTCTTCTGTCAGAGTTCAACTAAATCTTAACTGACTCTGATGCCTCACTATTTGGAGTACCTGGTCTGTCATATTTCTACCTGCTGTTTTTGTTTTGTTTACTTGAAACTTGCAAATTTGTCAGGGATAGCTCTTCCAACTGCAAGAAGGGTTCAGCTGCTTCTCATTATTTTAGTATCTGGTATCTGACCTTTTTTATTTTTCACAACTTCACACCTGTCTTGCTTTGTTCTGGTCCAAAATATCCACTTCACTGGAAAACTGCATCAATAATCAAGAACAACGAAAATGAAATAGCAATTTGTACAAATTAAACAAAATGCACGCAGACAAACAAAATCAATTAAGCCATGATGTGGAGGTGCTGGTTTTGGACTGGGGTGGATAAAGTCAAAAACCACGCAACACCAGGTTATAGACTAACAGGTTTATTTGAAATCACAACCGTTAAGAGTTTAGCCCCACAAGTGAAGTGAGAGGGAAGCACACAAATAAACCTGTTGGACTATAACCTGGTGTTGTGAGATTTCTGACAATCAAGCCAGACAAAAGACAAACAGTTCAGTACCTATGTAATGAGTAAAACAAGGACACAAACATGGGAAACCAAATTCTGAAGATCAAAAGTCTAGATCAGAAAGTTGGACCTGTAGCATTGTCCTTTTGATTTTGCAGTGCTGAGACATTGTTGTCTGTACAGTAATGGTTATCCTTCAATTCGGTGGTTGGTCAGGTGAACTTGGGTCTTGTATGAATTCTTTCAAGCTTTTTTGGACTTTTCTATCATGTGAGGTGTGTACAGACTGGATGTTTTCACACTCTGATATTCAACCAATCAGAGAACTGTTGCTGGGCGAAGCTTCCTTCACTCAAAAGGTTCTTGGTGTTGGTTAACCTTGATTTTTTCTGCTCTATTTCAAAAAAGCAACATTGTATTGCACAGCTCAACAACATGGACCACTTGTTTGTCAAGTTTCAAACAAATTTCCTGGTATTCAATTACTGTAGTTCAACTTCCTTTTCAGGTTATAGTGCAAAGAAAAATTTAAAATGTCTCTTTTATAATATAAAAATGAAATGTCAGAGACATTTTGCTTGTAAACGATTCATTTTTTCTGCAATTTCCAATATGATTTACCATTGGGTCACATTTGACCATGTGAAGAAAGAGAACTTGGAAGGAATTCACCAAAAATGAATATTAATAATCGTAATGTATATGTCAAGTAATAGGGCAGTTGGAAATGGAAGAGGTAAATTAAGCAATGGGAGTAAAGTACTATAAGATGGAAAAGAGGAGAGGAAACAATTGTCAATATGCACAAATAAGAGAGTTGTATGACTTATTAAGGAGAATGTCACAGCTATGCTGAGAGAGGATATCTTATAGGGTTCATCCTGTAGCCATATGGATACAGCTCAGGAATAGGATAGATGCAGTTTAGTATGGCAGGAGTTATACTCAAGTTCTCCTGATAGCCAGCAGGAGATACATGTAAGCGGATCATGGAAAGATGTAAGGATTGTAGTTGATGCTTTCAACTTCCCAATGTTAACTGGGACTCCCTTACTTTGAGAGCCATAGATGGGAAAGAGTTTGCCAGATGCAAACAGGATGGTTTCTTGAAACAACATTAAGATAGTCCAACGAGGGAAGAGATTGTATGAGACCTTGTATTAGGGAATGAACCCGGCCAGGTGATTGAAGTTTCAGTGGGGGAGCACTTTGGGAACAGTGATCTTAATTCCAGAAGTTTTGAAGTAGCTATGGCTAAGGATAAGAATGATCCTCGAGTGAAAGTGCTAATTGGGGAAAGGCTAATTACAACAGTATTAGGCAGGTATTAGAGAAATTAAATCGGGGTGTCTGTTTGAGGGTAAATCCATATTTGATGTGCGATCGTCTTTTAAGTGCCAGTTGATCAGACTTCAGGATCAGCACATTCCTGTGAGGATGAAAGATAAGGATGGCAAGACATATTGAAAGATTAATAGAAAAAAAAAGGAAGCATATGTAAGATTTAGGAAACTGAAGTCAGATATGGCCCTTGAGAAATATAAGGGAAGCAGGAAAGAACTTAATAAAGGAATTGGGAGGGCTAAAAGGGCCATGAAACATTCCTGGCAAATAGGATTAAGGAGAATCCTAAGGCATTTTATAAGTATATTAGAAGCATGAGGATAGTTGGAAAAGGTAGATTCACTTAAGGATAAAGTAGGAGTTTGTGCATGGAGCTGGAGGAAGTGGGTAAGGTTCCTAGTGAGTACTTCATATCGGTTCTGGATGTAAATTTGGTTGCTGGAAGGTTAGTTTTCAGACATTTTGACACCATACTAGGTAATATATCCCCAATGAGCCTCTTGTTATGCACTGGTGTTATGACCTGTTTTCTATTCAAGTGTTTAGGTTTCCTTGGGTTGGTGATATCATTTCCTGTGGTGATGATCCTGTTCTTTTTCTCAGAGGGTGGTAAATGGGGTCCCAGTCGATGTGTTTGTTGATAGAGTTCCGGTTGGAATGCCGTGCTTCTAGGAATTCATTTGCGTGTCTCTGCTGGCTTGTCCTAGGATGGATGTGTTGTTCCAATTGAAGTGGTGTCCTTTCTTTCTTACCACCCTCTGAGAAAAAGAATAGGAAATGACATCACCAACCCAAGGAAACCTAAACACAACCGATGATGTTACCTGATGTGGTGACGAAACGTCTGAAAACAAACCTTCCAGTTCAGTGAGCAAACTTCCAGCCAGAACCTTAACCTGAGTTACAAATCTTCTCAAAACTTACTAACTTCATATTTAATTTACCAAAGAGAAGGACATAAGATTAGGGAGGGGTGTATTGATACTCTAGGACATGTTGATGTTGAGGAGATGGTGGTGGTGTCTTGAAAAACATTAAGATTGATAAAGTCGCTGGATCTGAGGGGATCCAAACAGTATACTGAGTGAGGCAAAGAAAGAGATTGCTGGAGCCTGACAGACATCTTTGTATCCTTTTTTAGCCATGGGTGAGGTCTCAGATAACTGGAGAATAACCAGGGCTATTTATTTCTTTAAGGACAACAGGGATAATTCAGGAAAATATAAGTTAGAGAACCTTTATATTAGTAGTAGGGAAAGGATTTACTCACATTTGCAAAAGATAGATTTAGTAGGGATAGCATAGCATTGTGCTGGGGAGGGCTTGTCTCACAAGCTTGACTTTTTCAAGGAAGTGACAAAAATGATTGAGGGTAGGGCAATGGATGTTGTCTACATGGGCTTTGCTAAATTTGACAAGGTCCCTCATGGAAGGCTGGTCCAGAAGATTAAGTCACATGGATGCCACAGTGAGTTGGTAGGTTAAAAAAGAAATTTATTTGGTTATAGAAAGCAGAAGTGGTGGAGGGGTGTTTTTCTGACTCTAGGTTTGTGACCAGTGGTATTCCGCAAAGATTTCTGTTGTTTGTAATTTGTATAAATGATTTGTATGAAAATGTTCCTTGTCTGATTAGGAAGTTTGCAAATAACAAAAATTGTTGGAGTTATGGATAGCGAGGAAAGTTGTCAAAGGATATAGATCATTGGAAAGTTAGGTGAAGGAGTGGCAGATGGAGATTAATTCAGACCACTATGAGGTGATGCCTTCTGGGAGGTCCAGTGCAAGAGGAAAATACACCATAAAAGCAGGACCCTTAGGAGCATTGATATACAAAGAGATCTTGCAGCAGAAGTCCATTGCTCTCTGAAAGTGGCAAAACAGTGGATAAGGTGATAAAGAAGGCGTACATTTTTGTCTGGGCATTGAGTATAAAAGATGGCAAGTCATGTTGTAGCTCTATAAAACTTCCATAAGACCATATTTGGAATATTGTGCACAGTTCTGGTTGTCACACAATAGGAAGGAAGGATGTGGAGGCTTTGGAAAGCGTGTAATAGAGGTTTACCCAGATGTTGCCTGGATTGAAATGTAATAAGCTATAAGAAGAGATTAGATAAATTTAGATTGTTTTCAACATAGCATCAGAGACTGAGGGATCAACGTAATACAAGTCTGTAAAATTGAAAAGGGTAGACAGGGTGGATAGATGGAATCTTTCTGCCAGTGTGGAAATGCCAAATACTGGGAAGCCTAGGTTTAAAGTGAGTGGGAAAGATTAAAGGACATGTGTGAGGCAACATTTTTTTAAACGCAGAGGGTGGTAGGTGCCTGGTATGGGCTTCCAGGAAGGTGGCAGAAGCAGATATGATAGCAACATTTAGACAGACACGTGAACATGGATAGAGAGAATATAACATGCAGATGAGATAGGGTAAGTTATGGTCAGCACAGGCTGTATTGTTCTGTGTTCTTTGTGTTTATTCTAAGTCAGAATGGGAGTGACATGGAGAGGAACTTGGTGGAGTTACCATGTATCAGCTACCTTTGACCTGCATTTGGATGGTGTTATGGGCAGTCTTTTTTCTGAAAAAAAAGGGAGAGAATTTTGAAACTCGGCTTACAAAATAGAAAGAGAGAATATATTACATTTATAATTGTTTAAAAGTGTTTTCTGTTTTGTTGCTAATAATTTACATTAAGATTGCACTGATGACAGAACAAACCGGTAACAAAGGTTGGCATAAATTTTATTTAATTATGTCTTTATTCTCAAGATTATGACAGCATAAATGACCGCTATGGGCAGCCTTGCAAAATTTATCAAAAACTCTGCTCAAATAAAGCTGCTGACAATCTAAATACTAACTGCAGCCATCTTTTCAGAACTAAACTCCTGTTACTAGCAATGTCACAAGGGAGAAAAAGTATATATTAGTATGCATTACTATTCTATAATATCCAGTTGAGGTAAGAATATTAGGCAACAACCTCCACAAATACTGAATAAGTTGCTACACCAACAAAGCTAAATGTCTGCAAGCATTTGAACCTCTTGTGTGCCTGGAGGTTTTAATGCATATTTCAGTCTAGCTATTGTGCTCAACATTGTGAGCAGAGAGTTGGTAACTGCCTAAGAATTGTGCTAGAAATCTCATCTGAGGACATTGAAACTTGCAAGTTTGAGTATGCCCATGTCTGAATGATTGCCTGCTAAGTTGCTATGACGAGATTTCTGTGTGGACCTGAATAAATGTTTGATAGCTGAGTGTTTCTGCATTAACGTGTTTGGATATTCTAGTCTAGGTTCTCGATACTGGCACTGGAGGTGCTCATTTGTCTCACTACATTGTGAGCAGATATCAGCTTTGCTTTTCTGTTCTGTTGGGACATGTGAGCATTGGTGTATGCTGCCATTTCTATTGTATGTTTAGTTACTTGTTAGATGAGGTATTAGATATAAACCTTGTTATGTGCATGGATATAGGTAGTGTAAGGAGGTGGGGACGTATTGGTGACCATTTGAAATCAGGTGTATAGAGATCTGATAGGTAAGATTTTATGCTTGTGCTGACATTATTGATTATTGTCTCCAATTTGGTGTATAGAAATTAGTGTCCTCTCTGTACATGCACAGATATTTGGTACCCTCTATATGAGCATGTGCAGATGAGTTGGCATTGTAAAATTTACGAAAACCGCTCCACCAACTCTATTAACCATCTAAAAATATTAATTGTAGCCATGTATCTAGAACTGTACTCACATTAGCAATGCCATTTTGGGGAAATTGCAAATGTTAGGTTATTTAAATTCATTTGTGGTACGATGAAGGGCAAAGAACATCAACTACTGAAAAAATTGTAACGCAAGCATCCTTAAGTGGGTGCGTATGAATGTTTTTGTTGAATATATTATAGATGCTGTTGCTGGTACTTGTTTGTGAAGTTATTTGTAGGAATATTTGTGGACATATGGTCTTGTATGCTCACCATCACATGGATATTTACATGCACTAACCAAAAAGAATTTGACATTTTAAACATTTTGAATGTTACAATATCTTGGCTGTAAATATTTAGCTTTATTCAGTACTGAACTAAGTAATGTATGATCAACTTAACAAGCAGAATCAAGAGAGGTTTTTTTGTCCACTGATACCTTCAGTACACTTTTGGACAAAAAAACAAGGCATATATGTAGTTACACGTCACAATTTCATTTTGGGTACAATTTGTAATATTACAGGCTGCTTAAGGATACCCAGCAAGAGAAATTGCTCCATTCTGTTGCTGAAGCTAATTGTTCAGCAAATCTAAATAAAAAAAACCCTTCTATACTTTGTGAATAGAAGTTACAATTTATGTTCTGTGTTTTTAAATACATTCCTGATAAATAACATTTAAACTATTATATTCAGAACTGAGGGCATAGGGAGCCAGCTTCCCAATGTCAAACTTGTGTTTTAAAAAAAAATTTGGATGTACGTTTTTGATAAATAAAACACATTTTATAGGACTTTTTAAACCAAGTTATTAGCCAAAGATAGACTTGTTAACGGTTACAAACTAGGCAATGCTACCATTTATTTACACCACGCTTGAGTAGTGAGCACCAACTTATCTTTATATATTTGGATGTTCACATAAATTTTTAAATGGTCACTAATGCAGCACCTACTTAAAACAACGTCCAATGACAAAAATAAGTGCAAGTTTGTCAGAAAATTGCTAGATATTCTCTATTAATGTTATTTTTTATTGCCCTGTTTGGTGATCACATTGTTCTAAATCCTTTTAGGTTGTGGAATAATTATGTGCCTTGGAATGGGTACATTTCACCCTGTACCCCATTATAATAAAGATTTCTATATGGCTTCTTTAAAGAAAAGAGAAACATCCTGTACATTACATGTCTATTTAAATCTTACACTGAATATAAGGAACAATATTGATGGAACACAAAGTGATTCAGTTCCTTTGGTTTTTGCTGCTGCTGGTTTGTTTTTTCATAAGGCAGTTGTTAAGATTCACCATTGCCCAGGAATGGCTATACCGCACTCGTACCAATGGACATAATTGATGTGTGTTCGTCCACCTATTGTACCAAACATAACCGGCTCCTGGCGAACACTTCGGTAAAAACCTACAAGTTACAAGAAAACAGTATTAAACATTAAATAAGGCTATCAGTATCAGGTTACTTTATGATTATCTCAATTCTGGCTAACCAGGTGTTTATGTGGCCTGTTCTTTAAAAAAGTATGTATTCTGTTAAAACTATTGATAATGTACACTACTTCCCCTTCAACTGACACAATGGAGAAGATTTAGAAACATCAGTTTTTGAACAAAATGTTAAATTGGATTTCTCTCACTATTGTATTACCTACGTGATCTTTTCAGTACAAATACCAAGGAGTATTTGGCTGGCCAACATATTAAAAACACAGTAAAGACAAACATGAAATACAATGATTGCAGATTAGACTTTTCCTTTTCGTACAATCTAGACTAAAGTCTCTGCATGACTAGAAACATATTTTTTGGTATAAATGGCTTGTTCAGTTTGAACCCTACATCAGAGAACTAAATTCCAGATGTCTTGTGAGCAACCTTTATAGATTGAACAAAGAGTGAAGTGGGGAAGGAAAGAAATATACAATAATCTAATGTTTTCAAACCTTTGAATGGCTTGTGCTGGTAAATGATGAAAAACTGAGCCAGGTCAAATATTATAATTTCTCCTTGTGAATATTACTCAAACATGGCTGAGAGTTATGCATTCCTCAGACAACAAACTGTAACACAATACAATTAACTGGTAACATTCATCTCTAGTGAGGAAGCTGACCATAGGTTTGAATTCAAGCTTGAAGCAGAGCTGGACAATACAGCGAAACAATTTAGCTTAACTTCAATCTGTACTATAACTCATCCTAGATAAGTGCAATGCTTTCATAACTACTTTCTGATCATATATTAAAACATAGCACAATCTAGGGCTATCAGATCAAGATCAGGCAAATATAATTATTGATATTTTGCTCACCTTGTCTGATTGGCAATTGTTCAGGAAGGAGATGTTCCCCTGTTCTGCCATCCAGGAATGAGTCCACAAACTGACAGTGATCCTCCCCATGCCCAGATAAATCTCCTATGTTGTAGAAAATTCCTATATTTTTAAACAATAAAGAATAGTATCTGGTTTAGTAATGATGCTAAATTGTCTTAAGATGTTCCCCTACTCTGATTCTCAATTGTAGGTGATTTTTTTCCCTTCAGTGAATTGCATATTCCATATTTGTGCAGTACAGTTCTGTTCGTTGAAGACCTTGAATTGCATGAAAATTCATCACCTGTATTGCAGACATTGGTTTCACACACTTTTCAGCAATTATCTTGTAAAGTCACAAAGGCATGAATTTATTATTCATTCCTGGATTTTTCATGGGGAGAGATACTCTCCTTAAATCTATGGTGCTTACTGCCAAAGGCCTATAGAACTTTTGTTAGGTTCATCCACTCAGCTGGATGATGGAACTAGAATAATTCCTGAACTAATTGCAGTTGGGTTGGGGGAATTGAATTGAGATGAACCTGCCAATAAGTTTAATGGAAACAGAATAATTGTGCCAGATTTTGATTCCATGTGCGTATGCTGAAAGGAACTGAATTGCCATGGTTAGTTGATTACTTAGTGTGGAAACAGACTTTTCAGCCCAACAAGTCCACACCGACCCTCCGAAGCGCAACCCACCCATACATTTACCCTTCACCTAACCAATTCACCTGACCTGCACATCTTTGTGACTGTGGGAGAAAACCGGAGCACCCGGAGGAAACCCACACAGACGCAGGAGAACGTGCAAGTTCCACACAGTCCGTCGCCTGAGGCGGGAATTGAACCTGGGTCTCTGGCACTGTGAGGCAGTAGTGCTAACCACTGTGCCACCGTGCCGCCCAAGTAGTTTGCATATGGCATCCAGCTACTTAGCCTAGGTTTCAATTTGCCCATAGCACTGAAATCGCAAAAGGGGAGACACTCAAACTCACACCAAGCACCCCATATCCCTGATACACTTTTTCTCTGTATGTTATTAGGAACAGTTAGCCAGGTTTGAGACGACTTTAGGTGGTTCACTACTCAAGACATTTACCAGGATAGTCTGGGATACAGAAAATATTATTCAGAATATTGATAAAATCACAATTCAATGTGCCCTGTACCAATACTTAATGATTTCTATGGATTCAGAATGCCAGTTGCAGCAAGTTGTCTCTGACATATAGATTTATAGATGAGTATAATAAGGATTTTCTATTCTAACAAAGACTTTGCATTTATGTGATGTTAATCTTCTATGAGATGACATTTTCCAGACACTTCTAGGCCATACATTAACTTCACAAATATCAATCAAACTAAACTGACTCAAACAATCTTATATAAACTGTATTTTTCTGCACTGGCTTGCATATTGATGCTGCAAATTATTACAAATCCATTTTCAAACTGAACCCACAGCAACAGAACTATAATTCGCTTGGCCAGAAATTCAGCAGCATTCAGATTTGGATATTTATCCCTCAGCATTCTAACTCACATTCTACTTTGAAAGTCCAAGAGCTCGGTATTTTGGGTCTTGTTCGGCAATAGAGGCTTGCATTGACTCCTGTGCCTGTTTTCAGCGAAGTGATTAATTACAATCATAATGTAAGAAATGGGAGCAAGAGTAGAACATTCATTTCCTCAAGCCTGCCCACTCTCCTACAAAATCATAAGATTTGTCCTAGGTCTCAAATCTGCTATCATTCTATCTGCTTTTAACCTTCAACTCCTCAATATTTAAGAACATATCTACCCCCTCGTTAAAGCAGCTTAAAAGAAGAAGCACTGGCTTTTGGTCTGTGAGCAAAGAGGTATTGTGGACAGGTCTGTTTGCCAGAATCTGCGTAATATCGAAATTGTCCTTCCCCTAATTGACAATTGACTTCTGCACTATCCTTATCCATTTCCATCAGGATTTTGAAACCAGACTTATGGTCATTATCCCCAAAAGTTTCACCCACAGACACTTCAACCACTTGACTGGCTTCATTCCCTAGGATTAGGCCTAGCACTGCTCTATCTCCAGTAGGATTATCTATGTACTGGCACTAAAAGCTCTCCTGGATGCATTTTAAAAATTCCACCTTTTCTGATCCTTTCACACAAAGGTGATTTCAATTAATGTTAGCAAAGTTGAAATCCCCTACAACTATAACCATATTCCTGTCACATATCTGTGGCTTGCTGACATTGCTACTCTTCTTTTTCCATTTGACGGTTGTGAGGCCTGTAGTATAATCCCAGTAACATTATCATACCTTTTTTTATTTCTAAGCTCTACCCAGAAGGCTCTTCAAATGAGGCCTTCTAAGGGGTCCTCCCTCATTACTATAGTCTCTAAACTGGCTTAGCAAGCCACTTATTTCTATCAAACCTATAGATCAAAAAGGTGGCTTCCCAGAAATTTCTCAGTGTAACTCATCACTTGCAATAACTATCAGCCATGCAGTGAAGAATTTCTTAATAGAATCATTCAAAATTCTCAATGAGAAACCTTTAAAAGGAACAGCAAATGGCCCATCCGGTTTTGTTGAACTACCCATTTGCACCCTTTTGGAACTAATCTCTCCAATCTCCTCCTCATTCTGCTCATACCCACCCACAATTGCTTCCCCAGACTCAGCCTTGGATTAACCATCACCATTCATTTGTGTGTTTCTTTCCAGCATCTGGTCACTTGAGCAACACTCCACCCATGCACCATGTTACTGACAAGGATTTGGGTGAAATATCTTCAATAGCTACAAACTCTTGGCCCTCACAGAAGTTTCCCCACTTAGCATTAGATGGGCATTTATAGTATTTTCAAATATGTTCTTGAATAGTTCAGCCTGAATGTTTTCAATGACCTAGGTAAAAACAAGGACTGCAGATGCTGGAAACCAATTCTAGATTAGAGTGGTGCTGGAAGAGCACAGCAGTTCAGGCAGCATCCGGGGAGCAGGAAAATCAGCGTTTTGGGGCAAAAGCCCTTCATCAGGAACGGAGCTCTATTCCTGATGAAGGGCTTTTGCCCGAAACGTCAATTTTCCTGCTCCTCGGTTGCTGCCTGAACTGCTGTACTTTTCCATCACTACTCTAATCTAGAATCTGTTTTCAATGACCTGGTCAACAATTGCGTGAATTGTTGCTATTTTTCGAGGTTCAATTTACTTTTCTTCACATCCTTTGGAAACTATCCTGAATTGATTGATTTCCTAAAATTTAAACTAGAGTTTTGCCTGTCTCATTTTTAGGTTTTAATCCCATTCGTGAGCATTGTGAATGCATAATGATTACATATTCTTAAAATGCATACTTTTCTAACCCCTGAGACAGTTCATATGGACCTGAGATCTGAACACAGGTTAGGGGATCTAATTGAACTGAGACAGTGTATTCTTTTCCTTCATAAAGGTAAACTCCTTTGTGTTTGTACACTAATCTTAAAAGAATTTTCATTTTTTCTGCTCTTTTACTCTTAAATTGTTTTCAGATTGGATTTCCTGTTTACTGCCTAACAATACTCATCAAGTGGTGCATGCGTCTCTTTTGTCCCCAGAACCACTAATAAACAACAGATTGTGCTTCCCAATCAATGTTAATTATAAGATTGACATCACAAGTTAGTTTTTAAATGAAGAATTATATATTTAGGAATCTTTTATTTTCTAAATGTCATTTGGTTTTGTTCTATTTTTCTGTGTTCATTTAAAATACTTATTTTCCAAATAAAATATCCTCAATCAGAACTCTCCTCTCGCCAGCTGATTATTGTCTGAGATTTTAGTTAAATAACAGATTTGAAATGTACATTTTTAACTTAATTGCAGAGAAGGTGCTGCTAGAAATCTTTACTGAAAGGAAACGGTCTTTTTCAGTACATTTCATTAAAGGGGCAAGAGCACTCTTGACATACACATGGAAGGAAGGATGTGGTTGCTCAACCTCATCAGCCATAAATTTAACATGGCATGATTAGAAATTTCTTGCAGCTTCCAAAATTATAGAACTCCTACAATATGGAAAGAGGCCATTCAGTCTATAGAGTCTGCACCACTTCTGAAGAGCATGCCATCCAGACCCAGTCCACTACCCCAACTCCATAACCCTGCCTTTACTATGACCTAGGGAGAATGTCTGTGTGAAAGTTACATAGTCACCTAAGGCTGCAATTGAACCCTGGTCCATGGCACTGTGGGGCAGCAGTGCTAATCACTGAGCCAATGTGTTGATAGATCTTTTCAGCAGTAATCCAATAATGAGTACTCTCCAGTGCTCAGTGCTTAATTGAGCAGCACTATGCTTTTTGTTCAGTAACTTACATTAGCTTCAGGTTAAGACATGTCTTGATTTTAAAATCCTTATATGTTACTCTCCATGGCCTCATTTCTTTCCTCTTGTCCCTCAAGTCCCACATCCCTCAGATATTTGTGCTTATTTTTTAACTGTTCCACTATTGGTGGCCACACCTTCAGCTGCAAAAGCCCTGAGCTCAGAGAAGTTTAGAAAGGGAATTCCTATCTCGTTTACCTCTCTTTCTCCCTTGGGGACAATCCCGAAAACTCTACCCAACATATCCCCACTATTTTCTTACATGACAATGTGCCAAATTTTGTTTTACTATGCCCCTGTGGGCAGTGGGCAGCACGGTGGCACAGTGGTTAGCACTGCTGCCTCACAGCGCCAGAGACCTGGGTTCGATTCCCGTCTCAGGCGACTGACTGTGTGGAGTTTGCACATTCTCCCTGTGTCTGCGTGGGTTTCCTCCCACAGTCCAAAACTGTGCAAGTTAGGTGAATTGTAGTGTTAGGTGAAGGGTAAATGTAGGGGAATGGGTCTGGGTGGGTTGCACTTCGGCGGGTCTGTGTGGACTTGTTGGGCCGAAGGGCCTGTTTCCACACTGTAAGTAATCTAATCTAATCTGTGTTGTATCTTGGAAAGTTTTATTTTGTTAAAAGCACTTTGATGGAAATGTTAGTTGGTGTAATTATGATATCACATTTAAAGAAAAATCATACCTGATAGGGAATTACTGAGGTAAATCTTGTATCTCAGTGAATTGCATAGAATGATACCAACAAACTTCCGGTACCGGGTACGTTTGACAAATTGCTTGCCTTGACACTCTGAATACGAATCAAATTTGAAGGAATATTGAGTCCAGATGGCATCTTTCCCTATTAGAAAAAGAATGAAAATGAAGACCAAAGGGTGAGCTGGTCTCTTCCAGAATTGCAATGAACTGATTCAAAATGTAGTCAATATGACACCATCTATTGTGATCTTACATCGAGGTGCACAAATACTTTCCAGGAACAATACTTTTGACATCTTCAATAATAAACATACCAGTTACATGCTTCCATATTTTTGTTGACATCAATACTGCATTAGGCTTTTTAACAGATATTTCTTAAGTCACCATTCATACTGTTTCATGACTGGTGGCCAGGGAATAGAAGTATGTCACAGCATCAAAAATATTGAAATCCCTCCCTTGAGGTATTGTGCTGTTACTCCCTATAATTAAGGCTGATGACATAGTAATAATTGTTTTATATGCACAATTCCTTTGAGTTAATAGATGTTTTTAGGATTAGCCAAATAATCTCTAGTGGTTCACAAAGAATGCTAATGACTGCCTTCTCAAGGGCAACTAAGGATGGGCAATAAATGCTAGCCTAACCCAAGATGCTCACATCCTATGAATGAACAATAAAAATATGTAGAAATGTTAATTTCCATGTATCCGCTGTTCCTGTTTGATTTTCTTGTGCAAAAGTTTCTATTGTAATAAATGGGAGAAGAGATAGAAAAAGGAACCAAAGTCAGTTCAACCAGTTGAAAGTTAACTTAGTTGAAATCATGTGTTTTAAGTGAAAGGCCTGAGTCTCTTTCTGGTGTGAACCAAGTATTGAATGTTGTCCATTCTGGAGAATAGTCACACTGGACTTGAAACATTAACTCTGTCTCTCACTCCACAGATGCTGCTAGACCTGTTGAGTTTCCAGCATCCATAGTATTTGGCCCGTTATTGAATGTTATCATTTTTTATTGGATAAATTTATCCAAGTACTATTTGGAAAAAAAAAAGTTTTAATGTTTTCATTTAAAAAAAATGCTTACTTTAAGACTTGGAGAGAAAATATCACATGCACTGACTTTCCATTCCAGAGGCTACTCCCAAAATAAATCTATCAACTCAAAGGAATTGGGTATATAAAAGAATCATTACTATTGACATCAGCCTTGATTATAGGGAATAACAGCCCAATTGTAAATTATATTATAGGCGAACAGTCTCTGTTTCCATGGAAAAGAGACTTTTTTTTGGAAACTAAGCACATTAACAATTATAGGAATATATAATTAAGAAAAATGTATTTGATTGAGCCAGTTATTATAAACCAGTGATCCAATGTCCATTATATGCTTGGTATCATTACAATGAAACGGTGTGAGAATAAAGAACTGGACCATTAATTAGATTATTGGAGAAACTAAACTAGAAAGATATCCCTTTGAATAAAGATTTTTTTCTCCATTATTATAAAATCCCAAACTTATCTAAATAATGTCAAAGAGGTTCTGTGTTCTGATTGTGTGCTGACCAATAACTGACTGATAACTTAGTTGAAGAAACATGTCGGGCTGGTTCTGTACAAGCCATCACTGTATTGAATGTGATGTGTAAATATTGTTGGATTATAGAAATAACCTGTAATACAGACCAGAAAGTTTTCCTAATGGGCTCTTGGGCATTAATGTTCAGTCTGAGTAAACCACATTAAACTAAAATCATGCATGTAGTATTTGTAATTGAATGCTTGGCTTCACCATTCAGCTGAATCCAACCTTGGAAAATTTTAATACTATTAATATTCATCTTCCATACTTTCATCAGAGAAAAATGTCCAGACTGAAATTTGTAGCACTCACCTGGTACATATTCACTTACACTGGGGTCCGCTACAGGGTTTGGAGGTGGGAGAGAAGGGAAGTAAAAATGGAAAATAAAGAAGAAACATTAGAAAATGAAAGTTTTACAATAAAGCTTTTAAAATAAAACATGTAATAGTATTTCAAAGGTATATGTCCACAAATACTGATTTATTTCTGCTTTTTGGTGTTTCTTTTGAAGACACTGGAAAGCATATTTAATTGGGAGAACTTCACTTCTAGACTTTACCCAGTGTACTGAATTTAGAGTCCAGTTTTTACCATTGTTGCTACTTTATTGTCTAGCAAGATATAGAAACAGGTCCTTGATCTATCGTTCCATTGAAAAGCCCAACAGTGGAATATTACAGATTAATCTGTTATCACTGTTTAGAGTTTTATAAATGCTTTACCACAAAGTGCTTTATGTGTAATTTTGCAGAAATAACATACATTCACAAGGGTCATATCCAGTCCAACTCTTTTCCATTCAGAGACATTTTCCCATTCCAAAGCATTGTAGGTGATTTCTTTCAGCAGCCCTCTTCCTTCAAATTATTTGGGTTGGCTCTTTTACTGCACTTACCCAATTCTCAGACATTGCCCCTCCAATAATCTCCAATATTCGTCCAAATATTAGGATAGCTATATCCTGATGCAAAGCTGATCCATAATGAAAAATGGCTAATTTTCAGTTCCTCTTCCTCCTGCTTTCATCTGGTCTTCCCGATTCCTGTTTTGGGCTTTCTGCTGTCTGTTATGGTCGAACTACAACTTGCATCCTTCAGTGCCTCCAGTCCACATACTTCCTGTCGCTGCTTTGATGTTCAGTGGCTCTGCTCATTTTGGTAAGATGCCTTATTTTTAGTAACTTGACCAATATTGTCTCATAGTAGTCATAAGTCATAAACCAAAGCCATGGCTACAGGAGTTAAGAGTTTCCCAACAGATTCTAGATTTGTGGTGCTGGAAGAGCACAGCAATTCAGGCAGCATCCAAGGAGCAGCGAAATCAATGTTTCGGGCAAAAGCCGTTCTTCAGGAATAAAGGCAGAGAGGCTGAAGTGTGGAGAGAGAAGCTAGAGGAGGGTGGGGGTGGGGAGAAAGTAGCATAGAGTACAATAGGTGAGTGGGGGAGGGGATGAAGGTGATAGGTCAGGGAGGAGAGGGTGGAGTGGATAGGTGGAAAAGGAGATCTAGTTTGTTTCAGGACATGGTTGAAGAGCTTCAGGGCAGAGGAAATGACCTGGGAGTTGCAGTGGAAGACGGACTCCCTGAGATTCTTATAGAGAGAGGAGGAAAACTTCTTCAAGGTAGGCTTCCTTGCGAGAAGATTCGCAGTAAGGTAAAAACAATGACTGCAGAGTTAAGCAAAGTCTTTATTTGTAGGTACAGCTCCCTGCTAAATGCCAATGGTTGACAGTCAAATTAGTTAGCAAGAAGAAAACACAACAAAAGCATTCCCTACTATTATGATCTCAGTATGAAGTTAAAGCACAAATTGTTAGCTCATTGCCTACTTCTGTCTACATGCATCTGAAATTACAAGTTTGATTTCTTTTGTCAGATTTAAGGACATAGAGAACTCCAAAAAAGGCACACAATAGAAGTAACAAATCAGCCATTCTTGTTGTAAAGGCTGACCTTTTGATATATGCCACATAGAACATAAGCACAACTGCACATTTTCAAATTAACAATTGTCTTGTTCTTTTTTATCATAAATCTAACGCCTAATATTTTCTAACTGTAGACAGATTTGGATATCACTTTGTTAATTTAGTGATGAATGTTGCTTTTACTCAGCAGTTTTGGCATTGGTACAACACCTTCTTGGTATTGGTCCAACAGTGAATATGAAAAAGTACAGTGCAAAATGGAAGAAAGTGGCAAAGGAGCTATGCACCCTGTCTATAAAAACATTGCAGCAAGAAATCTTTTATTTGGAGTTATCCCAAATCATTATTTTTAAAAAAGACTTAACTGTCTCAAACTTCCTTCAAGATTTGAAATACTCCCCATCTAAATGTCTTTTGCATATTTGGATTTCTAGCTTTTAGACAAAAAATACCAATGATTATGTACTTAAAACCCCAAAGATGATAGCAACAAATCAGAAAAGCAAATGTTCCCAGATTTCAATATGGATCCAATTTTAAATTTGCACACCTGGCAGAAAGCAAGTGAGAAATTGGGACAGAAAGGTTCCCCTTCCACCTTAAAAGTATAACAATAATTGGCTGCTTTTAGTAAGTGTGCTGGGAGACCACCAGGGGTACTTGGCACACTTTACAAAATGTGGACTGGGTTCCAATGAGGCCATTGAGCCCCGACTGGAATTTTAAATTCAGCTTTGCATGAGAAAACCATCAAAATTCCCTCATGATTCCAGTCTGGCAGCAAGTAGATTGGGTAAAAGGCAAGAAATTTAAGCAAATCTTTTTGGCTGGTTTTTGGGTTGTGAAGAATGAAAAATGCAAACCTAGTAACATTACTGGACTAGGATTAATGATAATAAAATCTCATCCTGACACTTGTGGCACTCATGCAAAGGTGGCCAAGGAAGCCACTCGATATTTGTAAGCACCCACTTGATTTTCTATTGTCAAAGAATAGAATTTTACACCTTTACACCTTTACCTGGTCGTGTCCACATTCAACTTGTGTCCAACATTGAGGTTTATTCCTCATTCCACCCAACATGGTCTAACAAGCAATTTAGTTGCATAAATAATTGCTCTGGCCTTGGGGTATGGGCAAGTCAGGTTTTGGTCTTGATCCTGAAGCATTCATTTTAAATCGCTCTTATTTTGCTTTTGCTCTTATTGCTCACGTGAAACTCATGTTGGATCATTTACGTTTGTGGAAGCCAATGAGACATGATTGGATGCTGTAATGTTTACAAAGTCAAATAACCTGCCAATACATCTCTCCCTAACTTTGTGATACCTTCTAGCCCCATGACCCTGCAAGAACTCTGCACGTCTCCATCTCGGGCTCACTTGCCTGAAATGACGAAAGGCTGCAAAGCAGCCATGGTTTGAAGACAGTCATTGGCATTTGCAGCCCTGATTGATATGCTAGCTATTTTAGTACTTCCTAATGCTAAAAATGAAGTGCAGATGCAAATGTTGGATCCGGAAAGCTAACTCAGAGAGGTTCCTTTATTTACTTTCTGTCATTGTTTAATTAGGAACTTAAAAATAAATGCAGTTGATGGGAATAATTTGCGAGAAATATTTGTGGTTGATTTTTAATTGTGGAGGAAAGAGGTATTGGTACAGCAGCTGGTTTTAGTTTGGCTGCTGTTTATCTCAGCTCCTAAAGAGATTCCCTTCTTTCTGCTTCACAACACTCCATCCTGCTGTCCCTATAGTACTTGGTATTCTCTTGTAACTGCATTCCAGCATATTGTATAGAAATCAGTAAAAGCTAGCAGACAGGTACAAAAGAAAATAAGCTGAAAGGCTATGGAATGTTGGCCTTTCTCAAGGGGACCAGAACAGAAAAGAAGTGGAAGATATTTTACAGCTGTGCGGAGCTCTGGTTACACCCCATCTGGTGTAACTGTATTTAATTCTGAGCACTGAACCTCAAGAAGAATTTATGGGTCTTGGATTGCAAACAGCACAGGTTCACAGAATGATACCTGGGTTAAGAGTGTAAAATCTTGAGAATTTTGCACAGACCAGGTTTGTATTCCCTTGAAGGTAGGTTACAGAGTGAAGGCAGGTGAGCTGAGGGTATAAATTGCTATCATTGGTTGAGAGAGTTTCATGATTGGCAACTCGTATATTCCAGAGTATAAGGTCTACAGGTGAGAAATGGAAGGAGGAAGGGGTGTCACAAGGACTCAATTGCAGCAGTATGCAGGGATGATATCATGGAAGGATCTTCAAATGAAACCATATGAGTAGAAATTAAAAACCAAAAGGAACAATCATATTGCTGAGACCATACTAAAGGCCTCCTAACAGTCTGAGAGAAACAAAAGCTGATTTAGATTCCTTACAGTGTGGAAACAGGCCCTTCGGCCCAACAAGTCCACACTGACCCTCCGCAGAGTAACCCACCCAGACCCATTTCCCTCTGACTAATTTCAGAGAAATGTAAAATGTTTAGTGTAGTGATATGAATTTCAAATTCCCCAACATCAACTGTATAATGTGAAAGGTTGAGAGAGAGTGGAATATTTAAAATGCATCCAGAAGAGCTTTTAAGCCAGTCTATGGAATGTCCTACAAATGAGGGGGTGGTCCTGTACTTAATTTTAGGTAATGAAGCTGGGAGAGTGTTCGAAGTATCAGTGGGGAAGCATTTTGCAGACAGTGAGCATAGATCTCAACTGTTCAGGAGTGACTTCAGAAAATATGTCTTCCACACATTGGTATGATGGAACTCTCTCCTCAACCACCAACGTCTCCAACCCCATCCCACACACATACAAGTATTGGGACAAGTTCGATTTAAAGTTTCAAAATTGTGAGTGCCAGTTTATTGCTAGGCAAGTGTACTATTAAGCAATGAGAGCAGACAGAGTTAAACTACAGATTGGCCATGATGTGACTGAATGACAGTTATGATTTGGAGATGCCGGTGTTGGACTGAGGTGTACAAAATTAAAAAAAAATCACACAACACCAGGTTATAGTCCAACAGGTTTAACTGGAAGCACTAGCTTTCAGAGCGCCGCTCCTTCATCGGGTGGTTGTGCACAATTGGTGTTGTGTGATTTTTAACTGAATGACAGAACAGTATCAAGAGGTTGAATGCTGTACTCCAATTCCTGTTTTCACAGCTGTGGTGCGTTCTGAAAAGAAAGAGAAATTCAGACTTACCGGATTCTGTAACGAAAGAACGTTGTACACTGGATGGACCTTTGCCATGTATATTTGTGGCTGTCACTGAGAATGTGTAGCTGTTAAATAGACAACAAGATTAGTATATTTATTCATACATAATTGTCTTGTAAATGCCTATTATTACTTAAGAACAGTCCAACTGTAACCCTTTGAAACACGAAGTGCAAAACACTGGGGCAATATTTCAAATTGGAAGAAAGTGAGGACTGCAGGAACACTCCAGGATCTCCACTCTTGACTCAATATTGTAGGCAATTCTGACAAAGTTTACATCATATTCCAAACATCTAATCCAACCGAGATAAACCATCCAGGATTGACAATTAAATTGTTCACTATACTAATATAATTAACATAAATATAATTCCTGACCTGCAGGAATAAAAATGACTAATTTTTACAAAAATGCAGTGTACTTTAGTTAAGCTAGGTGTCTTGGACTCTATAAGCTGAGCACTACATATTGGCAATGACTATCAGGTAAAAACACACGATGGTCCAGCCTGACTGTGCCTATCAGGTTCATATGATGCAACTATATCAGTCTAGTAATGTCCTTTGTGAAATTTTGCTGTCTCAAGGTCTCTGCTGTGCATACAAAAAAACAATATTATAATATTCCATCTCTGAAAAAAATTTTAAAATAAGGCTTAGTTTTATATTTTCCTCCAGGAGACAGGTTATTGGTAGTCTTGTTTTATTCTATCTTTTTTTGTTGTTGACTATGTTCTTTTCAAATTCAGCTATTCTTTGGAGAATACTCTTAAGTTCTGAATGGATTTGCAGGTTTGGAGGCCCCATTGTAAATGCTGCTTTCATTGCTGTACCTACCTGGGGCAGGGGAGGAGCAAATACGTCGTCTGGACATGAATATCAGGCTGAACATCAACAGGATCTAGAGGTGCAACCTATCCATTTCAAACACTGCACATTCTGATTCAGGACCAGAAATGAGAACCAGCCAAATGTTCATTCTATTTTAATCGTTGAGCACAAGGAATTATTATAAGAGAATTAGCTTGGAGGCATTACAATGAAAATGCTGAAATATCAATTGATACTTATCCTGAAGTTAAGCCCTTTACACTCATTTTTAACTAAAATATAAAATTATGATGAGCAAATAATAGAATGCCGATGCTAATTAAACCATCCACGTAGCTGTTTTGCAGAGCTTCCTGTTTAAGTAATTGAATTTCTCAATCTAGACCAGTTTGTATGGTCTTGCTCTGCAAACTATACAACAAGCAAGCAGAAACAATGATATCCTGCTTCCACATTATTGCAATAAAATGTGAATTATTTATCTGCATGATTTAGGTTCATAATTCTACATTCACTTATATTTGGTTACAATGAAAATCAAACATGGGAATTCTAATCTTGAGTATACTTTACTATTTTGAAATTATGGGACAACAGAATAATAAAGTGTAGGGGGAGGGCATTCAGGGCATTGTACCTACATTGGCTGTTTGAAACAATTATCCATCAAGTACATTCTCATTCCTTTCCAATCGCCTTCAATTTTTTTCCCCTCATCAATTACTTTATCCAATTAATTTTTGAAAGTTATTAATTAATCTACTTTAACCTCCTATTCAGACAGCTCATTCCAGAATATGACAATTTGCTGTGAAAAAATGTTTTCTCTTATGTTGCCTTTGGTCCACTCTATCAATCCTGTTAATCCTGTGCCCTTTGGCAGAGAATCCTTCTGAAACTGGAAACAGTGGAATTAAGGAGAACTGTCCAAACTCTTCATGATTTTGAATATTTCAATCAAATTTCCCCCACATCTCCAATTACAAACAAAAGATAGTGAAATCTCCCCTACTGATGTACAAGCTACACAAAAGGCATCTTGATCTGGTGTGTGGCCCATAATGGGAATTTTCTTTATATTGATAAGGGATACCTGAAATAGGAATGTAACAGCTAAATTTTACTGTACTAAACATGTTATCATTTGTCAATACAAAAACGTTCTAAGGAAACATCTGCTGCTCTGATATTCTTGGAATGAGGTGTGACTACAAGAAGCATTGCAAATCTATACTGTGTTTACTAACAGGCCTAAATCACTAGTATGGGCACGTAGAGATTTACTGCTTTGGATTTCTTCATAATGGTTGCATATATTGTGGGCGGCACGGTGGCACAGTGGTTAGCACTGCTGCCTCACAGCACCAGAGACCCGGGTTCAATTCCCGCCTCAGGCGAGTTTGCACGTTCTCCCCGAGTCTGCGTGGGTTTCCTCCGGGTGCTCCGGTTTCCTCCCACAGTCCAAAGATGTGCAGGTTAGGTGAATTGGCCATGCTAAATTGCCCGTAGTGTTAGGTAAGGGGTAGATGCAGGGGAATGGGTGGGTTGCGCTTCGGCGGGGCGGTGTGGACTTGTTGGGCCGAAGGGCCTGTTTCCACACTGTAAGTGATCTAATCTAATCTAATATTACTGCTGTAAAGTAACAGATTTCAAATATTCTCACCTTTTTCATTTCCATATGGTGCAAGACTGATGGTCTCTCCAAATTCATATTAGTAAATTTGGGACATTTTGAGATGATTTAGTACTGGCTAAAGTGTACCAATTGATGCAGTATGATTTTTGCTTGTTAGAGCTATTAGGGCAAATGTCAAATAATGGAAAATAAAATCTGACCCATATTGAAACAGTACAATCCAATTAGTTCCATTGCTTTGCTTTTGCCCACATCCCTGATAATTTCATTCCTTCAACTATGTATCCAATTTCCTTTTAAGGGCTAATATTGAATCTGTTTCCAGCACCCTATCAGGCAGTACATTCCAAATCTTAATAATTCATTGCATAACACTTTTTCCTTATGTAATCACCAGCTATTTTGCAAATCAACTTAAACCTTATGTCCTTTTCAGACTGGAGGTCTGTGACCAGTGGTGTGCCACAAGGATCAGTGCTGGATCCACTGCTTTTCGTCATTTATATAAATTATTTGTATGTGAACATAAGAGGTATGGTTAGTAAGTTTGCAGATGACACCAAAATTGGAGGTGTAGTGGACAGCAAAGAAGGTTACCTCAGAGTATGACAGGATCTTGATCAGATGGGCTAATGGGCACAGGAATGGCAGATGGAGTTTAATTTAGATAGTATTGCATTTTGGAAAGGCAAATCAGAGCAGGACTCAATAGTAAGGTCCTAGGGAGTGTTGCTGAACAAAGAGATCTTGGAGTGCAGGTTCATAATTCCTTGAAAGTGGAGTCGTATATAGATAGGATAGTGAAGGTGGTGTTTGGTATGTTTTCCTTTACTGGTCAGAGCATTGGGTATAGGAGTTGGGAGGTCATGTTGCGGCTGTACAGGACATTGGTTAGGCCAATTGTGTAATATTGCATGCAATTCTGGTCTCCCTTCTATTGGAAGGATGTTGTGAAACTTGAAAGGGTACAGAAAAGGTTTACAAGGATGTTGCCAAGGATGGAATATTTCAGCAATTGGGAGAGGAGAGTAGGCTGGGGCTATTTTCCCTGGAGCATCAGAGGCTGAGGGGTGACCATACAGGGTTTATAAAATCATGTGGGGCATGGATAGAATAAATAGAGAAGGTCTTTTCCCTGTGGTGGGGGAGTCCAGAAGTAGTTGGCATAAGTTCAGGGTGAGAGGGGAAAAATTTAAAAGGGACCGAAGGGGCAACGTTTTCACACAGTGGGAGCTGCCAGAAGAGTGGTGGAGACTGGTACAATCTGAATGGGTGTACGAATAGGAAAAGTTTAGAGAGACACAGGCCAATTGCTGGCAAATGAGATTAGATTAGGTTAGGATATCTGGTCGACATGGATGAGTTGGACCGAATAATCTGTATCTGTGCTGTATATCTCTATGACTCTGTCACTCTGGTCCACTGGAACTTTATTTACACTGAAAGGACAATGTCCAAAACACTCCTTCTGTAAATTGTGAAGGGTTTGTTGCATAAAACGTAGGCACACAACTCTAGGAGAGGTTCAGCTGCTAACCTGCCTCGCTGGCCAGAATCTTAATGTCTGGTTCTGATAGAAATAAATCCTAAGAATAATATTTATAGCCTTTTATATTGAATGCTGTATTAACTTTTGTATTGCTTAGTGAGGCAAGTCCATTAGTGCTAACAGTTTTGTCATAATTCTGTGAGAAACTCCTACCTCCAGTCATGTGTTCTCTTAAGCAACTAATTGATTGCCTGAATGGCAGTGGCAAATTCTTATACTTGATCAAAGTATGACATTAAAAAAGGTTTTACTACATCTTATTTTTTGCTACATAATACTTTAGAAGCACGGTGGGTGGCACAGTGGCTCAATGGTTCGCACTGCTGCCTCACAGCGCCAGGGACGCGGGTTCAATTCCAGTCTTGGGCGACTGTCTGTGTGGAGTTTGTACGTTCTCCCCGTGTCTGTGTGGGTTTCCTCCGTGTGCCCCGGTTTCCTCCCACAGTCCAAAGATGTGCAGGTCAGGTGAATTGGCCATACTAAATTGCCCATAGTGTCAGGGGTGAATATAGGGTAGGGGAATGGGTCTGGGTGGGTTACGCTTCAGAGGGTCAGTGTGGACTTGTTAGGCCAAAGGGCCTGTTTCTATACTGTAGGTAATCTAATCTAATCAATTTGCTGTTCGCAAAGTGCTTGGGACATTTCAAGGGCAGAGCAATGTTATGCAAATACAGGTTCTATATGACATAAAACTCATACATCATTAATGTTACAGTATACTGTGACATATGAGTTACAGACATGAAATAATCTTCAAATGAAGAGTGTACTGCAACTTTTAGAATCTTCCACTGTTTGATTTGAAATCTGGTGTGAAAAATGAGATGGATTGATGATGTCCACATTGCAAAATAATGTTTGAAATAGCATTTCCTAACATACTAAATCAGACTAAATTGTCCCATTGATAAATAGCAGCACTTGTTAGACCCACCATCCATTTAAGAATTTTGCCTTTCAGAATGCTGTAATATATCCAAACATTTTGAAAGTCATTTGGCAAAATGGCAGCCATTTCTTTAACCCATGCTAGATTATAATGGGCAGTCTGGTTATCTAAGGAGATAAATTAGAAAGAAATAGCAGATTTACTTTGTTAAGAAAAACATAATGCATTGTTCAAATGGTGTCCACCTATCGCTAGACTATAGATTAAGACACAATCAAGAGAATGGTCAGTCTTCAACCTTGAGAGTCCACAAAATATTGTATGAAACAGTAGTTCTGAAGGGGTTCATGTTTCTGTTACATGGGATCCACCCATTCTACTGACATCACACAGAGTCTATGGACGGACAAAGGTGTTCTGCTGTAGCTTTTGGAAAAAGCGCTGTACTACCTCATTAAGGTCCTAATACATACACCTGAGTAAATGTTGCACTTAACCTTGCACTTAACATTATTCAATGAACCTTCTTGTTATCTAGATGCTGCTTCAGTAGATATTTTACAGTAATGTATCCTCTACCACTAGATAGATGCTCAACAAAGCAAAGACAACAGAGGATTGATGGTAGCAAACTACCTCAAACAACTCTTCCTCTCTTTTAGAAGTGGAAAGTATCAGTGAAGATTGGGGACAATATTTCATCTTCACTAACACTCAACACTGGAGCTCCCCAGCGGTGCGTACTCAGCCCCCTACTGTACTCACTGTATACCCATGACTGCGTTGCCAAATACCTGACTAATGCTATTTACAAGTTCGCTGATGACACCACCATACTGGGTCAAATCTCCGATGGCAACGAAACAGACTACAGACGGGAGGTGGAAGACCTGGAAAGCTGGTGCACTGAGAACAAGCAAGTTCTCAATGCCGGCAAAAACAAGGAAGTCATTATCGACTTTTGGCAGGATGTTCCTCATGCCCTCTATACATTAACAGCACAGAGGTGGAGTGAGTGAAGAGTGTCAACTCCTGGGAGTGGTCATCCACAACAAGCCTTCTTGGACTCTTTATGTGGACGCACTGGTTACAAAGGCCCAACAAAAGTCTCTTCTTCCTCAGGCAGCTGAGGAAATTTGGCATGACCGTGATTACCCTTGCCACCTTTTATAGGTGCGCCATCTAGAGCATTTTGTCTGGATGTATCACTACCTGGTATGGCAACTGCGCCATTCAAGATTGGAGATGGTTACAGAGAGTGGTGAACTTGGCCCGAACAATCACAAAGGCCAACCTCCCATCTATAGAATCCACCTACCAGGCCCGCTGTCAATGAAAGGCTGCCAATGTTCTCAAAGATCCATCCCACCCTGGCAATGTTTTTCTACAACCTCTACCATCGGGGAGAAGGTACAGAAGCCTGAACACATGCACCAGCCGGTTTCATAACAGTTTCTAACCTACTGTTGTTAGAATACTGAATGGACTCTTAACAAATTACATTCGCTTGTACCTGTGTTTTTTTGTTTTTGCTGCTGTTTACCTATTATTTACTTATCTATTCTACTTAACTCTGTGATCTGCCTGTATTGTTCGTAAGATAAAGCTTTTCAGTCTGCCTCGGTACACGTGACAATAAATTCAATTCAATTCAAAAAGTAGAGTCACCTGGGAAAATAGCACACACGGTGATCAACTTGGTGAACTGAACTGCTTCATTTTCCTGTTTTTGCCACAAGATGCTAGATAGAAAATAGGCTTAAGCCTCATCAGAATAACTGGAACCACTCAGTGGTTAGCCTACTTTTGATTGTTTTCACCAGAGACCACATGTGGTAAGACTACTCTTAATTATTACCCAAAGGAAAATTAAACCCAGCAGCTGTGTCAGTGGAAATGTTGTCAACATAAATGTTTTAGCATCAGGTCTGATCACAAAGCGTCTATTTAATTTTTCCAACATACTGCCAGGATAAAATTATTGTAATTTGAAAAGGATGTAAGTCATTACCCCAAAACTTGAGCGACGAGCTGAAGTGTTCTCTTGAGGCACCATACTTGGGAACAGTCTCAGGACTGAAAGCCTCCATCACAAATACCAGTGAAAATGATTGGTCAAATGGCCAGTCAATGTTGGTTCAGAATGCTGCAAATATTCTACTAAAAAGTTGATATTTCCGTCCAGGTTAGATTATTCTGCCAAATGGTTCTGCATGTTTCTGAGCCAACTCTGCTCAGGCAATCCACTTAAAGCCACTAAGAAACCACGTTTTTCCAACTAGGCTTTGATTTATAGCTGGCACTATATGCCTTTTCTTTCCATAGAACTCATATGTTTATACCAAACAGTCAGTTGTTTTCAAGTCCTTCTATATTTTGGGATTCCCTTGTGCTGGGGTAAGATATTAATAACACATTTATTGAAATGGAATATTGGCATGGGAAGACAGTTTTTTTTAAAACAAAGGATATATCAACTTGCAAGAAGCAGATGAATATTCAATAGTGTTCAGTCAGCTAGAATATTGCTTGAGTGAGTAGTTTTAGCATTGGAGTGCCAAAGGACGGTCAAACCAAAATTTAGAATTCACTGCACAAAAGGTCAATCATTTAGTGATTGTGCTGGTCCTCCATTGAGGCAATTTACCCACAGTGTCATTATTCTGCCTGTCCCCCAAAGCCGTGCACATATTTCCTTTCAGATAACAGTTCAACTGAGGTGAAAGTCTCAACTCAACCTTCCTCCACCACGCTCTCAGGCGCAGCATTCCAGACCTGAAGCAGTCACTCCAGAAAAATAAATCGACTCTCCTCATGTAGCCATTGCTTTTTTTGCTAATTACCTTAATCTGCACCCTCTTCTCCATTTTTCTAACAATGGGAACAGTTTCTCCCTATCTACTCCATGTAAACCTCTCATTATTTTGAGTACCTCAATCAAATCTCCTCTTAACCTTCAATTCTCTTGTCTGTCTTTGTGATTGTTTTTAGGGATAAGGAATTTCATTCTCTGAATCTTTTTGTTCTAATGCCTTCACATTTTTCCTAAAAGTGTGACACCCAGAACCAGATATAAAATCCCCAAGGTGAGGTCAAACCAGTGCCCTTTAAAAGTTTAATACAAATACTTTCTCTGGTCCTCTATGCCCCTATTTATATAGCATAAGATACCGTCTGCTTAATAAACATGCTCACAATCTGCCCCATCACCACAATGTTTTATACACGTGTACACCCGGGTCCCTCTGCTTCTGCATCCCATTTAGATTTATATTCCTGATTTTTATGCCATCTGCCATGCATTCTTCCAAGCAACATATCACACTTCTGATTCCTGATGAAGGGCTTATGCTCGAAGCATCGATTCTCCTGCTCCTCGGATGATGCCTGACCAGCTTTTCCAGCACCACACTTTTCGTCTCTAATCTCCAGCATCTGCAGTGTTCACTTTCTCCCTGCATTAAATTTAACCTGACACTCATCTGCCCACTCCACCAATCTATTTGTGTTCTTTTGAAGTTCTACACTATCATGCTCACAGTTCACAATGATTCTAAATGTTGGATCATCCAGAAATGTTCAAGTTGTGACCTGTACACTAAGGTTGAGCTGGTCACCTGACCTAATTTACATGTCCCCTCTTCTCCACTTAAAACACAACTAGTGGAGAGTCCCAAAATCTAACCCTTTGTGTCAGTAACCTGTACCTATATAAACATATTTTAGCTGTATTATTTTTTGAACAAGAGAAATAAATGCTGGGAATATATTGGAAGGGTATTTGCTAAGTGGTTGAGGAGGCTTTAAACTAAAGTAGCAGTGGGATGGGAACCTATGCAAGGAATCAGAAGAAGGGGAGTCAAGGACAAGAATAGAAGACAGAAACGGAAATAAGAGAAGTGATAGGCAGAGAACTCAAGGTTCAGGATCAAACAGGGACAAAGTGAAAAATAATGGGAATCAGACAAGTAATTTCAAAAAGACAAACCTTAAGTCTTTGTGCCTTAATGCACACAGCATTTGAAATAAAGTGGATGAATAAATTGTGCAAATGGTGAAAACAATTATAGTGTAATCAGGATCTCAGAGATATGGCTGCAAGGTGACCAAGAATGAGAACTGATCATACAGGGGTATTCAGTATTTAGGACAGATAAAAAGGAAAAGATGGTAGAGTTGCATTACTGATTAAAGAGGAAATTAACTCAATAGTGAAGAAGGCTATTAACTCTGATGATATAGGATATGTACGAGTAGAGCTGAGAAATGTCAAGAGGCAAAACAAAACATTAGTGGACTTTGTTTATAGACTCCAAAACTGTAGGGGTAATTTTGGGAATGCCAGCATATAGAAAATTAAGAGATACCCATAATAAAGGAACATCTGTGTGGGTGACTTTAATCTACATACAAATTGGGCAAATCAAATCAGTAAAAGTACTGTAGAGGAGGAATTCCTGGACTGTATACTCCAGGTTTCATGAACCAATACTTTGAGGAACCAACTAGAGAATTAATCGTTGAGGAATTTAAAAACAGTGGCAGGTTCAGTGAAAATCAGCATGGATTTACAAAAGGAAAATCATGCTCAATAAATCCACTGAAATTCTTCAAGGATGGAACTATTAGGGTTGATGAAAGGAAGCCAGTAGGTGTGGTTTATCTGGACTTTCAGAAGGCTTTTGACAAAGTCCCTGTAATGTAAAATTATAGCACATGTGAATTGGGAGTAGTGTATTGGGATGGCAGATAGGAAACGAAGAATAGGAATAAATTGGTCTTTTTCTGAATGGCAGACAATGACTAGTGGTTTACTGCAGGGATCAGTGCTAGGATTCCAGCTATTCACTATATATTAATAATGTGAATGTTGGAATATAGCTGTAATATATCCAAATCTGAGCATCACACATGAGGCACGGGAAAGTGAGCTAGGGAGAGGATACAAAGATGCTTCAGTGTGAATTGAACAAGCTGAGTGGGCAAATGCATAGCAGTTGCAGAACAATATGGGTAACTGAGAGGTTATCCATTTTGGGAACAAAACAAGAAAGTAGATTATCTGAACAGCTATAAATTGACAGGAAAGTGCAAGGTGATCTGGCTATCCTGGTGCACTTTTGCTGAAGGTAAGCATGCAGGTGGAGTAGGTGGTAAAAAAGAAAGGAAAACAGTATATTGGCCTTCAGAATGAGGGGATTTGAGTACAGGAGCAGGGATGTCTTGCTGCAGTCATACAAGGCCTACAAAAGACCACACCTAGAGTACCATGTGGAGTTTTGATCTACTTTTCTGAAGAAGGATGTTCTCACTAGCGGGAGTGCAACAAAGGTTTACCAGACTAATTCCTGGGATGGCAGGACTGATGTATGAGGAGAAGTTCAATCAGTTAGTGTTGTATTTGCTGCAGTTTGATTAGATTAGATTGGATTCCCCACAGTATGGAAACAGGCCCTTCTGACTGACCATCTGAAGAGTAACCCACTCAGACCCATTCCCCTACCCTATATTTACCCCTGACTAATGCACCTAACATTATGGGCAATTTAGCATGGTCAATCCACCTGACCTGCACATCTTTGGATTGTGGGAGGAAACCACGCAGATTCGGGGAGAGTGTGCAAACTCCACACAGACAGTTACCCGAGGTGGGAATCAAACTTAGCTCCCTGGCGCTGTGAGGCAACAGTGCTAACCACTGAGCCACCGTGCTGCCCATAGTTCACAATAATGAGTGTGATGGTGGGGGGACATCTCGTATGAAGTTATAAAATTCAAGCAGGACTAGACAGTGAATGCAAGAAGAATATTTGTGATGGTAGGGGAGTCCAGCACCAGGGGTTACAGCCTAAGAGTACAGGGTGAACCATTTATGACTGAGATGGAGAGAAATTTCTTCACCCAGAGAGTAGTGAGCACGTGGAATTTGTTACTACAGAAAACAGTCAATGACCAAAATATTGTATTATTTCAAGAAGGAGTTAGATATAGCTAAAGGGATCAAAGGATATGGGGGGAAAAGCAAGAGCAGGCGTTGGATAAATTGGCCATGATCAAAACAAATGGTGCAGCAGGCTGAAAGGGCTGAATGGCCTACTCTTGTTCCTATTTTCTACTTTTCTATAAGAGACTTAGTCTGGTATCAGATGACGGTCTGTTAGTGGGAAGTAACACACCATATGTGACTGTATTAAATTTAATGTAAAGCTCAATGGAAACGGCAGTGTTGTTACCCCAGGATGTAGATTACCGTGTCCCAAAAATGAATAACTTAAATATGAATTCAATTCACCATTAATCGTTCATAATATTTTTTATATGGAAATCAAATGTCACAACATTCATGATTAATTTATTTAAAATGTTATGAATCTGAGGGGAAAAACCTGCACATAGAATGTTTTGCTAATGACATTGAGATCTTTCATAAATACAATAGAATAGTGAACCGAATATTTAAATAGCTTATATCTGTGCAACTGTCAGTGATCCTTGTGAAGTTTTAGACTTTGGCCCCTCCCATGTCCTGCTTCCAATAGAGAGCTTCTTTCCAGTCCTTTGTCTAATCTGTACTGTAGCTGATCACAAGGAAGTGTATGAAGTAATTGTCAACTCTTTACAGTTTTATTGGAACCAGGCATATGGAAAAATGCAAATCTGATAGTTCACTAGAGTGAACACGTCCATTATTACATTTCCACATCCTGCACAGAAAAGAAGTGAATAGGTAGCAGCAGTATATACTGGAGCCAAAAACATTCATCAATCTGTATTTATTCTTTCATGGTCCTGCTCAGAATTTCTTGCAAACATGTAAAAAAAAATTATACTAAATTAAGTTCTGCAACAACATTAAGGTAAGGATCTGACTAAATTTTAGTTAAGGCTCAGTTATCAGAATTGTAGCCTTCTATTCATCCTGAACAACAAACCCAACATACTAGCTGGTCTGTTCTTGTTTTTTGTTGTATGAAAATGATTCTTTCATTTACTTCATCAAAAGAAATTTGACATATATGGACAGTATATATATATATATTTCCTGCTCATGACTGGATTTAGCTAGGAAGCTCTGGTTGGAAACATTCTGGAATTTTTATCACAGTAGGTACCTCCTGCTATTGTGACATCACCTCTTGGTCCAACTAACCTGAAACTGTGGTCCTTTAGTGGTGTTGCAATTGTGGAGGAAGTATTAATTGTGTGAGGGTTGCTAATGGAATGCTAACCTATTCTTTCAGCTCCTGTATGATCAATTCTGCCTGGGTATATTTGAAAAGCAATCCAGTCTGTCCCAACACTGTGTACAAGGAATTGCAGGGAGTGTGTACCTAATTCCCTAGGAGTTATTGTTGCAGTGTCCAGGACAGGAATCTTTAATACCTGAAGGCGCCAAGAAAATCAGGGAGGGATGGTAATCATATTTCCTGACTGATTCTACTTAAAATTATGCAGTCTGTTCATGTGGGAAAGAATTGGCCATTTATTAACTATGGTGCATGTGATTTTGAGTTCCAACTAGGGACTAAAATTTGGCATGTCAAAACACACAGTTTGGCCCCTATTCAAGTAAAAAACAACTTTGCAACCATCATCCCAGTTCAATCTTTGATAGTATGAAGCCTTGATAAAGCTTTAAGGATGTGAGAATGCAGGAACTGGTATTTCAATATTTAAATTCTGTTCTAAGGAGATGAAAATCTAAAGACTAACTGGGCTGGCCAACTGAGTGTGCTTCTGTGAAACAATTTTAAACCTTTGCAGGTTTGTAGACACACATTTATTGTCAGACATCCTGTGGCAGAAAATATAGTGGTAATCTTGCAAGGATCTATTCTGCCATGAAACCTTGTGAGGAGGGAGTACAGGCTCTGAGTTACATGTTTCATGCAAGTGCCTTGCCTCACAAAGATATCCCTCTGAAGTAAACAAAAAGAATAAGGAAACCCTGTGTTTTTCAAATTTTGCCAGAATCCTTCAACATGCTAAATATGCTTCCTGCACTTCAAACATCATTTTTTGTGCCTGGCTATTGCATATGTGAACCATGTTCAGATGACCTGATCTTGGAAACAGAGACAATGTGAGCTCCTCCCCCAACACTACTTGGGTACGATGCATCAAGAGCTGTAGCCATCTCATCACCAAGATGACAGGATGACATTACCCAGATCCCAGAATAAGCACAACAATTCTTTCCACACGTGAGGATTCACGTGATGCACAAATATATACTTCCTCCACTTTTGAAACCTTTCCTGGACTGTGAGCTCATGGTAAGGCCAGTATTTAATAGCTTTGTGTACTAGGTTTTCCAATGATGGATTCAACCCTCTGTAGTCCAAATTACATCTGCTGACTACATTGCTTTCATTTTCCAATATATTGTCCTTCTTTATATTCCCCGTAGCATTAAAAATATTTTGGTCTGTCTTGAAGATCATGCAGCACCACCAGGTTTTTCAAATAAAACAATATTATACCTATGTTGCTCCTGAGACCAAGTAGGTAAAGTTCAGTAGAACCCAGGAATACATCAGTGCAGACTAAGATTTATTTGACTGGGTTGGTTCTGTTTTTGTCTAAGTACCAAGGGCAACATCAGTTTGTACTCTTGCAATTTGGACTAGGAAGGAACAGAGCTTGGTTTATTTTGGAACCTTATGGATTAGCATTTTTCAAATCAGAATTAAAGTCGGTTTCAAAGGAGGGTTTGTGAAATTAACATTAAAATTGAAGAGATTTACAAATCTCTGTAGATTAAAATTGACAGAATTTTTTTTTTCTCTTGTTCATTTCAAAATCCAAAAGTGGAGTCTGCTTTAAGTGCATACATAGAATAGAATCACAGAGTCACAGAATTCCTACATTGTGGAAACAGGCCATTCGGCCTATTGAGTCTGCACCAACACTCTGAGGAACACCCCACCCAGATCTACCACATTACCCTATTTCCATAAACCTGCACTTCCCATGGCTAACCCACCTAACCTATACATCCCTGGACACTACAGGAAGTTTTTTGAAGTAACAAAGGATTGATGAGGACAGAGCGTTAGATGTGATCTATATGGACTTCATTAAAGCGTTCAACAAAGTTCCCCATGGGAGACTGGTTAGCAAGGTTACAGCTCACGGAATACTGGGAGAACTAGCCATTTGGATACAGAACTGGCTCAAAGGTAGAAGACAGAGGGTGGTGGTGGAGGGTTGTTCTTCAGACTTGAGGCCTGTGACCAGCTGAGTGCCACAAGGATCGGTGCTGGGTCCTCTACTTTTCGTCATTTATATAAATGATTTGGATGTGAGCATAAGGGGTACAGTTAATAAGTTTGCAAATGACACCAAAATTGGAGGTGCAGTGGACAGCGAAGAAGGTTATCTCAGATTACAACAGGATCTTGACCAGATGGGCCAATGGTCTGAGGAGTGGCAGATGGAGTTTAATTCAGATAAATGCTAGGTGCTGCATTTTGGGAAAGCAAACCTTAGCAGGACTTATACACTTAATGGTAAGGTCCTAGGGAGTGCTGCTGAACAAAGAGACCTTTGAATGCAGGTTCATAGCTCCTTGTAAGTGGAGTCACAGGTAGATAGGATAGTGAAGAAGGCGTTTGGTATGCTTTCCTTTATTGGTCAGAGTACTGAGTACAGGAGTTGTGAGGTCATGTTGCGGCTGTACAGGACATTGGTTAGGCCACTGTTGGAATATTGCGTGAAATTCTGGTCTCCTTCCTATCAGAAAGATGTTGTGAAACTTGGAAGGGTTCAGAAAAGATTTACAAGGATGTTGCCAGGGTTGGAGGATTTGAGCTATAGGGACAGGCTGAACAGGCTGGGACTGTTTTCCCTGGAGTGTCAGAGGCTGAGGGGTGACCTTATAGAGGTTTACAAAATCATGAGGGACATGGATAGGGTAAGTAGGCAAAGTCTTTTCCCTGGGGTGGGGGAGTCCAGAACTAGAGGGCATAGGTTTAGGGTGAGAGGAGAAAGATATAAAAGAGACCTAAGGGACAACTTTTTCAAGCAGAGGGTGGTACGTGTATGGAATGAGATGCCAGAGGAAGTGGTGGAGGCTGGTACAATTGCAACATTTGAGAGGCATTTGGATTTGTGTATGAATAGGAAGGGTTTGGAGGGATATGGGCCTGGCACTGGCAGGTGGGACTAGATTGGGGTGGGATATCTGGTCGGCATGGATAGGTTGGACTGAAGGGTGTGCTTCCATGCTGTACATCTCTATGACTCTGTGGACTATGAGGGAAAGCAGAGTACCTGGAGAAAATCCAAGCAGATATAACAGTGAAATAGTGCTCTCACATTTAAAAGAAATGATGTAGCAAATCTGATCAGTGTGGGATAACTATCCTGGCAATTATTAAGAATTTCTTTAGCTGGTCTCTGTGCCCAGAAAGAAATCAGAAAAGGTGATGGAGTAGAATGGGCACCCTCATATTTTCCAGACGAAAGGGGTAGCCATGGGCACCCGTATGGGCCCCAGCTATGCCTGTCTCTTTGTCGGCTACACAGAATAGTCCATCTTCCATAGTTACACCAACACCACTCCCATCCCCCACCTTTCCCTCCGCTACATTGATGACTGCATCAACACTACCTCGTGCTCCCACAAGGAGGTTGAGCAGTTCATCAATTTCACCAACACATTCCACCCCGACCTTAAATTCACCTGGACTATCTCGGACACCTCCCTCCCCTTCCTAGATCTCTCCTAGTCCATCAACAACGACCGATTCAACACTGACCTATTTTACAAACCCACTGACTCCCACAGCTACTTGGATTACACCTCCTCCCACCCAACCACCTGCAAAAATGCTCTCCCATATTCCCAATTCCTCCGCCCCCACCATATCTGCTCCCAGGAGGACCAGCTCCACCACAGAACACACCAGATGGCCTCCTCTTTAAAGACTATAATTTCCCCTCCCGTGTGGTTGAAGATGCCTCCAGCGCATCTCATCTACTTCCTGCCGCTCCTCCTTTAAACCTCACCCCTCCAACTGCAACAAAGACAGAACCTCCCGCTCCTCACCTCCCACTCCATCAACCTCCGCATAAACCGCATCATCTGCTACAAATGGGCCTCACCATCAGGGATATATTTCCCTCCCCACCCCTATCCATTTTCTGCAAAGACCATTTTGTCCTTGATTACCTGGTCAGGTTCACGCCCCCCCAACAACCCACCCTCCCCTCCTGTCACCTTCCCCCGCCACCGCAGGAATTGCAAGACCTGCGCCCACAGCTCCCCCCTCACCTGCATCCAAGGCCCCAAAAGAGCATTCTACATCCATCAAAGCTTCACCTGCACATCCACCAATGTCACTTATTGTATCCGTTGCTCCCGATGTGGTCTCCTTTACATTGGGGAGACTGGACACATTCTCATAGGGCACTTCAGGGAACATCTCCAGGACACCCGCACCAACCAACCCCACCGCCCCCTGGCCGAATGTTTCAAATCACCCTCCCACTCTGCCGAGGACATGCAGGTCCTGGGCCTCCTCCATCGCCACTCCCTCACCACCCGACACCTGTAGGAAGAACGCCTCATCTTCCACCTCGGAACCCTTCAACCCCATCACATCAATGTGGACTTCATTTCCCCTCTCCCCGCCTTACCCCAGCTCCAACCTTCCAGCTCAGCACCATCATCATGACCTGTCCCACCTGTCAAGCTTCCTTCCCACCTATCCGCTCCACCCTCCTCTCTGACTGATCACCTTCTCCTTCCTACATCCACCTATTGCACTCTTAGCTACCTTCTCCCCAGCCCCATCCCTCCCATTTATCTCTCCACCTCAGAGGCTTCCAGCCTCATTCCTGATGAAGGGCTTTTGCCCAAAACGTCAATTTTCCTGCTCCTCGGATGCTGCCTGACCTGCTGTGCACTTCCAGCACCACTCTAATCTTGACTCTAATCTCACTTTCACTTACCCTCATATCCAGATACCCTCAAGTGGTATGTGTAACTCCAAACAGAAGTGCTCAGTGGCAGTTCAGTTTCAAAGAAGTCTCAGTGAACCTCTGAAATAATTTGCTTCAGCAAAACTATATGATGTTCTGAGAACACTTCATAACCTATACTAACTAAACTAAAGAGGAGTAATGATGTACGTTATGGAGAAGGATTACAGAGGATTGGACTGTAGAAAGCTGACAACATTACTGTGGAGCAATGCGATGGGACTTTTTAAAGGTGCTTAGGGAAGCACTGAGAAAAATGCAGGCACTATTAAACTTTGGGAGATGGTGACTTTTTACATTAGATTGCCTACAGTACGGAAACAGACCCTTCAGCCTAAGTCCACACCGACCCTCTAAAGAGTAACCCACCCCGACCCATTCCCCTGAAACTATAAACAATTTAGCACAGCCAATTCATCTGACCTGCACATCTTTGGATTGTGGGACGAGCACCCAGAGGAAACCCACACAGACAGTCATCCAAGGCAGGGACTGAACCTAGGTGCCTGGCACTGTTAGGCAGAAGTGCTAACCACTGAGCCACCATGCCTTTTTGATGATGTTAGATGGTATTCGGTGTATGCAATTATTTTCATAAATCAGAACTGGTGTGACTAATATAGTCACAAAATTTCACAAACACATTTATGAAGATAACATCAACCTTTGTGTGTAAGTATAGTAGGAAAAGCTTTCAGAAATTCTGGATTGAATGTTAGTCTGACTGATGTGTCCCCTGTATTATTTTTCCAACAACTAATTTGGGCAGCATGGTGGCACAGTGGTTAGCACTGCTGCCTCACAGCGCCAGAGACCTGGTTCAATTCCCGCCTCAGGCGACTGACTGTGTGGAGTTTGCACATTCTCCCCGTGTCTGCGTGGGTTTCCTCCCACAGTCCAAAAATGTGCAGGTCAGGTGAATTGGCCATGCTAAATTGCCTATAGTGTTAGCTAAGGGGTAAATGTTGGGGTATGGGTGGGTTGCGGGTCGGTGTGGACTTGTTGGGTCGAAGGGCCTGTTTCCACAGTGTAAGTAATCTAATCTAATCTAATTTTAATTTATCTGCAAAATTGCCTCCAATTATGCAAGTCTGATGAAAAGTCCAAAAAGTACAAGGGTAGAAATTATGTTGACCCAAAGCTAACCCTGTTATTAAAAGCTTTGCAAATGTCAAAACTGGCAGCTTTATAGATGACTGTTGGGTTCAATCTATGAAATGTGGTCATTAAGGCTGAGTGCTTGATCAGCTCCTCCCAGTGACACAGAGCAAATAGTGGTTGGGACAGTGTGGGTCCACAGTCTTTTTTCTGTCCATTTAAAGAGACAAAAATGAAAGAGGGTCGGGGGAGAAAAAAGGTTTGTGAACCAACGATTTGCCCACTACTAGTTTCTATGTGCATTAGGACTCCCAGATGAAGTTTGTTCTTATATATGCACCTCACAATGGGATAGGCAGTTATCCTTTTAATTGTTGTAGAACTAGGAAGCACTTTATCACCAGGAACTAATTGCCTTGACTGGGAATGTAAGCAAATCCCTGCTATAATCTGCAAAGGAGTGGATAAAGACTTTAGGGAATGGATTACCACTATGGTATTCTTCCCATCCAACCCCCGGAAAAAAGCATTTGATGCACCCAAAATTAGTAAGTCACTGTTACTCTCAGATAGAATTGTATCATTTGTCGACCTCCATAATGTGCAGCCCGTGGAAGTAGAGAGTCAAAACTCCTGTCAGTAAAGTCCTCAAAGTTACTTAGAATAAGTGGCATTTTAAACATCACATGCCTGAAACTAATCATAAACAGTTCACAGAACAATTGCCAACTCAGAATGCCAATATTCACACCCTATGCAATGAAAGAAATTAATGGTCTGGAACGTGACTTGAACATTTTCCTATGTATTTGTTTGTAATGGTTTCAATATAGCAGCACAGCCATGAGATGATAAGTAACAGTATTTAAATGACTGAGTGCAAAAACGTGGTATAGACCTGTTACATCAGAGATCTGTCATGTCTTGAAGAAATGACTTACCATAGCACATTTTATAAAGCATTTTGAGATATTGTCTAACTTGAATGTTCTTGCTCCACAGATGGTAATGCAACTAATTCCTTTGTGGAATTTTCATCTTCTTAATGCTCAATGCTTTTGGCTGACTGTTTAGCTGTCTGAAAACTGAAAAATCATGCAGCAGATGAGAATTATTCTGAAATCTCTGAGGCAATGTGTGGGTGAGCTAAGGCTGGCCTTCAAGACTATCCAAAGATCTGTCCTGAGAAAATATTTTATCAGAATCTTCTCAGTGTGGAAGCAGGCTGTTTGGCCCATTGAATCCATACCGATCATCTCAAGGGCATCCCCTCCAGTCTTACCGCTAAACCCTGCAGTTCCATGGCTAATCTATCTAGCCTGCACATCCCTGTACACTATGGGGCAACTTAGCATGGTCAATCCACCTAAACTGCACATCTTTGGACTGTGGAAGGAAACTGGAGCACCCACAGGCCTGGGAAGAATGTGTAAATGCCACACAGACAACTGCCCAATGCTGGAATTGAACTCGGGTTCCTGGCACTGTGAGGCAGCAGTGCTAACCACTGAGCGGCTGTGCTGCCTTTATCAAGATTGCAAGGATATCTTCAATAATAATTGTTTCTGAAGCATAATCTTTGGTGCTTTGCTTCAGTCCACAGTTGGTGCACTCAAGTCATTAATGTTCTTTCCGCTCTCTAGTGAAATTAGGGTGGCAAGGGCAAGATGAGTGTGTGCTAGTCAATGACAGGTATAGTTTTATATGAGTGAATGCGTACTGTGTCCATATTAGCTTTGCTTCCAGCTCTCAGCATGCCTCATCATTGTCTTCCCCTTTAGCAGCAGGAAAGCCTTACCTCATTGAAGTATTATGCAATACAGAGCAATTACAATTACCCTCAAGACTCTCGCTGGCCTGCATTACAAAGTGTTACCACACTTGTTTAGTTGCTAGAAATTCAATTGTCAACTATCTAAAGTGTACTCTAAGACACATTCTATATCAGATTGGCCTCATTATATCTTACTCTGAAGATACTATATACTGAACTGCAACTGATCACCAGTCAGTCATCTTCATGTATCTTTCTCAGCCATGTGGGTTGGTGCAATGGATTGCCACATGATAATCATGCTATGAAAATCTTATGTTGGAAAAGGGACTGATATCACAAATGATCTCAATGTCAGCTCTACTTAAAATTGACAATCTTTACGTGCAATATTTTCTATGAACTGTTCCTTCCAATCATGCATGTCTAACAAGTTTGTAGAACAGCTACTTCTTCCTCTTTTTCTTTGTCCCCTGTGTTGAAGGGGTAGTGAATTACACAGTTCTATTTGATTTGATACAAGTAACCTTCTTGATGTAATGAGTGAGCTGCTACTTTATATATGCGTCAAAATTCCTAAGTGTTCCTTGGAAAGAAAGAAATGCAGGGCAGTAGTGAGCTTGACCGCTGCAGACAATACTGTTTCCCTGATGTGAATAGAAGTTTGGTCTTCAATCAGCAGTTGACAACCTCTATTATTTTCAATTAAAATGCATATACTGATAAGGCACTGACAGCCATAAAACTTTAACTAAGACTAGTCTGTACACTCTGTTAATGCTTTGTGTATGTATGTATGTATGTATGTATGTATGTATGTATGTATGTATGTATGTATGTATGTATGTATGTATGTATGTATGTATGTATGTATGTATGTATGTAAAGGACATTTTTCATGATGTCTCAATAAAAGAGTCTAAAATCTAGTATTTATCACAATTATATTCCCCTTTTGTTAAAAATAAACATACAACATGGATAACATAAGCAGTTGGCTATTCAGCCCTTTGAGCCTGCTCCAACATTCATTGCGATCATGGCTTATCATCAAACTCAATAGCCTTTCTCTGCTGTTCCCCCTGTCCTTTGACTCTGTTAGCCCTAAGTGCTACATTGAGCTAACTAATTATATCCTTCTTGAAATCATACAATGTTTAAGCCTCGACTGCTTTTTATGGTAGTGAATTCCACAGGCTCACTACTCTCTGGGTGAAGAAATTTCTCCTCATCTTGGCCCTAAATGGTTTACCCTATATCCTTAGACTTTCCCCCTGACCACCAACCCCCCACCCCCACCCCATCCCCCCATCATCAGGAACATCCTCCTACATATACCTTGTCTGGCCCTGTTAGAATTTAATAGGTTTTCATGAGATTCACCCCACATTCTTCTGAACCAATTCAACCTCTCTTCATATTGTCAGTCCTTCCATCCAGTCTGGTAAACCTTTGCTGCACTCCCTCTATAACAAGAATTTTCTCATTTGAAAATCCCTAGGCAAAACAACAACCTGATCAAAACTAAGTAACAATAATAGCAAAATACCTCGCTGACCTTCCAAAGTGAGGTTCAGTCAAAGTTGTAGTTTGGCAGCAGCAAACATGGGATGAGTACTGCCTCAAGGCAGTATTCATCCCATGATTACTTTCTGCAATTCCTGCTATGACTTATAATTTGTTAGAGATGATTTTGGACAGGTTTGAGGCCAACCTTGGTGTAGATGAGTTAGAAGGATGTCCTTGATTGCATTTACATGTGACAGATTAGTACAATGATCTTTTTTCAGGGGCGGGGGGAGTTTTGCTACAATCAGCCTGATACAAATAATTAATGAAAACAGAAACCAGTCCATTAGATTTAACACTTTCTTTTGGTACAGAAACCATGTACAAACTTTTTCACAGCGGTGAGCATTAGGATCTGGAATGCACTGCCAAAGATTGTGACGCAGCCAGTTTCAATTGAGGCTTTAACCATTAGCTCAGCTGACTGATCCATGATGCATAGTGTCAGCCAAAGCACAGGTTCAATTCCCATTCCACCATGAAGGTTCAGCCTTCTTAACCACAACTCTTGTCTGAGGCACAGTGACCCTCAGGTTAAACTTAGCACCTGTCACCTCTCACCAGTAATGAATGAACAGCCCTATGGTTCTCTGGGGCTATGGCAACTTTTCCTTATTCTATGCTTCTGTCCAATTTAAGGCAACAGGCAAACATTTAACAAGTCAATTAGCGTGATGTGATTTATTTACATGAGTTAATTAGAAAATTAGATTATAAAAGAATGAAGCATGGAAGGTGAATCAAGGCTTTTGACAGATTTTTTTTTACAACTTTGTAGATTGTTCAGACCACAGTGGTCAGAGTTTATAAAGATAAAGGAAAATAATCATTATTTCCAAGAGCATGTTCTATGCAGTAACTGCAGTTAAATTATTTGGAGTCATAGCAACATTCCTGCATTTTAAATGGTTTTCTGAATATTTTCTAGACATTACTGTCTTGCAAGTCTCATTAAATTCACAAAAAAGACTTATTATTTGAGAATTGGCTTTGTTTTCATTTGCAATGAGTATAAATTTACCATTCCTATGCATCCTGCAGGGAACCACATTTTCCTTGCCCTTTGGTCTCCTTCCTATCGGAAAGATGTTGTGAAACTTGAAAGGGTTCAGAGAAGATTTACAAGGATGTTGCCAGGGTTGGAGGAGTTGAGCTCTAGGGAGAGGCTGAACAGGCAGGGGATGTCTCTACTTTGAACACCTCTGAAAATGTCAGCATTTAACCTTTGATACTTAACAATCTCTCTATAAATAATACTGTAGTACATTTTACAAGATTCCATACCCATATTAGAGCATTTCTGACCACGAATGTTGATTTGATAAGTCAGGCTTAAAGATGAGTGAATCTTTATCCATTGCATTTTAAATTCTGCTATCATGCAATATTTTCCCAAATATCTCTTATATTCTAGGAGATAACAATTTGAGAATTCTTTGATGCAAGTGATGCAGAGAGATGTGGCATTAATTACATTCTCAAAGTTCAGCAAAATGGACCAGAATATGAAACATGCAATGGTGAGGGAATAAAATAGCATTGTTCACCTTGTATTTGGTTTAAGGTTTTCCACTGCAGCGTGTGTTTGATTAGTGACAGTAATAAGTTCTTCGGTTTTGTTGTCCAACCCTTGCATTGTTGAAACAACTTCATATTCTGGAAGACAAGCATGTAAAGATCTCAGTAGAGAATATGATGCACAATGACAAATGATATGCATATTTCATATCATGCATGAGTAAAGCTAACTTCAATTAGATTATCAAAGCCTCCGTGCATTAGTTTCACATTTTCCTACTTCCTGATGTATATTCTATCCTGGAAGCATAATTCAGTTTTAGGGTAAAATAGTTCAGACCAAATCCTGACTGCAGGCAGGATTGAATAAGTTTTTCTCCCCATGAAGAATGGTTAATGTATCAAATGGATATCAGGCTAAACCTGTGGGAAGAAAGGCCTGAAACTCTCACCAGGTGGGAGAAGTACAGAATTTAGAACAAAATGTAATCCCCTCAGCATTCTGCCCTGTTTTTTTCAGTCAATGAAATTCCACAGAGGAGGAGGAAAGGGAAAAAGAATATTCCACTCCCCCACCACTCTCCCAGTAAAGCTGCATGTCTAGAGGAATTCCTGGGAATTAGGCCTAATTTGTCCTGATAATCTCTGAAGGAATTTTTATTTCCCAGCTGACAGCCAGTACGAATTCCAATGAGATCCCAGGTCTCACCCAAAGGTAATGGATCTCTTTCTGATGCGCTCTTCCTAGAGTGGGCCATTTGTCCTGAGAATACAAACTCCTTCCCAATCTGGAATGTGCTGTCAGACATCAACAGATGTTTGGCCCACTCTGCTACGCTTCTGCCAATAGCACAGGCCTATCAAAATGTCAGGCTTTAAAGCTCTGAAACTAATTACAAAAACCTCAGACACTGTGAGGGAGGGAATGTAAGATATTTTGGGATTGATATAAAATGTTATTTGAACAATCCTGGTTCATGTCAATCCAACCTGACCTCTGTTAGTGTCTTATAATTGAAGAGAAGACTGTTTCCATGAAAGGACTGGCTTCAAAAACCTGGCATTACACGTAATTTGACAAAAATTGATGATAAAATTTATGGCCGTTCAGTAATGAAGTAAGTACTAATGCAGGATAGAGTATTAAAGGGCTAATTTGTCTGACCTTTGCTCATGAACAATCTCACTTCCCCATGAGTAAAGTTCAGAGAAAAAAAGAGGCTGAAAGCCTGGCCTAAGATTATTTGATAGGCATGTTTCCTATGTTCCTGACCTATTGCACATTTCCTTATCATTCTTGACTAAGCATTCAGTGAAACTTGGTATTATAGCCAACTCCTAACTATCAGTAATTAGGAAATTTATAGCAGAGTTCTACAGGGAGCTAGAAAGTGTCAATCTCAATACCAGTAAGTAAATTTATTTTCCTTTCTGCTAGTTATAGCAGGGGATGGACCTTGCATTGTATGTTACACATAGACATTGTTAATGACCCAACAGGAATATGCCTACTCAAAAACAACAGGTTTCAAATGCAGTGTTCTTGTTCAGAACTAGGGTAGAAGAGACTGGGAAAAACCAATCCCTAATATTTTGTTTGTTCTGTTTACACCTGGTACTCTTGAGCGAAAGATGGGGTAGTTTCTTAAATGCAATAATGGAAGGACAGGTTCCTCATCACCAGTGTGATCGTGGGAAAAAAAAGTCTATCTACTGTTTACTTAACAAAGCTAACAAAATAACAGAACACACTATCTCAACTGTACTGCAACAATTGTAAACAGTCAAAATATTTATTCTAGACAAAATATTATAAATTATAATGCTATTACCACTAGCGGTGTCATTTTCATTACTCTCCCAGTCTACTATGAGAAAGGTTGGGCAGCCTTCAACAGTCACAAGTGTCAGGTTGGAAGGAGGGTATCGAGGAGGAGCTGTGGCTTTATTATTTGTTATGTTTTCATGAGGAAAATGCTTCAATGATTCAGTAATGGAGCAGGGCCTGTCTTGCTTTGTCAAATATTTCACGTAAGAACCTTAGAATGAAAAGAGAAGCAGGATAATCAATCAATCAATAATCTCTATCCAATAGAGTACTGGATACCATAGCAAATGTATGGCTCCTCTTGTTGATTGAACAATTGGTTTGTAACATGCCAGTTGTCCTTCCAATTTCACACCTCAAGCACAAGAATAAAATCATTATTAATTGTGTTCTTCAGAGTTCAAAGTAGAACATAGGTGCTACCTATTCTTGTTGCATGTTCAAAATAATGCTTTCCATTTACGAACACAAAACATATAAAATATAAATGCCATTCAGCTCAATCAAATGTACAATTTTCTCACCTTGAATTCAGCCCAAAGGATGGATTTGAACAAACATAACATTTCTAAAAACAGAATTATTTGAAAGATTTCCTTAACTTCCAAGATTAAGTGATTAAAGCCACAATATTAATATGATCTTAATGATTTAACTGACAAGGAGTTGATCAACACATAAACCTTTGAGCATTCTGCACATACTTACTGCTCTGCACAAAAAGCTCTTCTCCATTTCTTTTGTCACTGGTTCTCTCTCGATGGGTGATCACCACGCAAGTTCAATAGTGTGTTTATGTTTGCTATATTCATTACTGGTAGCATCTTCAGACCTGGGGCAAATTTCAGTTGAACCTTTTTTCCAATGAAAGAAGTTTACTTTTCTCCACATTATGTTGATGATTGACCTTTCCCAATTCGAGCACCATGTAATGTTTTTGCTTAATTTCAATCAATTTTATACCTTACTGTAACTCTGTAATTTTACAAACCTTTATTCATTGAAATTTAAAAAAAATGTTTTAGGTGAGCCCCTTCATACCGGAACTTCCGCATCACACTGTTACATGGTTAAACCCTAATATCCAGGTGGAGTCCAGCTTTGCTTACTCACTTCTGCGGCCCAAGCTACAGTTATGTGTATCTGTTGCATATTCTACTAATATTTCCAATAAAGTCTAATAGGATTACTCAACACATTCCTTATTTGCAAAATTTCCTAGGTCTTTGCATCTTGAGATTAAACATGGAGAATTAAGTTTTCATACCTGAGTCGTGTGTCATAAACGGTGGTGGCCAATTTGCGACCTTAAAGTGGATTTGATCACCACTGACACTTCGACTGAACCAAAACATTGGTGCCTTGTAATACTTTCAAGGATCCATCAGCAGTTCAAGATAATATGCCCAATTTGAGGTTTTCAAGTAATCGCACAGATGCACAGCTCTTCAGATTCGTGAAGATTTAGAAACTGACTAATTAGAATACAAGGCATCCTCTTGAGAGTATAACTTCAACCGTTTACAAAATGAATGAAATGAATTATTTATTTACATTAAGGGATAACATTTAAGTGATGTTTCTTTACTGTAGGGACAAGGTGAATTTTAAAAGTGTTGCTGACCTGATTATATCTTTGACTAATTGCTGAGTTGACCTTGTCCCATTACTAAACTGACCAACCTGCAAGCAAGCAACATTTCAGCACAATCACTGCTGGGATCTTCCTGACTTCAAGATCACTGGAGTAGAAATCTTCAGCATGATTGAAAAATGAGCATAATCATATCCCCAGCATATCACGCTTCACAGAAGCAGCAATTTAAGCTACAATTCAATTTTTTTTTGCCTCCAATAGTCAAACTACAGGTTTGGGTCATAAGTTCTTGCTCTTCCTGCAGTCCATAGTTTTAGAGAGATTACTTTCAGGCAGTGTTCACTTTGAGGTTGGAATGTCATGGTAACAATGAATTGAAATGTCATGGTTTGCCTGTCTATGTTTGTAGCTTGCAATGCATGAACATTGCCACTGGCACTTCTGTCCATCTTTTCCAAATACTCACAGGAATTTCTTCTCAGCATTTTTCAGCAAATTATGTTGTGCATTTGTCACTGCTAGATCAGAGAACACAATGGTCTACCTTATTGTGTCATTGTTAATATTGTAGAAATTTATAAGCCATTGTGTTTTACTAGAGCATAGAAGGTACCTCGTGATATTAGCTCCTTGAAGTCCCTAATCCCAATATTATATTTTCATTTTCTTTTGCATTTTGTCAACATTCATCAACAGACACTGCCCTAATTTTTTTTAGGGAGTCCCCCCATTTCAAAGGGAGGCATCTGAAGGGAGGAACAGACACGTCTATGTGGGGATGGGTTTTGTCCAAATGAATGGCCTACCACTAAATAGATCCCCTAATGCATAGCAGGTCTTGAAACATCTGTAGAAAGAAAGAGCAACAGAATTTACATTCCAGGCTGGTGATCTTCCACCAGATGAAAGTCAACAACTCAAAACATTGGGCAAGATTTTGAGTTTTGGCTCAAGGGCCCCATGTCAGTAAAGTAGCCACCCAGCCATGGTGATTTTCAGCCAAATTTTCAAGAACTTCCCAACCAGTATCCAGAAAGCCGGATTCTCATCCAATTAGTGATAGCAGGTAAGCTATCAAAACTGGAAGGCAAGCCAGAGATCATCCGGTAGAGAACTAGAATGCAGTCGCTATGTAAAGAGAGGCTGTCTCCATCGTGAGACCCCCATTGTCCAACTTCTTAAACTTTTATACCAAACAAAACTTCAGTAGCCAGGCTACCACTCTGGAGGGAAATCTCTACCACATGGAGACCTGCAGTCACACCTTTTCCAGGCAGGTGTGGGGGCTTTAAAGTCTGCTTGGAGTGATAGCCTGTGGCCCCCTAACCCACCATTAGTCATGCACCCTATATGGAGCCAAAAAAAGCCTGCTCTTTGATTTTGTTTTTCTCTGTCTACTAAAACTGCTTGACAAACAGGATTTTCAACATTTTTGTTTTACATTTCAGATTTCTAGCACCGGCAGTTATTTATTGTTATTCCCATCTTCATTCTTTTCATATACATGCAAATACAATTCAAACATTTTTGCCCATGCAATTAATTCATTGAAATCTTTCTCAAACATTTCCAATTTCCTTTCCACTACTTACCACACACTATTACTTAGTAACATTAGTGCATTCACATAAATACTGATGTTGCTCACATTTACATACATGATAAATAGACAAGTACTTAATATTTATTTTAAGTTTTGCCCTTTAAGCAGGCTATGTCTTGTCATTATGGTATGGAGGATAACATATATAACATATATTAATAACATTCATTTGCATCAATGTTTCAAGATCTCAGTAAATATTCTGGATGGCATGAAGAGAACGCAATCATATAAAAAACATTTCAGCTATCTGGTTACATTTTCTCTTCATCTTTAATGCTGCTCTTTCCCTTATTGGCATCTAGGTTCAAAAAAGCCTTTGAGCCAATTTGGCTAATGGCTCATATTGTTCCATCCAGTTTTCAATTAGTTTTCCAATGGAATGCCCTCATGTGACCTTCTTAGAAAAAACGGAGCACCAAGGAATGCAGGAAAATTCAGGCTCCACACAAGATGCTGTGCATATTACTGCATCGGCAGGCAAAGTGAACAGATCTGATTTTAGTAGATCATTACTGCACGTGGCGACCTCTCTTCCTTGGGTTAATTCTTTGGCTCTCAGATTTCTTTCATTGCAAAAGCCACAAAGTACTATTCCTGTCAATGGCAGCACCCCAATCATGGTTTATCATGATCTACGTGGGCAGCATTCGAGGAGGCATGCCAGGTTGAACAAGAACAAATTAGCTTATTGGTCACACTTGCCAGGAGTTCCCTGATCATTTCTGAGGACCTTGGAGTATATTGGAACTGCCTTTTTGAAGTCTGGGCAAATAGAGACTAAAATAGTGATGTGCCATGTAATATAAGGTAACCCGCAGATACCATGCAGCAAAGGGGCATGGCAGCTCCTGTCGTCTGCAGCACTTTGCAGGTATAATGTGACACTAACTTGTGAGGTTAGTGATATTCAGATGCAAAGACAAAAAATTCTTGTTGTGAACACCCTGCAGCCATGTTTGATACTCAGCTGCTTATTATCCAGTTTGTCAATTGCTGCTTGCACTTTGGCTTTCCTTTTCCCTCAGTTTTCCCCTCTTCTTCTTTGTCCTTAACCCTTTGTCTTCAATAGCACAGCCACTAATGGGTGAGATTATCTTCTGAGGTTTTCCAATGTAATTCAGAATTTTGTTGCGTTACAGTGCCACTATCCTTTAGACCTGCCATTCATTCTCTATCTCCCTAATATCACTTAGGCCTTGAGGTTCATTTCTGGGACAGACACACAATACTGGGAGAACCTGACCTTAGAAGTAGCTACATGCACTCCTCACTTTCAATCCCTGGGGAGTCATCTACTCATGTCCTGTACTCATCTCATACTCCTTTTGTCAGATTATTGTCTACTCCTACCCAACTTTTTCTCTTCACCTATACCATGACCTGATTTAGTATCCAAAGGTACCCATGCACCAGCAGGAAAAAGAGTTTTATTATTTAAAAATCTATATTTATCTGTTTAAAAAAAATTGTCATTCATAAAAACACATTTTGACAGGTGCTAACACTTTGATATATCCGGAAAGGCGTTTACACATTTACGAGTTCCAAGAGGTTTGAATTAGAATCCCTACAGTGTGGAAACAGGCCCTTCAGCCCAACAAGTCCACACCAACCCTCTGAAGAGTAACCCACCCAGACCCATTCCCCTTTCCTATATTTACCCCTAACTATTAACCTGCACTGTAGGCAATTTAGCATGGCCAATTCACCTAACCTGCACATCTTTGAATTGGAATGGGTCTGGGTGGGTTACTCTTCAGAGGGTTGGTGTGGACCTGTTGGGCCGAAGGGCCTGTTTCCACACTGTAGGGATTCTAATTCAAACCTCTTGGAACTCGTAAATGTGTAAACGCCTTTCCGGATATATCAAAGTGTTAGCACCTGTCAAAATTTGTTTTTATGAATGACAATTTTTTTTAAACAGATAAATATAGATTTTTTAGACGAAACCAGAGCACATGGAAGAAACCCACACAGACACGGGGAGAATGTGCAAACTCCACACAAACAGATGCCCAAGGTTGGAACTGAACAAGGATCCCTGGCACTGTGAGGCAGCAGTGCTAACCACTGAGCCACCATACCACATGAAACCCCAAAAAGGAACCTATCCTTTATCATCAACTTGGCCTGGTATTGTGGCGCAAACCCCGGATCATCAAGGTCCATGGGGAAGCCTGAGACAACGTTGACCACTTCCAATGCCTCAGAATTGTCGTGTCGACCAAAGCAGCTATTGATGAAGAGATCCAGCACTGCCTCCAATGTGCTAGCACAGCATGTGGCTTCCTGAGGTAAAGGATATTTGAGAACATCGTCAGATCCGACACCAAGACTATGGTTTACAGAGCCGTGGTGGTTTCCACTCTCCTATATGGCTGAAACTTGGACTGTCTACAGCAGACACCTTAAGGAGCTGCAGCAGTCCCACCAACGCTGCCTGCGCAAGGTTGTGTGAATCTGCTAAGAAGAAAGATGCACTAACACCAGCATCCTCGACCAGGCCACTATCCCCAGCATCAAGGCACTGATCACCCTTGATCGGTTACAATGAGTTGGGCACATCATCCGCATAACCAACACAAGATTCCCTGAGTGGGTGCTCTATTCCCAGCCTCAAAATGGTATGCAAGCCTGAGGTGGACAGGGGATGTGCTTCAGTGATACCCTCAAGACCTCACTGGTGAAGTGAAGCATTCTCACAGACACATGGGGAATCACTGGCCCAAGGCCATCCAAAGTGGAGGAAGAGCAGCCTCAGGGAAGTTGTCAAGCACCTTGAGACTTGCCACTGAGAAAAAATGGAAGCCAGGCAAAAACAGCGAAAGGAGAGCACTGCCACGTCAATGGTCCATCCACATCTTCCCATGACCACCACCTGCCCAAGTGTAACAGAGCCTGTGACAGCCATATCAGTCTGTACAACCACTTACAGACTCACCCTGAGAGTGGAAGAGAGTCATCCTCATCAGCGAAGCAAAGCCAAAGATGATTATAATCTCAAAGCATACCTATCCTCTAAATCACTGGAAACCTAACCAACCCCACGCATTTTGGTTGAGTTATGTCAGCTCTCTGAAGGAGTACACTAGCAATCCTAAATAAATGCACTGAGAACAGACTTTCTCTGATCTGGGCTGGTCCATCTTTGGTGTGGAGTTACAAAAATGGGATTTAAAGGGAGACAGCTGATATTTAAATGAACATCTGGCCTTCAGGAACTGCACATGATTGAAGCCCAAAACCAATTCCAGTTCAGCACCCACAAAAGTGCAAAATGTCACGTTTAGAGGGAGGACTTGAGATATTAGATCACTTCTGCCATTTCTGCTGGGTCTTTAACCTCACAAAAATCTAGTCCTGAGAACTATACATATAATCATGTTAATAACTGATTAAGGAAAATGGAGATGGAAACATCACACATTCCCTTCCAATGGTCTGCAGTTCACCAAACCCACACTGGCATAAACTGCAGCAAAGCAAATATAAACTTCTTAGTCTTCAAGTAAATAATTCTCTGTTGGTATTCCTTCGTTAAATGAGACAGACATTTGAATGATTGCAGCAGATGTCTCTGAAAACTTCCATGTCAATCAAGCTTCAGTAATAAAGTAAAATATCTTGCTCCATATGAGGTGTGAGAAGTCTAATGAATTAATCTGGATTCTGATGCAATGTTAAATTTTAAACTTGCTAATTCATTTCACAAGCATCAATAGATATTGCTACATTTTCATAGAATTTCCAGGAAATTTAACAAATGTGACCTGGTGCACCCGCACCAACGTCACTGCTCTTTAGATGAATACAGCTGACCTTCCATTGTAGGCTCTCAAATAAGTTTGCTGTACTTCTGTTTTGAATATTCCATTAAGATAACATTTGTTATCCTTCAATCTTCAGATACAGTCCCTTATTGATGAAATTCCTAGCAATATTAATCAGAGTCTCGTCTATTTCCTGGCTGATTTCTTGATGAGTCTGGGGTTCATCTTATCCAATGCAGGTGCTCTTCAGACAATTAATTCCTGAGTTTCTTTGAACGTATGTTTCATTGATCTTTACATGTGTTGTGAATTCCATGCCAAATAAGTGGATCTGGATTTTGTCCATACTCTTCATTTCTTAAGACTGATGTGATGAATAGATTTAACATCTGCGACTTCCTGATTCTCTGTAATATTTCTACCCAATTATCCCTCAGAGGAACTACCTGGCCTTTTGTACTTTGTTTCATATATCGCTAAAACAAATTCCTTAGATCCTTTTTGCTTCTGTCTACAATCTGGTTTTCTCCTCTGCTCTTATTTCTATTCATTTTGGACATCCTCTACTTAGCTTTGAACCACTGCCAATGTTTAGCTCAAAATTACTCCTGGTGATATGAGCGGATGAGTGCTCATGGATTCTAACACTCTGATTGGCAGTAAGGAAATAGCAGATGTTAGAGGCATCAGGACATTAATCTCAATGTCTGGAAATTGGCCTTGATTTTTGAGAACTTGATTTCTTCATAAAATTCTTTTAAAAAGTGATAATGAACAGAATCCTGAGTTTCCACATTACATATTAGGAATTATTATTTGATGATGGGCTACTATAAGGGTGAGTAAAACCTTTAGTTTAAAACAAAACAAAAAGCAATGGGAATCTTTATATAACATTTTTGCACAAGGTTAGGATGGTACACAGGCTGGAACACTGAAAGTGATTGTGTCAAAACTTCCACCTTAATTTCAAAAGAAAAATATTGGATGAGGAAATATGCCACAGAATTGCATCACTGAAAATATTAGTCCAATTAAGAAATGAGAATTGTATAATGAAAGTAAGTGTGGGTTAAAGGAGGTTGAAGTTGTTGTGGATAAACTTCTGGAGCTCATGATACATGATAATTTTATTGAATACTTGTGAAAAGTGCAAGCTAATTAGCATCACGGCTGAATCTTACATCTTTATAAAATAAGTCTGACTTGCGTAGTGTTTCTTACAGGGTTTGTCACTGCAAGGGCTAGCAAGTTCTCTCACATATCTTAGCAAACATCTCTCATCAATTAACTATCCTAATTCTATAGCATCTCTCACTTCTGATTTCCAATACACCTTACAACACACCACTCCAGGAACAACATGCCACTCTACAAGTATCCTGGAATTCACTGGCCATTCCTTGAGCCCATGCCATCTTTAAAAGTCCTTTGTACATGCAGACAGCTTGCCGATATTTGCGCTGGACCTGGAGACAAAGGAAAATTGGTGCCTTGTTTTGCCAGCAGGGTCCTGAAGGTCGTTCTGGATGGGATGGTACTAAGACAGGACTCCCCCCCCCCGGACCAGCAGCGGAGTCTACGACACCAGACCATGCCAGCACAGTCTGAGAGTGCCATCCACTCAGTTTCAGCCATCTGAAAGAATACACAGCAATATGGAAAGAGGATCAATGTCCTTCTCCAATTCACCAACCTAAGTTCTACCATCTTCTCTCTGATGTTGCACACACTGCTACTGTACCCATCCCCTACCAGTCTCATAGTCTAATACTTTTAATGTTGCCTGCAACATCTTCCCAATTGGTCTCACCAAGCCCGTCAACTCTTGTCACCACTGACTCTACATTCTCTTTGCACCACCCACTCACTCATTCGGCAAACTTCCCCACCTTCATGAACAGTAACTGCTGGGCCATTCATTTTCGTTTCCTATAATACCTGCCTCTATCATTCCTGAAGCCATCCAGCCCACAATATGACAGAAAGAGTTAAGACTGGTAGTCTTCTGCCAGTAATTTGGTTCCTCACCACTTAGGAGGAGAGGATCCTGACTGATTACCCAAGCTCGACTTGCACTGGTATCAGAGGATGCCCTTCACTTGTGGCACAGCAAGACAGCAGTAAAATGAACCTCATATCTCTCGAGGAGCAAAGCATAAAAGGGAAAGAAAACACAAGATAGGGTTTCAAAGAGCTTCCAGGAAGCATCAAATTGAGTGAATGCTACGATAGCGAATTAAGAGACCAGGGATGTAACTTAGTCCGGTTCATCTGATGCTCATGACCCCCTGAGCACACAGTATCCTTCTAGCAGCACTGAAGTGCAGAAGTGTCAGTTAAGTTTATTGGCAGTGTGCCATGAAGGCTTTTAGAGTCAATGTTGCTTGACAATGTTGATTGTCAATGCCCTTGGACGTGGAGTATGTGTGGCAGGAGCCTATGTTTCCTACACTCAGAGTAAGTGGTTATCTGAATTCGCCAGGTATTCTGCTTTGTTTTCCTTCTCTAGTTTTCTCAACACCGAGCTTGTTTAATGGGTTTGTTAAAAAGGGAGTCTGAACATTAAGTTGGTGAGTTGTGCCATTAAAAAGACTTTTAACAAGCTTTAATCCTTGTTCATTGGCATCTTGCTGCTGCCCAGTGAGAATCATGCCATGCTGTTGATGGAAAGCAGAAAAGACGTAGTGAAGGGGCTTTTGCAGTTCAGTGGTAGTTTTTCTACCATTGAGTCAAGAGTCCTGGTGCGGAGTTGAACCATAACATATCTAAACAGGTTGATTAAAAATATCTAAAAGATAGAATGACATGATTGCGATGCTTTGATGTGCCTTGAGGCACTTGTCATCTGATTCTGCCACACAGCTCACCATTGCCCACATTGCTTAGACCCCTATAGGATTCTACCCAATGGGTTAAACAGTCTCCTTCTGCATTATGACCGTTCTATAAAATCATGTCAACTAAATTGGCTTTTGACTTTTCTAACATTTACCATTTGAAAGAATGAAGATTTTGGTCAACAAGATCATGTTTAAAGTCAGTTTTTAGATAATCTCACTTTTCTTCTGAAATTCTGATTGCTTTCAACAGGTACATGTTAATTTTTCTTAGTAATGTTAATTTATATGAATAGATTTAATCCATTATCACTTTGTTTATACAAAGCAATGACACAGAAGTGATTGAAAAAATTATTTGTTATCTGACAATTGTTTGTCTTTCTTTTCATATGTTTTGGCAATTATACTTTCCTGCTCATCATGGCAAAATGTTCTGAATCTCAATGTTGGTTGCCAGGAATAATTTTTTTTTTGAGGACAGGCTGCTGTCTGGCAGGATGTCAAAATGTGGTGCATACTCACAGAATTAGGTTTCATTGACAGCAACAAATATTCCGAGGTCAACCATAATTCAACCAATACTAAATAGCACCTTTCCTCCAAAATAATGTGCCTAAATTCCGAAAAGATCCAATGCAAATTTTTATCGTTTACACACCAAACAATTGTATACTTCCTTTGTTACATTCATCAACTTAGTACAATTTAAACAGTATAGAGCTGCAGCCTCATGGCTCATCAACAAAGGCTCTCCATTTGTTTCACATGAAAGCAAGGGGAAGAGATCTTCACCCCGCTAACTTGCACTTGATTGGAAGCTGGATCCCAGAGAAGAAACAATTGCATTTCCCATCGCTTCACTCTGTCTGAATAATGATTAAGCAAAAATAGATCTTCTGAACAACATTACTTTGGTTTATCCTTTTATCTAAGTGGTTGAAGATTGAACCAAATTGTATATAATGTCTTATCATAACACTCAAACTTCCTAAGGTACTTCCTATGTAACAAATGGAAGTCACCATTGTTACATAGACTTATGCAGGCAGACAAAAGCAGACATTTTGCACACAAGGACCCATGAAAAGCAGTGGTATGTATGATGAGCCAGTGAGTTTGGCGGTGTTGATCGAGTGAAGAACATTGGTTAGAACACCATGTAAACTCCCTTCTCTTCTTGAATAGTACCATGCTATTTTTTAGTATCTATCAAAACCACACTGAGCAGCTGATGGGGCTTCATTTAGTATTGAATCTGAAGGACTGCATCTTTGACAATGCAGCACTCCCTCAGTACTGCACTAAAGTGCCAGCCTAGATTATGTTCTCAAGTCCTGGGGTGGGGCTTGAACCCACAACCTTCCGACTCAGAGGCAAGAATGCTACCAACTGAGCCAAGCTGACAGGAATACTGTACCTCTAAATCTTTCTTGCCCCTGGCCATCAATATTAGATACTGGGGTTGATCTGAAGACAGGCGAACTTTCTGTAATAAATTTAAAAGAAAGCAATTTTAAAAGTCTGAAATTGAATTTTTGGTTTTGTGCACATTGTACCTGAAAAGAAACAGTGAAACTATGGCAAAAGAACAGAAACTGCTGGTGAATCAATCAGAATCTGTTGTAAGTTCATATACTTCATCAGAACTTCAAAGCTAAAGATAACCAAAAACTTAGCACTGATAGGTAAAAAGAGAGAACCAGGAGTGGCAAAGAATCAGCTTGGATTTATGATGTAATTACTGATGGTGAAATTGTTAGGATTTGCCATCATTACATCTCCAAAAGTAACAGCAATGTCTGAAAAAGTCCAGGTGTGTGCAGTCAACACTGGAAATCCACAAGTTGCCATCAGTAATTCTATAGTAACCTATAGGGTGCACTATTGAGTTCCTTCTAGACTATAAATAGATATCATTGAAATGATAGGAATTTGCCCATTTTACATTGTCAGTCTTACTGTAAATCCCTTGAAAATGTTACACTATGTTGAATGGCATGTTATGGGATTTTAAGAGCAAACAATAGACAGTTACTTATGAACAGCCTCACTAGCCCTGAAAAATTAATTTCTCACTTGTGCAAAGTCCACATTTTCTGTTATCAGGTAAAATTCATATTTTTAAAATAATGGGCTGGGTTTTACAGTCAATAATGAAGGCAGGAAGCTTGCTGACCTCAAAAGAAAATTGCTCACAAGGATCTATTGATCCCTGTGATACATCTCTCCCCTTTACTAATGTCAGTTTGAACCAGGAACCAGGTCAAGGGAGTCCAGCTGCAATGGAGTTATCAAACAGGTAAGCCACTGATTACACTGAAGTATTCTCATGGACAAAAAGAACCAAGAAGAAAAGACTGAATCTTGTCACTTTTATTTTAAGACATACTGTGACATAAATGATTGAAACATCAGACTAAAGTTGAAGCTAAACTTTTAAATAAACTTATTTTAAATAAGTTTATTTAATTGAGGATTGTTTTATCATAATGTCACAATGAATGATGTAAAATGACTTTTTTGAGGGCTAATCAGTGGGTCTAGCAGTAATTCTGATAATAGAGTGCTGTTAAAAAAAACTCCAGTAAATAAGTTACAATAGTTTCCAAGAGGGTTTATAGTGAGACTACTAGTGTGACAGTGGCTGTTCTTTTCAGTTCAATCATTTGGAATTGCTTGTATTCTAGGGTCCTGAACAGCATATTCTCTGGAAAAACAGTTTCACTGACAGAAACTTCTTGATTACATAGGAACATAGGAACATAGGAACAGAAGTAATCCATTCAGCCCCTTGAGCCTGTTCCTCCATTTAATTGATCATGGCCTGTCTGTGGCTTAATACCATATACCTTGTCTTTTGCTTATATCTCTTAAGACCTTCACTTAACAAAAACAAACTCTCAGATTTAAAACTAAACAGCAGACTTAGCAGCAGCTGCCATTTATGGATGAGAATCAATACCAGCCTATGTGTAAAAGCACTTCCTAACACGTCCCCTGAATAGTCTGGTCCTTTTTGTTTTTGACTATGCCCCCTAGAATACCCGAATGGCGAAACTAGTTTATCTTTATCTTTCCTATCTTCTCCTGTTAATATCTTGAAGACTTTAGTTAGATAACACTCCAATCCCCCAGCTAGCATTCCATGAGCTTTCTGATTATTTTCTGCACCTGTTTATGGCAGTTTAACGATCTATGTACCTGAATCCCTCAATCTCTTTGGACATTCACAGTATTTATCTTCATACCACCCAGAAAGTAACCTGATCTATTCTTATTCAGTCCAAAATGATTAACTCATGCTTTCTAACATTGAACTCCATCTGCCATAGTTTTGCCCACTAGCCTAGTCTATCAGTATCCCTTTATAATTGTATGCTATCATCTACACCGTCTACAATGCTACCTAACTTTATGCCATCAGAAAATTTGGATATATGACATTCTATGCCATTACCCACGTTGTTCATGAATAAAATGAATAATTGAGGCTCTAACACAGATCATTCTTGGACACCACTGGTCACATCTTGCCATTTTAAGTATCTCTCCATTATCTGTACTTTGTGTTACCTGCCATTCAATAATTACACAGCCATGTCAGTATTTGGCCTTCAATTCCAAGTTCTATCTTGGTTAATAGTCTCTTATGTGGGACTTCAACAAATGCCTTCTGGAAGTCCACATAGTTAACAACCATAGACATTTCCCTGCCTAATAGGTTAGTCACCTCTTCAAAAAAATTCAATGAGATTTGTCAGGCATGACCTTCCTGTCATGAATCCATGCTGGTTCTCCATGATTAACTGAAAATGTGGTGGTGTTCAGTTACTCTGATCCTGTCAACCCCTGTATCTAGAGAACTCTAAATTCCCACACTTAATTGCATATTTGTGGACTCCATAAGGCGCTATTAGTTCCAGAGATGTATTTACTAGTGCAAAATATGGGCAGGTGTGTATGATATTTTTATGATATGTTTTTGCAACTATCATTCATTATACCTTGTATAAATTAAATGAAAGATGAAAAAAAATGTTACTTTCTAATTTGCTATCTTTGAGAAGACTACAATGTTAGTGGCCACTAGCACTGTTTGATGGTATCTGTTTTACTGAACACATGGAGGTTCCTCTGACTTGGCACCAGGTTAAAATTGGCATCGGTAAAGCAAAAGTCCATGCCACTAACATCACTAGGGCAGATTTCTTGGAAGTTGGTGGTGAGTGCTGTTTTTTTGCCATTCCTGACCACAAATATTGTGCCAACAAATACTCTAACCACAATGAAGAATTTAAAAGGGAAGCATGATGAGCAAACTGCTTAATTTTTGAAAAAAAAAACTTGATGATCATATGGAATATAATACATCCTCCTTTTGTTTAACTGCCACAATCTTTCATTTAATCTAACATGAAACAATTTGCAGACTATTGCACCTGATTAATGTCTACCAAAGATATCACAGGCCGGTCTCACAATAAGGTTGAATCTGAAGGAATGCACCTCTGACAATGCAGAACTTCATTAGAACTGAATATATATTAAAGCTAATATATAAAGCTAATATTAAAACTAAATATGTATATATTATGTTCTCATGATGAGGCTTGAACCCTCAGTCTTCTGACACCGAGGCAGGGCTTCTAATTTGTTTCTGTCCTTGCCTCAATTTTATTAACAAACTTGCTTATCTTTTAGCTTGCAGTTCTGATAAAGCATATACAGGAGACCTTTTCTCTACACAGATGCTGATTAATCTGCTGAACCTTTCAGCTTTTTCTGTTTTTCATTTCAGATTTCCACCACCTACAGTTATTTTTCTTTGAATTGACAACGTGATCTCAATGAATCAAAACAAACAAAAGTTTAGGATTTACATGCTTTGAATTTCTTTATAAATCCAGCTGGATGAATTGGGTTCCCAACAAAATAATAGCTGAGGTACCTGCAAAATCTAATGATATTGTTGTTGCAATGCGCTGGATTCTATCATGGACAGCAGAAATTTTCAGAATTTATAAATTAATACAGTTTAAGGTCACCATATGCTGTAGTCTGCATGTTAATTTGTGCATGCTAGTATGACCATTATCATCTCTACCATTATCTTGAGTCATGGAACTATATCCAGAAAAACTGGGTGTTATTTTTCAGTGTTAGAACATTATTTTGCATTAGTTACAAAGTTCAAACTGAATATAGATGGTAGCTTTTTGTTTTGTAATAAAGGAAAGCAAGAGGATGATGCAAATGAAAGGCAAAAATTAAGATTAGATTTTGAGCAAAATGCAGTTTGTTGACAATGCAATAACACATTACGTAAGCTCATGCTGCATAAGCTCCACATCAGAAATTTTAATTGAATAAGACAAACCATCTAGCCATTCTAATTAAACTAACATGTTATTCAGTGGATTAACTCTGGTTGTCCTTTAACACAAGGACAGAATTTTGGCATCAAGCTTGGTATTCATGTATCTGACTTCTACAAGAACACAAAAGTACTATTATATATGCTGCCAATGAACTTTCTAAAATTTCTATTTGTTTTTAACTTACTTCAAACACTGACAGACTCTGCTTTTCTCTCTGAGACTTAATATTAAGTTACTGTGGGTACCTGTCATACCGAAAACAGCATATAGATTTCTGTTTTGTTCAATGTTTTAACTGGATTTTGTAAAGCAATCTGAAGAGATATAGACAGTGATTTACATGAAGATATTTTTCCCTTTGTCAATCCTCTCCTTGCATTACAGGACACATAACTAATGTGACATTTAATGTATGTTTCCCAATATCATATATCATAATTTAGAATTGATCCACTCTTGCATCATTACCCACAATTCTATATATGTTCTCCCAATCACCAAATCAAATGCAAACCTCAGTACAATTCTAAAAGTATAAAACTATTCTATACTAACATTCGCATCTTCAACCTGAGGAAAATATATCTAAGCATGGTTGTACACCACGATATTTGGGTTAAAGTGCATGCAATAAGATGCAAACTCCAAGCAACTACACACACAAACACAATTTAAAAATAAAGCTTGTAATCCCATCATTTTTCAGCCATATTATGTTTTATTAAAATATTTTAAAATATCAAAGAACTCTATTAGTAATTGGAGAAAACTGATTTCCTCCTTAAGCTAACATCATGCATATCTTTTATCAGCTCCAAACAAAAAAATTGGTAGTTAAGGTAACTAGTGCCCCAGCAAATAACAACAGAATTTATTGGGAACAATATAAAAACACTATCGTAGAGAAAGGATCTGATCTATGTTTTTGTTCATGCAGTATTCAGATTTTACATTTAAAGTAATTGTCATGAGGGTTGAATTTCGTAGCAAATATTTTTTGGGTCAAAAGTACAAGTTTTATACAATAAATATACAACTGAAAGCCAGGTTTAATTCAAATTTTATTTTTGAATAGAAGAATAATCTTGAGCTCTGTCAATCAATCTTTAGTTGAAACCATTGTATTTATTAGATTAATACAATTCATATATTTCATGTTCAGTCAGCATAAAAGGCTGTATGATCCTAATGATGCAACATAAATCAGTAATTATTGTGATCTTTGTGGTTAAAGTGGTTGTTTCTTTGAAAAGAATGTATTCTCAATGCAGTGCATTGAATATTCTTAACATTTTAGGAATGTTAGGTAAGATATTTTTCATATGTTTTATCTTAGTTTCTTACCTTTCCCCAATTATTAACAATGATCAAAGCCAATCTCAGTACAGATCTTAATGGATATAATTTGATTGTACTGTTATGAATTCAGGAAACGATTGACAATCCTGCCAAGTTAAAGTTTTAAGAATGGGGATAGTATTCTTCAGTGTTTGAATATAATTTTCATCAATCATGTAGCTACTGGGAACTTTGGATTAGACGTTGGCCATTTATATTTGATCCAGCAATGTTGACTGATGCCACGTAGAAACATTCTGAATTGCTCAATCTCACCACTCACCTTGATGAGCTCATAGTTTCAAGACTCATTACTCATTTCCTCCTGTACTTCTTCCAAGGCCTTGCAGAGCTACAATTGTTAGATATGTCCCTAAAGCATTACATACCCTGAGTATTGCCAGGAACAGTGGAAGATAAGTGACCACCTGGTGATTGTGTCTCAAGTTCTGTAGAAGACAAAAAGAGAAAACAAAGATAGTACAGTCACATATTTTTAAATGAAGAGATGAATTGATACAGAAATAAGGGTATGAATGTTCATAATTGCAAATTTCTAATGAAGCACACTGCCATCAATAAAATTCACACTTAACCAGTACAAAAATGTCCATTGATCAGGTTCTGTAGTATATCATATCATGTCACATTGCTTTCCTCAACCTGGAGGTACTATATGAGTACAGAACACCAACATGAAAAATACATTACGAAACATCTCCTGAATCTAAGGTAATTACAATTGATCTAATTTGGAAAATCGGAAGCATGTGGAATACAAATGAATCATATTCAAATGATCATCTGTCCAAGCCATCTAATTTATTTTGCCTACTTGTTTGTGGCACTTGACTTTTTTCATGTTTTGACATTGCAATGCCAGCAAAATTTAATAATCATGCAGTATGCCTAAAATACTTAATCTCATGCAGTTTATGGTTGATCTCTGGGACTCTCAGAAATTCCAATGCAAATTTATTCCATTTATTCGATTGTTAAGGCAGAGTGCCACAATGTGCTTACACATAAACTAGTCGGTAGAAATTCAAAAGAAAACCACAGCAATGATACCAGTTATAAAGTCTGCAAACTACAAAAATAGCATCGTTTTACTTAATTGTGAAAGTTATTCTAAGCTAAAACTCATTTTGAAACAATTTTGTTTCATACTCATTAAGAGTGTTTCTGATAGCAAAAATAAGGAATTAAAAATTGCAGACCCAATTCATTCAAATCTTGAAGCACAAAACAAAGGCATTCTTTTTTCTTGAATCTTAATAAAAGGCACAGGACAACATTATTTTCAGTATAGACTTTATATTCAACAAACCCAGCTATTTTAGGCTTTAACTGCCTTGAGATACACCAATTGTGCCATTCCTGTACTATCCTTAATAAGCCACTGACAATTGAAGGAATTCTACTAAAATCTGAAAATATGTGTCAAACTCTCCGTGAAGCTGAGCACCACGACCATATGTCATTAGTCAGACATTTTATTGAACCTTTCAGAGTGAACAAAGTTAAAAATCACACAACACCAGGTTATAGTGCAACAGGTTTAATTGGAAGCACACTAGCTTTCGGAGCATCGCTCTTCATCAGGTGGTAGTGGAGGGCTCAATCCTAACACACAGAATTTATAGCAAAAATTTAGTGTGATGTAACTGAAATTATACATTGAAAAATTGATTGTCTGATAAGCCTTTCCATCTGTTAGAATACAGTGATAGTTTCACTTCTTTCATGTGTAAATTACAAAACCTTTTTTTTTTAAAAAGTTGCATTCTCAGGTTAGCTGTTAACAATGGTGATAGCGAGACAATATGTTGAAGATGTTGGCCCCCTATGTTCTCTGTCTATGACCTGATGTTTAGATTGATTCTAATCTAAAAAGTGAGTTAACTGAGTTTACATGAATTCATGCAGTTTTTGAGCTCAGAGTTCTACATGAATGCATGCAGTTTCTACATCACGTTTCTACAGGAATGCAGGCAAGTTTTCAATGTATAATTTCAATTACATCACACTATAAATTTTTGCTATAAATTCTGTGTTACGATCGAACCCTCCACAATCACCTGATGAAGGAGCGTCGCTCCGAAAGCTAGTTTGCTTCTAATTAAACCTGTTGGACTATAACCTGGTGTTGTGCGATTTTTAACTTTGTACACCCCAGTCCAACACCGGCATCTCCAAATCATTTCAGAGTGAAAATTGCTTGCTCAAAGTGCCAGATGATAAAAGGTGTGACAAAGACATGGGCATTTAGGACCTACATGAACGATGGGACCAATTTAAAGATTCTGAAATAAACAGAGGCAGGACTAAGAAGGAAACTGGAGATTAAACTCATGTAAAATTAAGAGACGAAGAAAAATAAAGTAAGGGCACAAATATTGGCTTAAGGAAGAGAATAAATTTTAACACGTTGATACTTTAAAAATCTTGAACAATGTAGCGATGAATGAGATTAAGTCATTATCGTAATCCAATTTCCAAGCTAGAGAAATTGATTGGTATCGCATTAACATTTGTCATAGCATCAAAAGTGTACTTACATACTTAGTTACCATGTTTTAACTTTGTTGTTATTAACTTCATGTTATTGAGCAATTATCAAGCAAATCCAGCTAGTTCTGTAAAATAATGACTCAGGGGGAAATACCATCATACAAAGTAAATGGAATAGTAATGTAAAGCAACCAGCATGTTTGGGAGATTTGCAATTTACGGCGGGAGCTCTCCTTGCCTTGAATTTGCTGAATTTACTCAGTATCAAAAACATGGCGACTTTAACACACGACTATTTTCTGAGCAAGTATTTAAGAATGAAAAAGTTATGAATAACTTTTTGTTTAAAAGTGAATGTGAGGCATCTACTGAAAAATCATCCTAAACTTGTTTTTTTTTGGTTATTGTAGTTGGCTTGATTCTGTGCTGAAACATAGCTTGCCACACCTGGCAGAGGATAAAAGCAAAAAATGGTTGGCAAGTAGAAATGTCTATCACATCAAAGTGTTTCATCAACTTTGGTATTCTGGATGTATAATGTTTGAAACTTAAGTTGCAGCCAATTATTTCTGACAAGTATTTTGTTGCTTTTATCCTGAAAATATCCTGCAGTAATCATTTCAAGTTATGAATTAGCAGAATTAGAAGACTGAGAGGCAACTAACTGAGACATATAAGATAATCAGAGGTTTAGATAGGTTGGACAGTGAGAGTCTTTCTCCCTGAATGGCGATAGTAAGCATGAGGGGACATAGCTTTAAATTGAGGGGTGATAGATATAGGTCAGATGTCAGAGGTAGTTTCTTTACTCAGAGAGTAGTAGGGGCATGGAATGCACTGCTTGCAACAGTCACAGACTCACCAACTTTAATGCAGAAGTGGGTACTGCAGATGCTGGAGATCAGAGTCTAGATTAGAGTGGTGCTGGAAAAGCACAGCAGGTTAGGCAGCATCTGAGGAGCAGGAAAATCGATTTTTCGGGCAAAGGCCCTTCATCAGGAATGATTCCTGCTCCTTGCCAACTTTAAGGGCAGTTAGATGGTCATTGGATAGACATATGATGAGAATGGAGTAGTGTAGGTTAGAGGGGCTTCAAATTGGTTCCACAGGTTGGCGCAACATCAAGGGCCAAAGGGCCTGTACTGCGCTGTAACGTTCTATGTTCTAAAAAGTTGTCCAGTGTAAGACCCTTAACAACAGACTGCTGTTAACGGGACAAGATCAATCTAAAGAGAACTGAACTTCAGTGAATATAAAAGACAAGAGACAAACGGGCATTTATGCTCGTGTTATTCTCATCAGCATTATAATACGTGGACTCTATACTGACATTCTGAAAAGTGAGGTGACAATGGATAAAGTATTTTACTTTGGTACTTGTATTCTTAATTCTTTGAAGAAATCCATTAGATAGTGTTTTTCAGACCCAACTTCTTTAGTCTTTCAAATGACCAACCAAGATCTCCAAAGACAATACTGAATACATCAATCCTACTACTCTAGGAATTTCTTACATACTGCACCATTTATTGTTTTCAGTAAGTTTAGTGGAGGAATTTAATGTTGCCATCTACCAATTGGAGAAGTGATAGAAAAGCCAATTGCTCCTGAGGTGGGGAGCACAACCAAAGGAAGTTCTTCTCAGGCACGTAATTGGCAGTGTCAGACCCTGGCAGCAGATATTTCAAATAGCTGCTGGCCAACCATAGGCTGGATGGTCTCCACTGTCAGTAGTACCACCTCAAGGCTTGTAATGCTGCAACAGTTTCACCAGGAATCCTTGCTGGATCCAGGACTTGGGTAAGAGGGTGGGGTGAAAGTCACTAGTTCAGCAATTTGCCCTTTTCGCATGCCAAGTCTCTTGATCGGGGACACAGTGTCTGACAACCAAACAGGATTTGAAGAACATTCTTTGGGAGCCATGGGAGAGCTGAATGACTCCCATTTAATCCCTGAGCCACAAATAAATTCCATTGGACTCTGGGTTAATTGATGTCCTTTGACTCATTAAGGAAACCCAAGTGGATGACTGTCCTACATGAGTCCTTTTCCACCTCAGTTTCATCATGGAAGGTTTTGTGCTATTTCCAAGAGACTGCTGTGCGGCCTCTCCCGTGATTAAATATGCATGGTTGCTGCACTTCCCACCACAAGAGGCTGGATTAAATTCTGTCCACAGATTTCAAAAAAGTGCATTAGGTCACCATAGTCCATTTATATTTATTTGTTAGGAGCCTATGAAGATAATGTTCCTTGAAGTAGAATACTGTGTGTTCTCTGGCTGATTCACCGTGTTTGAGAATTATTGCTGAGAATTATTTTCAAAGAGCTTATAATTTCCTGTAACTGGCTGTATGGTTTCAGCTTTCCCAGTAATTAGCACTACATCCATTTCTGGAAGGCAATTCAAGAAGGTTACATCAGTTTATTCAGCAGTTGTGAGCTGAATGGATTTTCTTCAGCCTTCTTTTCATACTTACACTTTTAATTTCAGTCATTTACGGGAAATAATACTTGTAAATGACTGCAAGTATGTTTTGAAATTTGATGTTGCAATACTTTATAACCTGCTGCTGAAAGAATTTAGGTATGGCTTACGAAATTTGTAGGCAGTGATGATGTATGACCTTTCTCACAAACACCCTGGTGGCAGGGCAGTTAGATTAACTTTGCTTAGCTGGGATATAACAGGGCTGTAGAACACAGGAACCAAGAAGTGCTATTTTTATGAATGTAATCATTTTTTAACAGTTTATAAGGTTACAGGTCACAGTAACAGAAATGAAACTTTGGCATCTAAAGTAGATGCCTGGAATCACTCATCTACAGTAATTGTTGAAAATGATTCAGATGTAATATCCCCAACCTTGATAAGCTCAAAATATATCTTTATCTTGACACAGTGATGTAAAATAGTACAAGAACCAAGCTCGACATTTTCCTTCTCTTCAACAGGATTTGTTTCTATTCTTCCCTCACCCTCCCAGTCATTGAAATCCTCTTCCTGGCGTTCATCATCTTATAAGTTCATATCTCTAACAGGCTCTTACCAATTTTTACAGATGCATCATAGAAAGCCTGCTTTCTGGATGTATCACAGCATGGTATAGCAACTGCACTTCCAAAAACTGCAAAAAAAACTACAGAGTTATAAACACAGACCAGTCCTTCACACAAACCAGGAGAAAGTGAGGACTGCAGATGCTGGAGGTCAGAGCTGAAAATGTGTTGCTGGAAAAGCGCAGCAGGTCAGGCAATATCTAAGGAGCAGGAGAAGGGCTCATGCCCGAAACGTCGATTCTCCTGCTCCTTGGATGCTGCCTGACCTGCTGCGCTTTTCCAGCAATACATTTTCATCACACAAACCAGCCTTCCATCCACTGATGTCTATATTTCTCACTGCCTCGGGAAAGCAACCAACATAGTCAAACATCTCTTCCACCCTGGTTATACTCTCTTCCACCTTTTTCCATTGGGCTGATGATACAAAAGTTTGAATATGTGTAAGAACTGATTCAGGAAAAGCTTCTTCCCCACTGTTATCAGACTTTTGAATGGACCTCTCAAATGTTAATGTTGATCTCTCTCTCTGCATCTTTTCTGCGGCTGTAACACTGCATCTGCCCTCCGTTCTGCTACCCTGATGCAATTTTTGCCTGTATAAGCACACAAAACAACACTTTTCACTGTATCTAGCTACATGTGACAACAATAAATTGAACTCCAAAGTTTTATTCCACATAAACTATACTGCTTTTACAACTCCACTGCTCAGAGCCTACCTCTTACTAACACTGTTATCAAAATCATTGGATTCAAAATCCTCACACTTAGGTACAAATGTCTTGATATCTTGGTCCAATTTGCCCTCTCCAACTCTCATTCCTGCACAGCCATATCTACCTCTCATTGTTCAAACTCTAGTCACCTTTGTAAATTCCTCACTCCCTGAATCATTTATGGAGCAGTGCTCACTTCATGAAGTGTTATCTAAGTTTCATTTAAATACAATGAGGCTCCAATCCACTGTAAATGCCAGGTCTTCTGCCCTATGTTTCTCTGGGTGATCCAGTGGCATAGATTGATTTTTGGATTGGATTTTTCCATTGGTGGGTCTTTCTTGAGAAAACTAGATTAGAAGCTAATCTCTGGGAAACATTTGTGAAGTGGGTAATTGATGGCCACAGAGCTTGGGAAGATAGACTGGATGAAGAAAATAATAAGAACAGAAGAGATATGTCTCAACCTTTTGGGCATTCAATTTTGTATTACACTACTTCAGTAATTCTAACATTAAAAATTCAATGTTGTTAGGATCTTAATAGAATTTAATGTCAAAATATTACTGAGTGTCTACATAAAGTCGGAAATCCAAAACCTATGCAGCAGTCTGAACTCAGTCCTACTATAACATAACTACTAGCCATAAGTGTTTGTATGGCTTGGCTTTAGGTGTGGTGAAGTAATGGAGGGAGTGGCAGGCTTTCAGACGGGAATGGAAATATCTAGGAAATAGCTAAATGACTCTATGTTAGTGACCTGATTTATTTGGCTCCACATCTATGAAACTAACTACATCACATTCTTAGTAACATATTACTTCATTATTATTTCTAACATTTCTGCAGGGTTCAATATATCAAAGCAAAGTCAACAACAAGAGTAAAAGTAATTCTCTGGTCTTAATCTAACTAAGTTTTAGTACAGACAGACCTGTACATGAAATTATTGGACACGTAAACAGGAATAATTCTTTTTTACATTTCAGGGTACATTTTCCTAAAATTATATCTTCATTTACTACTAAGTTAAAAGCTAGTTTCATATTTTTAGTGTTGTTTTTGATCTTGATACTTATATCTTGGAAATGAAAGCCTGCCATTTTTAGCAACAGATGCACCCAGGTCAAGACTACAGTAGATGAAGTGCTGTCAGAACAGCCAACCTTAAAAGAAAAAAAATCACTTTAGTGGAAGTTCTATTTCTGTGTTTCTCATGCTGGCCAATCTTAAGGTCACCTTAAGCAAGAAAATGTTTACCAAATTATGGACGTGTAGTTGAGCTGATTTCTTCATGGAAACAGGATGGAGCAGCTTAAAGCGAAAATAGTCAACATGAGTCAGCAAAGATCAGGATGTCAATACACTAATCAAGGATGGCGTGGTCAACTGGGAGGGCCTTGTTCATATTCCAGGAAACACTTTCAAAAGGTGACACCCATGAATTTCCCTGTTCGAGTCCATCCACATCGTTTAATTCTGTCTTTGTCTCAAAGCATCTGCCTTTTCTGATGCCTCAGCCACCTTAGTTAACTCTCTGACTCAGTCACAATCTTGCTCATCATTATTTTACTGATCAGGTTGGTATGAACCTGGTACTTGGTGTAAAGTTTTGTGTTGGTACAGAATCGATGGAAAACAATAGGGTGGCATGGTGGCTCAGTGGTTAGCACGGCCTACCTCACAGCACCAGGGACCCTGGTTCGATTCTAGCCTCGGGCGACTGCCTGTGTGGTGTTTGCATGTTCTCCCTATGTCTATGCGGGTTTCCTCTGGGTGCTCAGGTTTCCTCCCACATTCCAACAGATGTGCAGGCCAGGTGAATTGACCATAGTGTTAGGTGCATTAGTCAGGTATAAATGTAGGGGTAAAAAACAATGACTGCAGATGCTGGAAACCAGATTCTGGATTAGTGGTGCTGGAAGAGCACAGCAGTTCAGGCAGCATCCAAGGAGCTTCGAAATCGACGTTTCGAGCAAAAGCCCTTCATCCTGAGTCTGGGTGGGTTACTCTTCGGAGGATTGGTGTGGACCTGTTGGGCTGAAGGGCCTGTTTCCATACCGTAGGGAAACTAATCAAGTGCAAAGGTGCTCAAGACAACCCAGCAAACATCATGATGGGAACTTCACTGGTTATGAGCTTCAGGTTTAGCCCGAGAGATAAAACCCAATGTGATGTAATTCCTTTGCACACTCCTCAAAGAAACATCAATTAAGTGCAATTTATTCAGAGGAACCTTGATGATCTGAAGGACATGGGTGGGGAATATTTCATTCAGTTAATCAAATTCCAGATAATCGAATGTCGGGCAAAGTAGTTTAGCCATACACTGGGACCTTGCCGGATAATCTGATATTTGGATAATCGAATACCGGCTAATCAAGGTTCCTCTGTATTCCCAAGTCAAGATGATGAATGGATTGAAGGGGAATTTGCAGCTGGGGTGTTCCCATGTATTGGCAGCCCTTGTCCTTCTGGAATGAAGTAGTCATAGGTTTAGAAGATGCTGCCTAAGAACCTTTGGTAAATTTCTGTATCTTGTAGATAGTACACACTGATGCTACTGAATGTGGATGGTAAAAGGAGTGGATGTTTGAAATTTCCCCTCTTTCTTCTGAACCCCAGTGTATACAGTCCTAACTGATCCAGTCTCTATTCACATATCACTCCTACCATCACAAGAATCAGTTGATAAAAATGTGGGGAATTGGTACGGGAAGAACGTTTGCGTGCATGTGTGCATCTAGGTGTGTGTGTGTGCATGTACATGTGAGAAAATGAGGGGTATGTACAATCTGGTTGGATGTATTTCTGGAAATTTCATTAGATACAATTCCCACCAACTTCCTTGTCCCTGTACCCCCGATTGTCCCTTATCACACATTGCATTCCTTCAGCAATTAATGTCATTACTACATCAAATGAGCTTTGCCTCCCCAGATCCAAGAATTTTTACAACCTATCAATAAAGATGCTAAAAGATCTTTTTTTTAAAAACATCCTAAAGAGTTCTCTCCCAGCATTGAAGATTAATATTCAATTTTTGGGTCTCCTCGGCTAATTCTCCAGGGGTGGCAACCACAGACATTCAGTACTATTTAAATAATAACTTAGTAAAACTCTAATTTATGGTTTTTCTTTTTCAAATAACTGCAGGGCTATGAAAATTAATTCACAGTTTCGATTTTGCATAATTTATAGCGTATCTAAAAATAATACTTTTTTTTATGGCTTTGAAAGTCATTTATTAAATGTTTACCAACTTATGTACTAAGTCTCTGAGTGTTAATTGAATAAACTTTGACTTCAGAATTATTTATTGGGCTAAATATGGGGCCCAAGATATGTAGGTATGGCAGCATTAGAGGTATCAGTGAGCGTTGCATTTGCTAATATGAGCCTGCTCAGACTTTTTTTCTTCTTTCTTTTATTAATTCACTGGTGGGACATGGGCATCGCTGACTGGGCCATGTTCAAGGCCCACCTGCTATAGAGGTGTGTCAAATATGACCCAATGGGTTGAGTTCTATTTCCTGATAGGATGTGAGCATTGCTATCTAGACCAGCGTTTATTGCACATCCCTATTTGTTAAGACTATAAAATTAATAGACATAGTTGCAGAAATTAGGCCATTCAGCCTATTGAGTCTGCTCCACCATTCAATCATGGCTGAAATGTTTCTTAATCCCATTCTCTGGCTTTCTCCCCATTACAATCAGGAACCTATCTATCTCCATCTTAAATATTCTCAATAACCACGACATTCTGTGGCAGTGAATTCCATAGATTCACCACTCTCTGGTGAAGAAGTTTCACCTATCTCCATTCTAAAAAGTCTTCCCTTTACTCAAAGGCTTTGCCCTTCAGTTCGAGTCTCTCCTACCAATGGAAACATCTTCCCAACATCCACTCTGTCCAGGCCATTCAGCATTCTGTAATTTTCAGTTAGAACCCTCCTTCATCCTTCTAAACTCCATGAAGTATAGGCCCAGAGTCGTCAAATGTTCCTCACATGTTGAGCTTTTCATTCCTGGGACAGTTCTCGTGAACCTCCTCTGAACACGCTCCAGGGCCAGTACATCCTTCCTGAGATATGGGGCCCAAAACTGCATACAATACTCCAAATGTCATCTGACCAGAGTCTTATAGAGCCTCAGAAGTACATCCCTGCTTTTATATTCAAGTCCCCGCAAAATAAATGCCACCATTGCATTCACCTTCCTATCTACTGACACAGCCTGCAAGTTAACCTTGTGAGAATCCTGAACTAAAACTCCCAAGGTTCTTTGCACTTCAGATTTCTAAATTTTCTCCTCAATTCGAAAATAGTCCATGCTTCAATTCCTCTTACCAAAGTACCTGACCTCACATTTTTTCATGTTGTAGTCCATCTGCCATTTCTTTGCCCACTCTCCTAACCTATCCAAATCCTTCTATAGCCTCCCTGCCTCAAGACTACCTGTCCCTCTACCTAGCTTTGTATCATCTGCAATCTTAGCTGGAATGCCCTCAGTTCCTTCATCCAGTTCATGAATGTATAAAGTGAAAAGTTGTGGCCCTTGTGAACCACCACTTGTCACCAGCTACCAACCTAAGAAAGACCCTTTTATCCCCAATGTCTGCTTTCTACTGGACAGCCAAGCTTCTATCCATGCTAGCACCTTGCCTCTAACACCATGGGCCCTTATCTCACTCAGTAACCTTCTATGCAGCGCCTTGTCAAAGGCCTTTTTGAAGTCCAGGTGGATAACATCATTGGCTCTCCTTGGTCTAACCTGCTTGTTACTTCCTCAAAGAATTCTGGCAGATTTGTCAGGCATGATCTCCCCTTGATGAAACTACACTGACTTTGCCCTATTTTACCATACACTTCCAAGTATTCAGAAATCCTTCATAATGGACTACAAAATCTTATCCACAACCAAAGTTAGCAAATTGGCCTATAATTTTCTGTCTTTTCCTTAGTCCTTTTTAAACAGGGGTGTCATGTTAGCGATTTTCCAGTCCTCTGGGACCCTCCCTGATTTTTGCCATTCCTAAAAGAATTACTCTGTCTCCTTTAAAACTCTGGGGTCTAGTCCATCTAGTCTAAGTGATTTATCTGCCTTCAGGCTATTTAGTTTTTCTAGCACCTTCTCCTTCATGATGGCCACCAAACTCAGCTCTGCCCCCTGACAGTCTTGAATCTTTGAGATATTACTCGCGTCTTCCACCATGAACATTGATGCAAAGTAATTATTCAGATTCTCTGTCATTTCCTTGTTCCCCACTACTATCTCTCAAGCATCATTTTCCAGTAGTCCAAAGTCCAGTTTTGCCTCTCCCTTGCCCTTTATATTTCTAAAGAAACTCTATCTTTATATTACTGGCTAGCTCACCCTCATATTTAATCTTCTCCCACCTTATATCTTTTTTTGTTGCCCTCTATTAGTCTTTGTAACTTTCCCAATCCTCCGATTTCCCATTGTCCTTCACCAAATTACATGCTTTCTCTTTTGCTTTTATGCTATCCCTGACTTCTCTAGTCAGCCATAGTTGCCTCATCCTCCCTGTACTGCACTTCTTTTTCTTAGGGATGAATTTTTTCTGTATCTCCTGAATTACTCCCAGAAACTCCTGCCATTGCTATTCCATTGTCTTTCCTGCTAGGCTCCTCTCCCAGAATATTCTACCCAGCTCCTCCCTCTGTAGCTGCCTTTATTTAGCTATAATGCTGTCACCTCTGATTTGATCTTCTCACTCTCAAATTGCAGAGTAAATTCAAATCATATTATGATCACTGCTTCCTCAGGATTCCTTCACCTTCAGCTCCCTTATCAAGTCTGTCTCATTGCACAACACTAAATCCAGTATTGCCTGTTTGCTAGTTGGGTCCACCACAAGTTGCTCTCAGAAGCCATCTTGCAGAAATTCCATAAATTCTTTTTCTTGTGATCCATTACCAATCTGATTTTCCCAATCTCTGCATATTGAAATCCCCCATGAACACTTGCCTTTCTGACACACCTTTTCTATCTCCTGGTGTATCTTGCACCCAGCTCCTGACAATTGTTCTTGAAAAAGTTGATGGCGAGCTGCCTTCATGAAGCATTGCTGTCCACATGCTGTAGGTTAGGGATGGAGATCCAGGATTTTGACCCAGCAACACTAAAGGAACAGCATGTACATACTCTCGTTGTTATACAAACGTTGCCCAGTTAGTGTCAGTATTAATGACAATTAGTGAATCGGGATCCTCTTGTGGCGCAGCATTCGTGTCCCTATTCATGGACCGGGACCCCCTGGTTCAAAGCCCACCAGCTCGAGGTATGTAATAGTATTTCTGAATAGGTTGATTAATTCAAATAATTTAAAAAAAACAACCAGTGAGGGCAATAGTGAAGAGGTAGCATCCCAACCTCTGAGCCAGGAAGTGTGGGTTCAAGTCCTGCCTGCTCCAGAGGTGTGTAATAACATCTCTGAACTGATTGTTTGGAAAATATCTAAAACAACTGTTTTCAGCTTGGGAGGTGCTGGTCTGTGGAAAGGAAAAATGGCCTGTGCTAGTGCTTTAATGGGCATTGTGAATAAATCTATGTGGAAGACTGACTGGCCTCTGCTTCTTCCTTTGTCAAGTAGATATTTATCACATTGACAATGATGAAGACACTGAGGTAACTCAGAGAGGGCAATAACGAAAGAATACAGAAGTAATCCTTGGATTAAAATAAGGGGAGTACAATCGTGGAGGATTGCACAGTCCAAGGCTAAACAATCTCAGTATACACCCGAAGTCTCAAAAACCATGCTGCTACCTGGTGAGTGTCACAAGTCAAACAGAATAGTTGTGGTAGTTGGAGGCTAATCATCCTAGTCCCAGGAAATAAATGTCAGAGTTTCTTGGGCAGTTTCCTAGGTTCAACCACCTCTGCCTATTTTTATAATGATCTTCTCTCCATCATAAGGTCAGAAATAGGGTGTTTGCTGATGGCTGCATTCATTCACAATTCCTCAAATAGTGAAGGAGTCATACCTACTTGCATCAAAATGTAAACAGTATCCAGAGAACAACTACCAAGAAACATTTACAGTATGCAAGTACGTGACAACAATCTTTGTAACAGCAGCCTAATGACTTCTGAGTCCTCCATTACTGACATTCTGCGCATATCATTACTCAGAAACTCATCAGAATGTTCACTTAAATGCCACTGTTACTTGACCAGACCAGAAGCTGGGTATTCTGTGGCAAGTGGCTATCATTTACTTGCCAAAGTCTTTCAACTCCACAAGGCACAAGTCTGGACTGTGATTGAATCATCTCACTTTCCTGAATTCTATTGAATGGGTAGATGGTTGCAGCAACACACATGAAGTGACACTATTCTGGACAAAGCAGTCCTTTCGATCAGTTCTCTATCCAATAATCTACACATGCACTGTCATGCCATTTAACACCCACAGGATGCATTACAGCAGCTCACTGGGGTTTCTTTAGAAGCACGAAAAATCAACCTCCACCACCTACAGAAACAAAAGTAGCAACTTGATGGCCACAAGATATCCGAGGCTCAACTGAAGTGACATACCCCTGACTTGCACATATATTGTTATTCATTTTTTTATTGCTGCAACAAAATCCTGACACTTTCTACATCATCGAAATGTGTGAGCACATTCACTATGAGGTCTACATAGCTCACCAACTAGAAATGGATAGTCAATGTTGCCTTAACACCCAATCAAAAGAATGGTCTTTTAAAAGCAGAAAGCTTTAAGGAAACAAGAAATTATCTTTCAAATACATTAATTGGCAGTATTTTTTTTTAAAATTCAGTTTCAATAACCTTGTTGCTTCATAACAGCTTTGCCAAATTTATAAATGTCCTTCAGATTCTTACAAGTTTTCCTTGTCACTATAGTTGGATTTTAAAGCAGCTGCTGCACTGCCTAGCAATTTCAGTCAAAATTGATTCACAATAAGATTTAAACCAATTAAGAATTTGTGTATAATAATTCAATAGTCCCATAACAGAAGTCCAAAGATTGTCTTTAATTCTGAATTAACACCTCACGTTTGATTTATTAATGCATATGAAATAAGTTTCAGAATGAAATCAATGCATTGGTGGAACAAACAGTTTTTAAGATATTTAAACTTTTGATTCCTTAGCTCATAGAATCATAGAAAGCTTACAGTTTAGAAGCAGGACATTCAGCCCATTGAGCCCACACCACCCATCTGAAGAGCATCTTACCCAGACCCAATCCCCCCACCACCACCACCCTAACCCTGTAAACCTGCATTTGCCATGTCTAATCCACCTGGCCTGCACATCCCTGGGCACTATGGGCTATTTAGCACAGCCAATCACATCTTTGGACTGTGGAAGGAAATCTAAGCATCTGAACGAAACCAAAGCAGACACAGGGATAACATGCAAACTCCACACATTCACCTGATCATAGGCCCCTAGCGCTGTGAGGCAGTGAAATTCAGTTTTTAGATTCACACTATCTAAACTGTATAACTGTTCATTTGAAATGTTAAATTGGTTATGCAAATATGAATTGTCTGACTGTACGGACAGATTTTCACACATCTGTTTCTAAGTGCAGTTTGTAGTTTGTTCTATGTCAGTGGGGAGCAAAAACTGAAAACAGATGTCGTGACTAATTGAAACACTGGTCCTGGCTCTTCACCTCTGACTTCCAATTCTCTATGGAGTACATTGTTTAACAAGTATGTTGTTCACATGAACAACAGGTGATATCTTATCTGGATGGTAGCAAAGATCCTTAGTCTCTGAGGTAGCCCTCTACCACATAGTATTCCGTGATTATTTGTTGAGAAACTATCCTAGTCTTCTTGCATTATCCTAGCCTTGTTAGGTTGGAAACAAACCCGCAACCAGTTCTAGCTTGTTTTGTTATCTGACTCACACTTGCATGTAATAGAATATATTCTGACAAATAAAACACTCTGTCCTTTTCAAACTGAGTTTAATATTTGACTAATAGGCTTCTCCATGGAAAATTACTGTGTTTCTGAAAAACATTGCAAAAAATATTTAACTGGTTTGAAATAATGATTTTGACTTTTGCATCATACAAAGAGTAATCATGATTTCCCTCACTGCAAGAATTTAATGATAATAATTACCTGCATGTGATAATGCAATTTATGATAATGTAATTAATGCATCCTGATATTAATCAGAGCTAATTACTATTCCTGATAAAGTCTTAATAAAAATATCCTCCAAAATGGTGGCCCAGCTCCTGAAATTCAGCAGAAATAAACTGTTTCTTGACCTTTCGAAGTCAGAGTGGCAGCTATTCGTACATCTCTAGATTCTTCTTTTGGGAGGTATTTAGTTTGGCCTCAGAGATTTTGGCTGACCATAACTCTCCACACTTGTCTTTGTTAGATATATTTTGATATACTCTTCTGGCAAGTATCTATCAGTCTCAGTCTTGACTGCTTCAATTCACAATCCAGCCACCACAAACTTTTTCAACAAACACATTCTAAATTTCTAATATTCTGTATGTGCAATGTTGCTTCTTGATTTCACTCAGTGTCATAAAGGTGTAGTTTGTCTGTTTTTTTTAAGTTATACCACCTTGTTCTGAATTCTATTAACACATCTATCATATTAAATCAGCTTTGGTAAAGTTCAGTTCAGTCTAAACCTATTTAACCTTGTTATCTCATTATTTAAGAATTTAAGGCATTTTTCTGCACTACACTCCCTTCCAAAGATAACATTTTTCTTGAAATTCAAATCAGAATGTCCAGGCAGGGTCTGATATATTACATTCAATTCCAAACCATTTGTTATAAAGGTGAACAATTCCACCTTAATGGTTTGTGTACATGGATATCCCAGTCCTGAGGCCTCATCTGCAGCTCCTAGTCTGTCACTATTACAAAAATATCCTGAATTGTCTCTGTCAATAAATGCACAGATTGCTAGCAGAGACTGCTGGCATAAACATTGTTAATGAGGCCTGATGCTCAAATCTGTGCTGCCCTCTGGCCTCCCATTGGGTCATTAGATATTTGTGTTGCATTGGTTTTGGGCTCGAGTTCAGCTGTGATGAATTCCCACCCCATGCGGCATCACATAACACGCAGCAAACCTTTTAAAAATTCCCCCTCAACAAGTGGTGGAATATTTAAATAACCACAAGAAAGTTATCTTTGAAAAGTTTACGTTAAAATCTGTATATCCTCGGTTCAGAATTTAATAGCCATGGCCACTTTGTCTCATAATCTGTAGTTTATCAAAAGGCTTAATCACCAAAGCCATCAGGATAACATAAAAGCCAAGAAATTACATCACTGGTTATTATTTGAGGAGAATGGGATTTTTGGTATGCACTCTAAATTCAACAGTCTGCCATTTCCACAGATGTCTTCAATTTTACCACTAACACATTAATACATACAGTCAGACCAAAAATATAAAAGTTAAAATGTCATTGAATGAGTGACAATAAAAAAATGAGAACAGTTATTTTCTCGTTCTTGTTTGCAATTTGTTGCCAATAATTGATTTAGAAATCTATAACTGCTTATTTCAGATGAATGTCCAGCTCAATAAAGCAGGGAGGTGTGCTACATGTGTGTTTCTTGATTTTGTTTTCCCCACAAATCATTGTGGCCATATAATTCAGAAGCAATGCTCAGGCACTGGTAGATTTTAAGCCAACACACATTAATTCAGAATTCTGTTTTAATGATCTAGATTAGATTTTTGACACAATTGCCAATATAAGAATGCCAGAATACCACTTCTGCCCACTCTGCTAAACTAATGAACAAATATTCCAGTTTGAGATTAACTTGACTATTCTTTGTAAGCACCTGGCCTTGTCAATGCTTCTGGTGAGGCACCTAATAAATTTTAAGTGATGCACTACTGCAAGATCTAAACACCTACAACAAAGGACCTTAAACATTGCATTAGTTTCATTTTGAATATTGCATTGAAGATCTTTGCAAGATACCTCGATAGCCAGCTGCATGATATGAAAGCTCAACATTTTCAGGAATGGCAGTACAAGTATTGCTGTCCCAAATAAGGAGGAGGAGGGTTCAATTTGCTACTGAATGGAGAAGCCTTGCAAAAGATCCAGGCACAATGCAAGGAAATGGTTCGGGCCCTCAGTGTCTATACAGAACTCATAAAATAACAATTCTCATCATAAAATATTTAATAATCTTACTTGCCCAGACAATGCAAGGAGAGGTAACCATAACTTCAAAAAATGCATGGGATTAATCTATTCTGGAAATTATTGTAGGCACATTTAAAGCCTTGGTTTTCACCAGCAAAGGATCTTCACTTACAGATACTTCTACTTAACCACTTCAGATATGTTATTACACACCTCTGGAGCAGATGGGACTTGAACCCTGGCCTCCTCACTTACAGCTTTAGTTGCAGTCACAGCAGTAAAAGTCTTTGTTGTCAAGTTAATGTTTCCTTAATATCATTACCTGCATTAAGGTCCTCAAGCTGATTCTTGGATTACAATTCATTTCCTCCATTGTTCTTAAAGCAAACTCTGCTGAGACCTGTCTTGTGAATAGGCTTTTACAGCAGATGGGTGGAAGTGTGGACAGGCAGTATATTGGAGAAAAGGAAGCACACATTTGTTTTGGTTGACAAGATTTAGGATCAGTGGCTTAGCTCTGGCTGAGAAATGACAATGCTATATGCAAAATAAAAACCAAAAGAACTACACATTCGGGAAATCATAAATAAAAACAAATTGCTGGAAAAGTTCAGCAGGCCTGGCAGCACCTCTAGAGAGAAATCAGAGTTAACGTTTCAGGTCCAGTGACCATCCTCAGAACTGACGGTAGCTATGAAAATATTGTTTTTTATGCAGAAGATAGGGTGGGGGGGGAGAGGCTAAGAAATAAAGGATAGGTGGGAATAGGGCCCAAAGAGAAAGAACAGTTGGACAGACAAAGGAGTGGATTATAATCAGGTTGGGAGGGTGAATAGCTATTAATGGGTACTCTTAGTGGCTAAAAACGGGTTGTGCATAATAGCAGACAATGTGATAATAAGGCTTGGTATATGGGGAAGGGGCAAGGACATGGAACAGTTCAAGCCCTAAAGTTGTTGAACTTGATGTTGAGTCCAGAAGGCTGTAGAGTTCCAAAGTGAAACATGAGGTGCTGTTCTTCCAGCTTGCACTGAGCTTTGCTGGAGCAGCAAATCAAGCCTGAGACAGAGATGTGTGCAGGGCTACATACAATTTGGATCTGAATGCACAGGCGGGAAAGGAAATGGAATTGGTGAGAAAGGTACTGAAAACTGTGACGGAGGCTGAAGGCAATAGTCCTCCCAGTGCCCGTCCCAGTTTAAGTGGAGAAAATTATGGCTCATCTGGACTTGTATGATGGAACTACTGCCTGACAATACAGAGTTAGTGGCAAGATTGACAGGTGGCAGTGGTAAGGTCAAACTGCACAGGGGAAGCTGAGATCATCAGGTAATATCTCCAAAGGGCATTATACAGGTGAGGGACAGAATTGGGTCAACATTAAATCCCTGAGGGGTTCTTAAAATAAAAACGACAGCATTGAAGTAAAGTTCATAACTGAAAATCATCTGATTACAAATAGATAAGAAGTGGAACAAAGCCAACGACGACTCACATAGCTGGATAATGAAAGGAAATGTTAGAAAGGTATGATTTGTTATGGCTGTGGTATGGATAATCATTTAAGGAGAATATTGTACTATAGCTCACAGAATGTGTTATTGATTTTGAATAGGGATATTTCGCTGATGTGGGAGACATAAAGATGGGATATATTCATACTGCAAATGTGGCAATCACTAGTCAGGCTGGCATTCATTGTCTATTTCTAGTTGCAGACTTGAGATTGCTGAAGAAACTGGCTGCATCCAGTAAGTTCTACAGAAAGTAGACGCAACATGCAGATTGTAGATCTTTAGGCCATGAGATGAGGCATTAATCAAATAGGCTGCTTTGTCCCATTGGTGACAAGCTTCTTGATTGTTTATGCAGCTGCACCACAGGCAAGTCCAGACTGTTTCATTCCACCCAAGTGAAGAAGAATTTATATGGAAGGAGGAGTTTAGGGAGGACTGGTAGTTAGAGAAGAGACAAAAAAAACTGCAGATACTGGAATCCAAGATAGACAAGAAGGATGACGGAAAAACAAAGCGAGCCAGGCAGCATCAGGAGGCAAACAAGTCAATGTTTGGGGGAGGGGAGGGTGCACGGTGATGAGTTAGGGATAGGTGAACACAGGTAGAGGGCACAACCTGGTTGGTCGATGGGAGGATTGAATTCAGTTGGTGGCTAGAGGAAAGGGCTGGTCAGCACCTCCATCCAGGGCCCCAAACAGTCCTTCCAGGTGAAACAGAGGTTCACCTGCCTCTTCTCCAACATAGTCTAGATTAGAGTGGTGCTGGAAAAGCACAGCAGGTGAACTATTCCTGATGAAGGGCTTTTGCCCGAAACGTCGATTTTTCTGCTTCTCGGATGCTGCTTGATCTGCTGTGCTTTTCCAGCACCACTCTAATCTAGACTCTGGTTTCCAGCATCTGCAGTCCTTGTTTTTGCCTCTTCTCCAACATCGTCTACTGTATCTGGTGCTCCCGATGTGCTCTTCTCCACATCAGGGAGATTAAATGTAAACTAAGGGAGTATTTCGCCGAACCTTCCAGTCACCGCCCATTTTAATTCCCCTTCCCACCCCCTTTCCAACATGACCATCCACGGCCTCCCCCATTGTCACAGCGAATAAGACCGTGGATTGGAGGAACAACATCTCATCTTCTGCCTGGGTAACCTACAGCCCAGAGAACTCAACATGGAGTTCTCCAATTTCAAATAATCTCTCTTCCCATCTCCTGACTCCCTTCCCAGCCCTTCACCCTCCCTTCCATTCCTCTGATCAACCCTTCCTTCCAGTTACCAACTGGATTCATTCCTCCCATGAGCCAACCAGGTTGTACCTTCTATCTGTGTTCACCTGTCTCCACCTCACCAGGCTGCTCCTCTCCCCAACTCCTTTATCTGCAGTTCCCCACACCTCACCCCTCCCCCTCCCCCCCCCCCCACACCCCCCTCCCCACCTCCAGTCCTGAAGTTAGAGAAGAGGGGCAAGGTGGGCAGAAATAGAGATTCGAAATGATCAAACAAGGATGAAGGTAAGAGAGTGTGTGGGTTGATGCTGGGTACAGAATGAGGATTTTAAAAGGTGAGATGCGAAAAGGTGGTAGAAAATAAGCTTCTCAAAGCACAATAAAGTCCTAAAACAATAAGGAGAGAAACCAAGCAATGGAAAGTGGCCTGCAGTCACCATTACAGTGAGGCAGACTGAAAAGAGTGGGCTGGAGTTAGCATCGCAATGAGGCAGTCTGGGAAGAGTGGGCTGGAGTTGGTATCCCAATGAGGCAGTCTGGGATGAGTGGGCTGGAGTTAGAATTATAATGAGGCAGGCAGGAATGAGTGGGCTGGAGTTAGTATCGTAATGAGGCGGACTGGGATTGCGGGCTGCAGTCAGCATTATATTGAAGCTGAAGGGAAACAGCAACCTGCAGTCAGTGTTGTTGTTAGCAGACTGTGAAAAGGAAAGACTTCTCCCTACCCCTTCCAAATGTCATGATTTTGCCCTAGAAACTAGATGTGGGCTCATCAAAGGGAGATTTAAGCCTTAACACAATGACAAGACAGTTGGAAAGCAGGGAAATATGGATGAAATGGACAGGGACTCGTAGAGTCGAATGAGTTAGAATAAAAACAATATCACTGGAAAGGCAAGATATGAGAGCAAAGAGTTCAACATGAACCAAGGAAAACAAGGAGGTATTAAATATCATGGGCTAAGAAACAGAAACTGATTTGAACTGCCATGTCATCACTGTCTAACCATGGCCCAAGAAACTACTTTAAGGACCTTTCCTGAAAAAGTAAACCATTCGTTTTGGATAGTCAATGTCTTTGCTGATTCAATAATTCATTATTGGTGTGCTATCAATTGTGGAGTACAAGAACAAGACTATATCATTGAACCTACCCCTCTATCTGCCTCCCTTTGCTCCATATCCCAATATACCCCTACATAACAAAAGTCTTATCAATCTCAGGTTTGAAAATGCCAGTTATCCCATGAAGGAGAATGACCAGACAAAAGTAGAAGCAAATTAGACGTAAAATTGCAGTTTAAGTGGGAAATTCCTTTGGGATAATAATTAACATCCGTACGTCACACTACAGTGATTAGTGGGCTTGTGGCGCAACGGGAGCGCGTCTGACTCCAGATCAGAAGGTTGCGTATTCAATTCGCGTCAGGCTCAGTGTGCTATATGGGAGCTCAATTTCTAGTGGGCGGCACGATGGCACAGTGGTTAGCACTGCTACCTCACAGCGCCAGAGACCCGGGTTCAATTCCCGCCTCAGGCAACTGACTGAGTTTACACATTCTCCCCGTGTCTGCGTGGGTTTCCTTCAGATACCCTGGTTTCCTCCCACAGTCCAAAAATGTGCAGGTTAGATGGATTGGCCATGCTAAGTTGCCCGTAGTGTTAGATGTAGGGGAATGGGGGTGGGTCGGTGTGGACTTGTTGGGCCGAAGGGCCTGTTTCCACACTGTGAGTAATCTAATCATATTAGCTCCAGTGACCAAAGCTAGCCATCAAATTATCATATTACAAATACATGTCGAATTATTCTCTGTCCTTCATAAAGGTGTATCCTACAGAAGCAGAAGCTTTAACACTATCAACAGCAATCTAGTTTCACCATGAGACAATCATTTCATTTTTAAAAAGCTGTAAGCAGTTTCCCACTTTTTAAAATAGAAAGTCTGCTTTATTAAGAAGTTGCAACACACTTTGTAATCAGCAATAACACTGCTCCATTTATACTGCAGTAGACTCTCATCTTATAAAAGGCACAAGTTCAAAAATAGCAGCTACTCACAATGAAATGTATTATTGGTATTCACTTGAATAGATCCATACCACTTCTTGCCTGTACAGATAGCTTACACTAGCTCACCAGAAACAAATACATAAAGTAGGATAATGTGTGATGTAAGTTCAAGTCACTCACTATGAACTAAGAATATACATGAACATTCAGACCAAAGGGCCTTTACATTCCTCTCACCAGCTGCTGACTTCTTTCAGCCTGGCAGGAAGGATGCAGTAGCAAATGCAGTTGGGCCTTGATTGATGACCTAAATCTCTGATGAACATTTATGTAGTAGGCTCTCATCCAAATTCATCATATTCACAACCAAAACCAGCAACATTATAGATCAGAGAACAGCAACAAAGGAGTTGGAAATGGTGCTGTTCTAATTTAATCCATTGCTCCATAGAAAGGAAAGCTATTATTCACCCCAGGATCTGGCACGAAGTTGGAATGCACTTGCTGACCTAAACTGCAAGAGATGGATAATAAAATGCTCTGTGCTGCTGGATGCTGCAGAGCAGGAGTCGGCAGGGAGTCTCTCAGTTTCCCGCCGGACTGCAGAAAATGATCTGGATGGAATTTTGAGGTTCTCAGCAGAGCAAAGAGCCTGACTCTGAGCCTAGTGGGCTGTGACTTTCCTTGTGTGCTCTGTAAGGCTCTGACACTAGATTAGATTAGATTCCCTACAGTATGGAAACAGGCCTTTTGGCCCAACCAGTCCACGCCGACCCTCTGAAGAGTAACCCACCTAGACCCATTTCCCTCTGACTAATGCACCTACCACTATGGGCAATTTAGTATGGCCAATTCACCTAACCTGCACATCTTTGGACTGTGGGAGGAAACCGGAGCACCTGGAGGAAACCCACACAGACACGGGGAGAATGTGCAAACTCCAGACAGCCGCCAGAGGCTGGAATTGAACCTAGGGCCCTGGTGCTGTGAGGCAGCAGTGCTAACCACTAAGACACCGTGCCGATGAATACAAAAAGTTTTCTTTTTAGGGGCCAGGAGTATGGGGCAACATACTCTGCATATCTAAACAAACCTAATCTCTTCAACTTCCCCAGCAGTGACTGAACTGCTTCAGTCTGGAAGGACTTAATTAGGATTAGAAACATAAAAATTAGTAGCAGGAATAGGCTATTCAGCCCTTCAAGCTTGCCTCACCATTCAATAGCATCATGGCTGAATTCAGCATCTTATTCCCACTTTCAGCCCGTACCTTTGATGCCTTTAGCCCCAAGAACTACATCTAATTCCTTCTTGAAAGCATTCAATATTTTGGCCACAAGCATTTTCTATGACAGAGAATTTCACAGACTTGTCATTCATGGATGAAGAAATTTCTCCTCATTTCAATCCTTGATACCTTAGCCTGTATCCTTAGGGTTGTACTGAGGCAGCCTGAATCCTATTGATTAAACAGGAAATGTTGGGGAAGGACTAAGAAAGCATCTGCAACAAAAGCATCTGGCTTCTATTGGTAGAGGAATTGAGTTCCGGAGTCCTGAGGTCATGTTGCAGTTGTATAAGACTCTGGTGTGGCCACATCTGGAGTATTGTGTGTAGCTTTGGTCACCATACTATAGGAAGGATGTGGAGGCACTGGAACGGGTGCAGAGGAGGTTTACCAAGATGTTGCCTGGTATGGTAGGAAGATCGTATGAGGAAAGGCTGAGGCACTTGGGGCTGTTCTCATTGGAGAAAAGAAGGTTTAGGGGTGGCCTGATAGAGGTGTAAAAGATGATTAGGGTTTAGATAGGGTTGACCATGAGAACCTTTTTCCACATATGGAGTCAGCTGTTACGAGGGGGCATAGCTTTAAATTAAGGGGTGGTAGGTATAGGACAGATGTTAGGGGTAGATTCTTTACTCAGCGAGTCGTGAGTTCATGGAATGCCCTGCCAGTAGCAGTGGTGGACTCTCCCTCTTTATGGGCATTTAAACGGGCATTGGATAGGCATATGGAGGATAGTGGGCTAGTGTAGGTTAGATGGGCTTGGATCGGCGCAAAATCGAGGGCCAAAGGGCCTGTACTGCGCTGTATTCTTCTATGTTCTATGTAAACCTAAAGGCTGGGATGTGAGGGTGTGGTGGTGGTGGAAGGTAGGATAGAATTTCATGTAAAACATGGAGCTGCAGATCCTGGAAATCAGAAACAAAAACAGAAATTCCTGGCCTCACCTTGTTCTCCAGCCAAAGGACAAGAGATCCTTTGCACACATTAAATTCTACCCTCAAAAATAGAAATTGCTGGTGAAACTTAGCAAGTCTGGCAGCGTCTTGGGGAAAAAGCAAGGTTAACGTTTCGAGTCTGGTGACCCTTCATCAGAAAAACGGCATCAGTTCTGAAGAGTCACTGGATTCAAAACCTTAACTCTGTTTTCTAACCACAACTGCTGCCACGCCTACCGAGTTTCACCAACAATTTCTGGTTTTGTGGGCAGAGGAGCTCTTGCCATCTGGTTCGAAAATGGGGGGTGGTGAGGGCAGGGTCAGGTCAGGAATGTACAACTAAATGCCATTAAGTATTTAACATGGTGGGCCTTTCCAGACTTTAGGACCCTGGAGAAGTGGACTCCTATTTGCTGAGGAGCTGCTGGCCAATCAGTGACCGACAGCATCCTGAAGATTAATGGGTGCAGCAGGACATGCACCTATTAGAGCTTAGGATTGACAAGTGATTCAGGCCAGAGGAGAGTGACGGTGAGATGATGTTCATGAGGAGTCTAGGTTAGAGTGGTGCTGGAAAAGCACAGCAGGTCAGGCAGCATCCAAGGAGCAAGAAAACTGACATTTCAGGCAAAAGCCCTTCATCAGGAATGGAGGCAGGGACCCTCCAGGGTGGATTGACCCCCTCCCCCCCCATCTCCATTTATCTCTCTACCCTGGAGGCTCCCTGCCTGCATTCCTGATGAAGGGCTTTTGCCCGAAATGTCAGTTTTCTTGCTCCTTGGATGCTGCCTGACCTGCTGTGCTTTTCCAGCATCACTCTAATCGAGGCTCTGGTTTCCAGCATCTGCAGTCCTCACTTCTGCCCTGACGTTCATGAGGAGACAGCCACTGGCTGGCTTGCAAGAGGGAAGATATTCAAAGAAAGAGTAGGAGACTGGCTCGCCACAGGCCTCTCTCTTCCCAATGCACAGTCCCGCAATTAAGCACTGAGTGCATTGAGTGAGAAGCCCTCCTGGCTAATCAAAACAGTGATAGAGTAAGGCCCTAGGCGGTCTATGAGTCTTTCTGCCTGTACCTAATCTTTCTCCCAATTACATCAAACTCTGCTGCAAACCCACTACTGGGGCTAGGGGCATTACTTTCCGTCCAATGTAATGAGCATATTCTGTGGATAAATGTATTCCACTATCTTAGGTACAGTACACAGATACAATAGTTTGCTAACATTGAGAGAGAAGTGTACATACACCACACCTACAACTGTACTTCATTTATTATTATGGGGAGGAAAATAATTACGTTCCTCATCAATTAGTGCTATTGAGTGAACTCTGCTGGGTGCATGTCAGTTCACATGTGATTTATTCAAGCTCGACTGAAATAGCTTCATGTTTGAAGTCTCCTGACATTCCTTATGCCTGCTCTTATTTGAAGAAATTCCAGTTCAACAAGGGGCTGATGCATAATCACTAGCTTTTGGTATCGCAGTCTGACAACAAGAGGTCAAAAGGAAATTATAAGTAAATTGAAAATATGAAAAATGCCCAGTGGAAAATATCCAAAATATTCCTGATTAAGATGTTTAATTTGTGCTATTGCAGTGAAAGATTTGATTCTCAGTGACCATAGCTGGCATTCAAATTTACCACTTTGAGTTCTTAGCCAGCTTGAAACAGCAGAAATCCCTTAAAAACAGAAAACCCAAGCCATATTTAGATAAGGAAGTGTTGAAAATGTTGAACCTGTTCAAGGAGTCTTTTGTTTAACCATTTATCAGATTCATAGAAAGACGATACAAAGAGATGTAGCTCTATGGAAAGGCGATGGCCTGGTGGCATTATCGCTAGCCTGTTAATCCAGAGACCTAGGTAATGTTCTGTACACTTGGGTTTGAATCCTGCCACGGCAGATGGTGGAATTTGAATTCCATAATAATATGGAAACAAGAGTATATGAAATCATTGCCGATTGTCAGGAAAAGCCCATCTGGTTCACTTATGTCCTTTAGGGAAGGAAATCTGTCATCCTTACCTGGTCTAATTTACATGTGAGTCCAGATCCACAGCAATGTGGTTGACTTTTAACTGTTCTTTGGGTAATTAGGGATTGGCAAGAAAGGCTGGCCTAGCTAGTGACTGCTAGTTGTTACCCATGAATGAATTTTTAAAAAATTGAGTTATAATCCTGTCAGAACATCATTCACCAATACCTGTAAACTTCTGCATCGTATCAGGTTCCTGCACGCGTTTGGAGGTGATGACTGGGGATCTGTCTGATGGAGGATCAGATTCTGTGAATGAGAACAAACAAAGACAAAAATGTGACAGTTAAAAATGTACTTAACAAAGGCTCTTAAATTAATTGTGGTATTAAAATGGAACAAAATAATTTCGGAGCATATCCTAATTTGGAAAAAAATGTAAATATCTTATTTATATGCATGCAACAGCAAAGCTTTAAACATTGCAATACATTTAATAATCAAAGAAGTATAAACATGCTTTCTGATTAGGCTTAATGCAAGATGCAATACATTACTGAAATAGAATGTAATATTTGAACAATGAGTTAAAATTCATGAGGGAGGCATTCTTGAACCACCAGTGTTTAAATTCCACAAAACATGCAAAACATTGTTCCCACATGATAATTTACATTGGCAAATTGCTTTAAATACGAGATATTCACTACATTGATAACTTGATACACTCCAAGCAAAAGCAAACATTGAAGTCCAAGCAAAAATAATTGCATTCACAACTAAAACATATTTAACCCAAATGCCAAAGAAAGCAATGCACTCCATGTCATTATCGATAGCATGGCATTACAACATTTATATCTGCTCAAACAGGCTTAGTATCATTTCAGCCAATCGTTAAACGTGGCAAAACCTTGATGATGTTAATTTACAGGTTGTTACATTTTCACATTTAGAACCAAGGGAAATACAGAAATTGCTTTTTGCAACATCATTCCTATTAATCCAAATAGAATGTAGACCAAAATAACATCCAAACCCTGAAACTGCTTTTCCAAAATGCCCACCTTTTATTTCAGATCTTTTGTAGAAGCAATGTTTTTACAATTTATCTCAACAAATAATGCAGGAAAAAGACTAGATGGATTGTATTCAATCTGCTGAAAACATGAAGCGACATGAATGCAGACTATTGAACAACTTGTGAACAATGACTATGTAAAGTTTTCCACAAACACATGGCAACAGTCAAGCCCAAGCCGCTATTTTCAGAAATACCTGTGAGCATTTTTCCATTGCTATCAAATGGAGGTTGAACAGAGGTTGAACTGCGCACATGTGGAGTGTCAGAAGTAGGAAACAAATATTCTGCAAATGATAAAAAATAATGCAAGCTTCTTTCATCTCCGATAAATACACAAACAGAACCAGCTGTAGCATCTACGCATTTGTAGTACATTGACATGATTTGCCCATCGTGGAATCTGTTGCCCGTTAAATCCAATTAAAACATTGTTCATGTTTAATTCCAGTCACAGTTTACTGACCACGAATAACTTTATAGAATTATAAAATCCATGTGAGATGACAAGCTGAGTAGACAATACAGTACCACACGATATCTTTCACACAAGAACAACAGTGATTGGATTAGAGCTATACAGGCAAAAGTTTTATGTGAAACCCCTGGAAGGCTCAGAATGGTCAAGTGGTACATTTTACAAGAAGCGCAATCACAAAATCAGTGGGTATGCATAACTTATTAAAGAGCCAGAATAACTGATGCAAACATAACCATTTACAAAAGGTGAAACAGATGGGTGAACTGACTTCCAAACATATTTCATGCAAAAGCAAAAGACTGCATGCAAATTCTAATAGTTGCCCCACATTCAGTACATAAGTGGAAACTTTAATGTAATCATGTTAACGTATATATGGCATACTCATTGAGCCATTTTTCTATGACAACCTTTATAATATAGATCAGGCAATAATATATTGTATAGTTCTTTATCTATAAAGTTCATGAAATAGATCAGGCATCATTGGAATAAGCACAGCCCTTAAAAGCTATGCAATACAACGCAAATCAATCAGTTCACATATTTCAAAGCACAAAAGCCAAAATGCAAGAAGTATAGTGCGTCGATTGTCTGATGCAGCCATAAACATAAGTGCAAAATGTAAGAAATTAGGGTTGACCAATTACAAGTGAAAGCACAGAATAATATTTATGACACAAGTTGCATTTTTATGGCTAAAATTTTCACCTATAAACATTGCCCCTGGTGTGGGTCACCTTTGCAGTAGCTCTCTAGTTTGGTGACATTGCTGATGCTGAACAACCTTAGTGACCTTTGTCACGTATATTACCTCCAATCCATAATTATGCTAAATGTTCTAGCTCTTAAATTTCCTTCAAAGTCTACAAACAACAATATAAGTTAACAATTTAAACATAAAACATTAATTTAAACACTTAATTATTGAATACATGTGTAATTAAAGATAGTTTCACTGAATTATACCTGTGAAATCCTTGTCCTCTATCTTATCAAGTGTGGACTCTTGACTTTGAATGAGCACATCTGGAATGCCAGAGGTTGGTAGTTTATGCTCTGTAAGGGATAACAAAGAAGCCAGATACATACCCTTCTGTCTTTCACTGAAACAACACTGATATTAATAAGCTGACCTTTCTCTAACTTACATAAGTTATTTAAGCGTTTTTATTAATCAACTTTACGTGATTCAATCAAACATTAACGAGAGACATGATGACTGCTGCCTTGGTAATAAAAGAGGAATAACATAACTAAAGAAATATCAGACAGGATTTTCCTCTGCATTTCTACCTGTTCAGCACGGTACTTGGTGAGAGATTTATGCCATTTCCGCTTCCAGAGCGTGTTTTAACATTGTCTCAATAATATGCTGGCTGCTCCTCCCTAAGTATTAACTTGGGGATGATATGCATATTTTTAAGAGCTGACAAAGACTGAGTGATATCATGGTCCAGGCTCCAAGAAAAAGGATAATCTTCTTGAAGCTTTTACTTCCTGTTTTACTGTCTGTGAAAATCCTTCAATATGATAGGTTGATTAGTCTGCTTAGTGATATAACTGCTTCTGTTCATCAGAAATACCCTGAAGCTGATCCCAGAATTCAAAATAAGGTCAATAAAAGGGTAAATCAAGGTCACAGAGTTCATTAAGTCTTTGTCAGTTTTTAGTTGCTGGCAATGAAATCTGGAGCAACAAGCAAACTTCCCATTACTAAAACATCAGTAATGTCAGACATTAGTCATATTGATATCCAATAGTTATTTCACCATTACTAAGTGACAAAATATAAGCAACAATTTCTTGACTGGAGCAATTTAAGTTAAGAAAGAGAAAATCCAGCAATTAATGTGTTCATTGCTACTCCTGGACCACGGCAACATATCATCACATTGCACCCCAATATGACAAAATATGACATCCAGCCACAAAAGAAAATATGACAGCAGACTCCTAAACTTTAAGAGATAAGTTTTAATAAATGTCTTAAGGGAGCAAAGTGAGATAGCAAGAAGAAGAGGTTTAGAGAAGAAATTTCAGAGTTTAGGACCTTGGAAACAGGAATGCTGAAGATGTCAGAGGCAGGGGAGCACAGATATCTCTTAAGGCTAGAGGCGATTATAGAGGTGGGACAGGGCAGTCAACAAAATGATTTGAAACTATATGGAGAATATTAAAACTGAGGTGTTCGTGATTGGAGACCAATGTAGGTCATCAGCTTAGAATGAACAGGATTTGTTTGCAGGTTAGGATTTGGAGGCATTATCTGGATACAGGCTCAAAACAAAGTTGAATTTGAAAATGAAAAAATATGGGCGCCTCTGAGTATGAAGCGGGAGAATGAGACGGAGTAAATAGGCCTTTCAAAAGGTCAACAGCAGGTGTGATGGGCAGTATAGCCTCCTCTGTGTTGTTAAGACTCTATGACTGAGACAATTAGGAATGCTGACTTGTTTTCTTATGCAGCTGCAGATTGTGGAATCCTGCAGCAGCTTCTGCCAAGATCATATGAAAAAATTAAATTAATTTAATTGAGGCACATTACCCAAAGTTGGCATCAGGTTAGTTGGGATATCCAAAATTCCATTCTGCCACACTTCTGACAGCATTACCATTAGAGAGGAAAATCTTGGAAATGTATTAATCAGTTAATACATTTCATGAAAATTAATCGCAAACATCATACAATATAGCAATTTTTCCATCTGAAATGAATCAGACTAGCAGAAGCAATGCACATCTGCTTGACACTAAATGTAAAATGAATGCTTTGTTACCTGAACAACATAATATTTACTCATATATACATGTTTATAAACACAATTCTCAACTTTATATCATGTACTCATTAGCCATGCAAAATAATTCAGCCAAGCCAATGAAATTCAAAAGATTTGATGTAAGTTCCATAACAAGTAATAAAAATACTCCATGCAAAGACACACTGTGCCAAATTTTACTAAATACAAGAAAATTTACAGCGCTTTTACAGTGCCTTAAAATTGCACAAATACATTTGTCTTCCAATCTCAATTATTTACTAATTGTGACAATAACAAATTTGCATTTATGCAGCAACTTTACTGCAATAAGACATCCCAAGACATTTCAGAGGCTTGCTAACTAACAAAGCATGGATAGAAACATGGAAGCTGCAGATGCTGGAATCCAATGTAGACAAGCTGGAAGCTAGGGGAGCACAGCAAGCCAGGCAATATTAGGAGATGGAGAAGTCCAATGTTTCAGGAATGGAAGTGGGTGTAAGGGTAGCTGCAGATAAAGGTGGGGCAGGGGCAAGGGTTATAGTTGGGGAGGGGTAGAGTGGTGAGGTGGTGATAGGTGAATTCAGGTGTAAGGTACAACCTGGTAGTTGCTAGGAGGACCAGATCATACCTACTATCTGAATTCACCTATCACCACCTCACCACTTCGCCCCTCTCCCCACCCATAACCCTTCCCCCCCCCCCCCCATCTTTATCTGCAACTCCCCATATCCCCAACTCCACTCCTGAAGAAACGTCAGACTTCTCCACCTCTTAATACTGTCAAAATTTGACATGGAACCATAAAAGGAGATACAAGGACAGGTGACAGAAAAAAGCTTGGTAAAGAGATATACTTTAAATAGGTTTTTAAAAGCAGAGAAAGATGATAGGCTTGAGAGACTTTTGGGATGGAAATCTAGAACTTGTGGTCTTCGTAGCTGAAGGCGTGGCTGCCAATATTGGAACTTAAGAAGCAATAATGGGTGAAGTACAAATACACTGCAATGACTCAGGAAGTCACAGAAATGCTGAATGTTGAGGCCAAGACAGATTTGAAAACAAGGAGAAGAATTGCAAAATTGAAGCGTTGTCAGTATAGATCAGCAGGCATTAGGTGTTGGATACATGGAACTTGGATAGTTAAGATAGAAACAGCAGAGTTGTGGATGACAATTTTATGAAGGGGTTGGCCAGGATCTGGAATCATTGTGTCTGGAGGGAACAGTGTAGATGAAGGTTTATCAGCAGTAAAACTGAAGCAAGGAGATAGTCGGACGATATGGTGAAGAAATAGGAAGTCTTATGATGGCATGCATGTGTATTCGCAAACTCATCTTGTAGCTAATAGTATATAAATTTTGTGAATACTCTGGTTCAGCCTCAGGCAATTGCCAAGGAGAAGACTGGAGTTGGTAGCTAAGGAACAGAGTTAGTGGCAGAGTCAGTGTTCCTGATATTTGGCCAGAGGAACTTTCTGCTCACCCAATACTGGCAGACAAGCAGTCAGACAATTTGGAGATATAGAGGAGTCAAATGAGGTGATGGTGAGGCACTGCTGGGTATATTTACCATAGATGTGGAAATTGATGGATGGTGTTGCCAAGGGGCTGCATGTTTGCAACAAGCTAAAACATTAAGCAAATATTATAGACAAGATGAACAAAATACTGTGCTCTACAACTGATCAAAATGACAAAGCAACATGAAAGAGCAATATTTAAATTCTATCCCTTGCAATAACTAATGTACAAAATACATTTTTATGCAAGACATTGCACAAATTTTTTTCCTAATATAATGACAGCAATGGTTCTACAAGCATTTACCTGTGAACTCCTCATCTTCTTTATTATCGAGCTCAGATACTGGAGTGGAGCTAAACTTGCGGGGAGTATCAGATTTTGGCAACTTACGTACTGGAAAGAAACCAAATAGAATCCTTTGTAGCTTTCATCAAAATGGCACCAGTAATGACTAATTACCATTACTGTCATTTAAAGAATGTTTATGCCAATTCTTGTACTCGCTAATTCAATACGCTTCATATAAGCATTTTAAAAATCCTATGATAGACTATCATTGCTTGGAATATTCATTCATTTCTTTCTGATTTAGGTTTTCTTTCCACTTATCCAGTTGAACCCGTCTCACCTTTTTGACATTAAAATTAGAATTAGATTTTATTGTCATGTGTACTCAAGTACAGAAGTACACGACTGCAGTGAAAAGTGGACCAAGTCACCAGTCCCGGCACCATCTTAGGTACAAAGGTAAATAGGTATAAAATCTTAAGTTAAGTTAAAAATTCAATAGACTTTCTTATCCATGCTGGTCTCACACTCTCGACAAAGGCTCAATCTTCTCCACTTTGGCCAGCTGTCTGGGAGGCCTCAGGCTGCCTATCCTCGCTGCTGCCACATAGTGAAATAATTAAATGTTCACTGCTATAAAGGAGCCTTGGAATATTGGAGGTTTCACTCACAGAAAAAGTGACCTGATTCCAAAGTGGTTCATTTTACAGCATTTACCATCCAGTTAGAGTTTAGAAATTAAAAAAGGGACAATTACTTTACTGGGATTATACTACAGGCCTCCAAACGGTCAGACAGAGATAGAACAGTAGATATGTTGGCAGGTGATGGAGGGGTGCGAGTGGGAATATGGATGTTGTTATAGGGGATTTCAACTTTGCTAACATTAACTGGGATCGCTTTGGTGTGAAAGGATTAGTTGGGTGGAATTTTTAAAGTGATTCCAGGAGAGCGTTTTTGTGCCAGTACATAGAAAGTTCTACTAGAGATGGGCAGTATTAGGCTTAATCCTAGGGAATGAAGCTGGTCGAGTGGTTAAAGCTTCAGCAGATGAGGATTTGGAGATAGTTATCGTAACTGCAAGTTTCAAAGTCATTATGGAAAGGGATGAGGACAGTGCAGAAGTTATGTGCGTAAATCGGGGGAAGGCCAATTTCAATATCTTTGGACAGGATCTGGCAAACCTAGAGTATGAGCAGCTACTTGCAGTTAAGTCTACATTTGGAAAGTAGGAATATTTTAAAGATCATATAGTGAGAATTCGGGGTCAGCATGTTCCTTTAACAGAGAAGAGCAAGGGCAGCAGGTCCAGGGACCCTTGATGTCAAGAAATAGAAAGTTTCATAAACAAAAATGAAGCATATGTCAGGGACAGAGCATTATATACAGGGGAGGCCCTTCAAAAGTACAGAGATTATAGATGGTTGCTTAAAAACAAAATTAGGATGACAAAGAGAGACCATGAAATATCTTTGGCAGATAGGATCAAGAAAAACCAAGGTATTTCATGAATATATTAAGACACGGGGATTACCAGGAAAAGAGTGGGGCTTATTAGAAATCAAAGGGACAACCTGTGTGTGGAGCCAGAGGATATAGGTGAGGTATCATCTGTACTCACAAGGAAAAAGTTAAAAATCACACAACACCAGGTTATGGTCCAACAGGGTTATTTGGAAGCACTAGCTTTCAGAGCACTGCTCCTTCATCAGGTAGTTGTGGATGAAGCTAGTTCTTCCAATTTAACCTGTTGGACTATAACCTGGTGTTGTGTGATTTTTAACTTTGTACACCCCAGTCCAACACTGGCATCTCCAAATCACAAGGACAAAGACACTGTAGCTGGGGATATCATTTGGTATGGTGAGATATAAGAACATGCTAAGTTTAATAAGAAGATATTAGGTGTTTTATTGGGCTAAAAGGTGCATAAATCCTCAGAGCCTGATAAGATGTATCCCAGGTTATAGGAGGATTGCTAAGGCCCTGGTGAAGATATTTAATACTTCGCTGGCCACAAGTGAAATGCCAAATGATTAACAATCCTCCAATGTGGTTCCTTTGATAAGAAGGACAGCACGGATAAGCCAAATAATTACAGACCAGTTAGTTTGGTGTTGGTGGTCGGGAAATTATTGGACAACATTCTGAGGGACAGGATTAATCAGACTTGGAAAGACAGAGATTGATCAGGGATTTAATGGAGAAAGCTCCTGTCTGTCTAATTTAGTTGAATTTTTAAAAAGAATGTCACTAAGTATATGGATGTGGGCGGTGTAGTTGATGTGGTTTACATGGACTTCAATAAGCCCTTTGAGAAGGTCTCACATGGAAGGCTGATCCAAAAGATAAGAGCCAATAGGATCCAATGCAAGTTGGCAAACTCGATCCAAAATTGGCTTGCAAGTAGGAGGCAAAGAGTGATGGTGGAGGGATGCTTTTGTGATTGAAGCCTGTGATTTGCAGTGTACCACAGGATTGGTGCTGGGACACTCACTGTTATGTACATTAATGACTTGGATGTTAATGTAGAAGGTATAAGAAGTAAGTTTGCAGATGACATGAAAGTTGGCGTTGTTGATGGTTAGGAGAATTGTTTCAGGCTCCAGTCTGATATTGATCAACTGATAAATTGGACACAGCAATGGCAGAAGGAATTTAATCCTGACAAATGAGAGGTAATGCATTTTGCGAGGTCTAATAACAGCAGGATATACACCATGAATGGTAGGTCCCCAGAGAGTACTGAGGAACAAATAGGACCTTGATGTTACCAAGTCCATAGATTCCTGAAGGTGTCAGTAAGGGTAAACACAGTGAGGAAGGCTGCATAAAGGATGCTTGGCTTCATGAGCCAGGGCATAAAATATAGGAGCAAGGAAGTCTTATTACAACTTGATAAAACATTGTTTAGATCACAGATGGAACATTGTGTGCAGTTCTGGTCGCCACACCATCAGAAGAATGTGATTGCACTGGAGAAGGTGCAGAGTTGATTCACTATGACATTGCTTGATGGAAAGTCTTTTATGAGGACAGACTCAATAGGCTGGATTTGTTTTCCTAGGGAGTAGAGGAGAGATCTGATTGAGATATATAGAATTATGAAAGTCAAAGCAGATTGTGAGGATCTTTCCCCATGGCAGTCATGTTTAAGACCAGATAACAAAAGTTTAAAGTGGGAGTAAATGGTTTGGAGGATACCGCAACAGTGATGATAGATCATTGCACCTCCTCCGCAATAGACCTCAATACTGGAGACGCCCAAGAATGTGTTCTCTGTGCCCTACTGTACTCCCTGTACATGCATAACTGTGTAGCCAAATTCTGTATGAATGCCATCTACAGGTTTGTTAATGACACCACCGTAGTACGATGGATATCAAACAATTATGAGCCAGAATACAGAGATAGAGGGCTTGGTAACATGGTGTAAAGATAACAACCACTGTCTTTCTCAATGTTGGCAAAACAAAAGAACTGATCATTCACGGTGGCTCAGTGGTTAGCACTGCTGCCTCACAGCGCCAGGGATCAATTCCAGCCTCGGGTGACTGTGTGAAGTTTGCACATTTTCCCTGTGTCAGCGTGGTTTCCTCCCACAATCCAAAGATGTGCAGGTGAGGTGAATTGGCCAAGCTAAATTGCCCATAGTGTCCAGGGACATGTAGGTTAGGTGCCTTGGTCAGGGGTAAATGAAGAGGAGGGGGGTGATGGGTCTGAGTGGGTTACTCTTCAGAGGGTCAGTGTGGACTTGTTGGGCAAAAAGGCCTGTTTTCACACTGTAGAGTTTCTAATTCAGAAAGAAAGGAGGAGATCATGCCCCCATTTACATCAACAGAGCAGAAGTTGAGAGGGTGGAGTGCATCAAGTTCCCAGGAGTGACAATAACCAACAACTTGCCTTAGATTTCCCATGCAGGTGCAATGGTCAAGAAGACACAGCAACACCTCTTCTTCTTCTTCAGGTGGCTTAGGGAATTCATCAGCTTCATAAGGACCCTCACCAATGTTTACAGATGCACCAAAGCAAGCATACTGTCTGGGTGCATAATGGCCTGGTATGGTAACTGTTCTGCCCAGGACTGTAACAAACCAGAAGGTTGGGTGCACAGCTCAGACCATCATGGAAGCCAACGTTCCATCCTTGGACTGCATTTACATGGCTTGCTGCCACAGAAAGACTGTCAACAACAGATACCTATCGCACTCTGCCAATGCTCTCCTTTCAACTCTGCCATCAGGTAGATTATGCAGAAGCTTGAACACATGCACCAACAGCTTCACCCCTGTTGTTATTAGACTGATGAATGGACTCTTCAACTTCAAATAATGTTGATCTTGTTAATTTTGATCTTGTTTCGCACACCTCCTATGCAGTGTAACCTGTATGCCTCATCCTGAAGAAGAGTTACACCCAAAATGTTGACTTCTCCACCTCCTGATGCTGCCTGGCATTCTGTGTTTTTCCAGCCTCCTGCTTGTCTGCCTTGGATTTCAGCATCTGCAGTTTTTTTGTCTCATTCTGTCCAAGCACCCTATCATCTGCCTCTACTGCTCGCAAACAAAGCTTTACACAGTACTTAGGTACACATGACAATAAATCAAACCATCAATCATCATCGTTTGAGAATGTGGGTGATATAAACAGGTAATGTGCTGCCTGATAGGGTGGTGCAGGAAAGTACTCTCACAACATTTAAGAAATATCTGGATGAGTAATAAAAATACCAAGGCATGGTAGGTTATGGATTAACTATTGCATCCTAGAGAGTTGCACTTTTACATCAGCCAAGAAGTTGTTTTGCCTTTCTCTTTAATGCACCAATCATTTCTGCTTTTCTCAAAGACATGATCCATTCTTTAACTGCATTGAGACACTGAAAATAGTTGCGCCATTGCTCTGCTTGTGCCCACCAGCCCCCTTCCACATTTTGTTGGCCCTCATGCTTTATCACTAGCATTATTTAAAATTAGCTGATCCTACATTCTCTGACCAAGTCAGCCTCATCCAACTGTGACTGGCAAAGGTCCTATCCATTGTTCTTATACCATCACATCAAAGGTTTAAGGAGTTCCAAGCCTTAGTTTTTGTCATTCGATATAATCTGCTCAAAATTAAATTAGAATTTACTAACTGTGGTGCATATGTTTACCAGACAGAAGGCACATGCAGTTTCCATTTCTTAATCTGGGCCTTAAAGAATCAAGCAAATTCTTTATTCAAGTTGACTTTGATTGACATATTGATAACCTGAAAGCAACACTATCTGTAGCAATGTTCATAAGAGCAAACAACATCTTTACTTAATGCTTCCTGTCTGTATCAAAGTATGTACTTTCATAAGATTCAATTTACTATAAAATAAATGAACAGGACACAAGTTAGAACAATATCATTCAAATGTAAAATAAATAAGGCAATACATACATTGACATATTCTATGAATGCCAAATGACAGTATTTGCACTTACATTACAGGTTAATGCAAATACCTGTAAATTCTGTGTCTTCAATGTTACCAAGGGTTGGAATGAATACTTGAGAAGAATCAGGATGTGTCAGCTTATTGTCTGTAAGGGACAACAAAACCAATAGCAAACATTGTGTTTTTCACCAAAATTACACTAGCAGTAGCAAGTTGCCTTCTGTGTTTATTCACTTGGACAAGCACTCTTTCTAAAATTGAAGCAGTAAATAGTTTTAATTGATGATCCAACTGAATTCAGTCAATGTCCTCAGAAGCCATGCAACACACAAAATTATAGTGAATGTTCAAACTTCACACAGAGCTGAAAGATTCCACAAATCTACAGCAGTTACTAAGTACTGAATAATACTTCTGTTGCTACCATTTACAGCCATTTATTAATGATGAGAACTTAAATAATTTCTCCAACTTTTGTTTGATTGATTACTGCAAATGAGTTATGGTTGCAAACAACTTATTGGAAAAAGCTTAGAAGACCAAGAAACTATGTGTTCTAATACATATCAACTTACTTTAAACTGGTCAGGCAACATGAAATCCATGAATACATTTACTCATTACAGCCCAGTTTCAGACATGATTTCAATTTTCAGTCGACTTTAAAGAACCAGAAACTGTTTAAAATCAGCTCTGTACTGGCCTTATTATAAAACATGGCGGTGGTTGTGTTGCCATCACCTGTCATGCCATCACCTCTATGACCCACTCTGAAGTGGGATATGGGCCCCAGTGGAGGTGGCTCTAGTTTAAAGTCCTGGAAGAGACATGGAGCAGAGGAGCATCATAAAGTGTGGGCTGCCAGTGGTCTACGGCCTTGTTCTGACAAAACACAGCCAGCTCCATCTGTCAACTGTGACAGTAGGATTTCACAGTCACCCACAAAATTCAGGCAAATGTAGTCAGTTTCAGGATTAAATGCAACACAACACTTCATAGCAGAGGCTATTAGTCTTTTCAACTGATTTGAATATTTCGACTACTACCATAAAAAACCCTTCAATTCATAGGGATTTGTCAATTTCAATTTCTTTGTTGAAATGCAGTTAACTTACATTTACAGCTCATCTATACATGAGTGGAAGCCACAACGTGGACCTGGCAATGGGTGATTCCTTTGTCTCTGCTAACTAAATACATGTGCAGCAGTAACTAGTCGACTTTCTTACAGTTCAGCACTACAGGAGCCGTAGAAGCCACATTTTAATATTTTCTCCTGAGTATCTGTTGTGTTTTATCCAGTGACTTGTTCAGTTTGGTACATGGCTGATTCAGATAACCCAGTCTGAATGACATTCAGAGAACATAGGTTATTCCCTACATGAAAATGAAGAATTCATGCCTATCCAAATTCCTACATTAATAGAATGTAATCCCATATGGCTATAGCAAACTGTAAGCCAATTAAGAATAGCAGTCGATCTCTAGAAGTTGCTGGGCCAAAGGGCTTGCAATGCTATCAATGCTATCACTGATGCCGCATGACCAGGGAGAAGGTGCCTGAATAGTGGGGGATCCTTGAAATGTGGTAAATGTGAAAGCCAGGGCCAGGCAGGCCCTGATAATCACCTTTGACGGGAAGCATCAAAAATGACAATGACCAAGAGGATGCTCAATGATCTGTGGGCCTTAGAGCGCTCATAAACATATCCCCCTCAACCATGCCAACCTTGCAACCCACTGGGACGGGGCTATCGGGCTTTACCTGGCAATCTCCCCAAGTGACAGGAGGCCCTCCTGACATAGGCAAATGCCAGCAAGGGCAGGAAGTGGCCTTACTTAAGTGACTATGCCAACTTTCTCACCTAGGATAAAATGTGGTTATGGAAAGACAATGGTTTCATTGCCAGCTCTCTCATCTCCCAACCTGTCATCAATGCACCAGAAAAATCCAGCACCATTTTTCCAGACCTGGAGATTTTCACGTTGCTAACAGTAGCTAAATATGTTACATCTTCCAAAGCAGAATTCAGCAATTAACAAGAAGAAATGACTACCAGTGGACTGTCACCTTATTCCCTTTGATCTATTTCAAGGAGCAGGATCTCCAAATCTAGGGATGAAGTTTGGACAAGTTGGCAGGAGATGAAGAAACAACAGACATGGCCCTTTTTGAAGTTCTCCACATCATTCACCAACCTGAAGTTTTCACTCTGTTTCTCTCCCACAGACTTTGTCTGAGCTGCTGAGCATTTCTAGCAAGTTTCTTTGCCTTCAGAGCTCCAGCATCTGAAATATTTTGCTTTTGTATTAGAGTTTAGAGAACACTCAAGGCAATTTTATGGGCATCCATCAATACAAGTAAACGGAATGCCTGGATGCAAACAGACAGTTTATGATTGTATTAGTTGGGGCAGTGCATATACATCTTGATTGTTCTGGTGAAACCATTGTTTTTATTTTGCAACATGACAGCTACTGTCTTGACGACCAGATATTTGTTGCATAAGAAAAAGCAGGTATTTGTCTCGCATTGTACTTGCTGCAGCAAGATTTTTTTATCACATCACCATCATTGCTGGGAGCTCTTTTTCTCCCCAGATTGTTGCCAGATAGGTCTTCAGCTGAACAGTGCAGTCATGCTTCAACTTGCGATCTCTGTGAAAAGATTTTCATTCCACTTGGCACATTCTCAACACAAGGGGTAATGTAACTAGAGTAATGTCATGACATGAAAAGCACCAAAACTGGAAAGTGAGGGGTGGGGGGGGTCTTCAGGGTACATCTCACTTGGACTTTTTTAGCTGCCCACCATATGAGTTACACACAGAGAGCCATAATTCATGTCTGGGCTTTCCCCCAATCACTGCGAGAGTGGAACTGATACACTTGGCTCATTGATGGCTGTGGCACAGGCACAGAAGTTGGTTTATGGAGGCAGATGTGCTTGGGTGCTCGCCACTTGATGAATACGATTGCCAGATTGATCAAAATATTCGACTACGTCTAGCATTGCTAGACACCTATGATGTAATGCGATTCCTAGCATTCAGCATTAGGTTGGGAAAACATGATGGAAAATATAATTTATTACATTAATCCAAGAAGCAACATATTTACCTAAAGCGGGGGCTTTTCTTCACTTGAGGCAAAATGAACCATTTCTATCTGCTTCAAATTACAACAAAAAAGATTTGGAAAAATCAAGAGAAATCCCTTTTCTGCTGCATCTTGCCAAACAGGCTTTTTGCTTCCATTGTGCAATCGATAGCCAGAAATCCCAAACAAGAGAAAAACATTCACTCTCATGGACTTTTCAGCTCAATAATAATGAACTGACATATTGAACTTGAATTGTTATTGCTGTACATAGCTCCACAGATGCTGTCAGACAAACCTAGTTTCTCTCTAGCACTTTCTGCTTTTCTTTCTGATCTCCAGCATCCCAACAATACTTTGCTTTTATTTGACATTTTTAAGTATTACTTGCAGCTTTTAATAGCCTCAGTCATATTTACTTACAGCTTACTCCTGATGACAGGAACACCCACATGCAGCCCAATCTGAGCTGGAAGCTCCTGGTGCATATATATTGAATTCAAAATCTTATAAAGGTTGACCCCTATGATGCCAGTGGGTCAAAAGTTTGCTGAAAACTCTCCCTTTAGCACTAGATCTATATCTTCAGCTCTCAAAGTTTATCAGCTAGTTGTCAAATCAAAATCCACAAAACCTCTTGAGAGGCACATACATCCATTCAGCATGTGTCACACAAACATAGCTAACAGGAGATAGCAGTTACTGAATGGTACAATATTTAAGTATTGTGACGTGCAGAATATTTGCCAGACAAAACTTCTTTTGAAGCATGGGACAGAATCTTACTGAGATTTTAGGGTCTTTTCAGCTGGATGGATAACTTTTTGGGAACATCCACCTTGCCACATCAAGGCAATCTAAGCAATACACTTAACAGCATCAGCAAGGCTTCCCCATGAATCAAAACCCTGGGGAAGAAGGTCCCATGCAGTAAGTTCTGCTGGCCTCTTGCATTCAGCCATCAGGAAAGCCATAGCCGTTAGTGGAAAGGAATCCAAGGGACCTAGGATTGTGCAGAATCCAAGACAAAGATGAGTATTGTGGAAGATGGTGGGTCTCTTAGGTTGAGGGTCGTAAGAAGATAAGTAAGGCATGGCTCCCAGCAGAGATCCCTCCTGCTTTATGTCCAGTGCACTGATTAATGACCTTTGATCGAAGGACTGCATCACCCCAGTGACAAGCTGTCCACATAGAACATAACAGCACAGAACAGGCCCTTCGGCCCACGATGTTGTGCCGAACTTCTATCCTAGATTAAGCACCCATCCATGTACCTATCCAAATGCCGCTTAAAGGTCGCCAATGATTCTGACTCTACCACTCCCACGGGCAGCGCATTCCATGCCCCCACCACTCTCTGGGTAAAGAACCCACCCCTGACATCTCCCCTATACCTTCCACCCTTCATCTTAAATTTATGTCCCCTTGTAACACTCTGTTGTACCCGGGGAAAAAGTTTCTGACTGTCTATCTATTCCTCTGATCATCTTATAAATCTCTATCAAGTCACCCCTCATCCTTCGCCGTTCCAACGAGAAAAGGCCGAGAACTCTCAACCTATCCTCGTATGACCTATTCTCCATTCCAGGCAACATGATAGCAGTTATCAAGATAACTGGGACAAGATAACAAGGACAACTGTGCGAGATCCGTAAGTGGCTTCTCAATTGCCTGTGGGTAGGAAGGTCAATCACCAGCCTACCGCATAGATCTTAATGCCCGTGAAAATGGGCAGCAGGTTTTGGGTAAGCCATTTCCTTGCCTAAAAAAGCCCTTCCCACTAAGATCACCATTTCTAGAAACAGGAGATTCCACTTATAGTGTCTAATCTCTATGTGATCCACAGCTGATTTGCATTGCAAGATACTCTGAAAGCAAAAACCTCACAATTATGGTATTGCTCAAAAAAAATTCCCAGAACAGCAAATCAAAAGACATTATGCAAAATACCATCTATTAGTGACCAATTAGGATTTTCACAAAGTAAACTGGAGATTATTTAAAAGTAAGTAGAGGTTACATTAGCATGCTATAACACTTACGATACAGGACTTCATATTATGTCACAGATTGCTATTACTCAGTCATACACAAATATTTGTACTATCTCAAAATAGTTGATACTAAAAAAAATTATCGCTTTTGTGCCATTTATAATTGAAAATCTGTGTTCTGGTGATCTTTAAAATGAGAGCATACAACAAAGATGTAACAGTAACATTAAACTGCAATTCCTTAAAATAACACAAGTGTAGAATAAATGTGATAACAAGATATTATAAAAATAGTTTCTGCACAATATTCTAGATTCATGTGACCGACAACACTGTAGGTTACAACAAGTACCTGTGAATTTCTTGTCAAGGTCAAGTTCAGATACAGAAGTTGGAATGAACTCATGTGAAATTTCAGAGGTTGGCAGCTTAAGGCCTGTAAGGGATAACAACAAAAAAAAACCAAAACCAAACCTTTTATGTTTTTTCAGCAGAATAACATTGTTGTCAATAACCTGCCTTCTTTGTATGTTGAGATATTTGCATTTATATTTTAATTCAGCCAACATGCTTCAGATAAATAAAGACTAGATAAGGAACAATAAAGCATAATTGCTTGGTCAGGCAATGCAATGTATGCAAAAAATATACAATGAACCATGCAAGGCTGATTAACCATCCAACAAACTAGACTACAGGATAAGAATATAGGCAATATTTAAGCTCCATGTAAAACAGGAATATTCACCAGGAAATGCAATTGCTGTAACTCCACAATATCATAAATTTTAAGGCATTCAACAAAATTCAAACAAGCTCAGCCCTTAATACTTCTGAGATGCACTATAGATTAATGATTAATTCATCAAATAACTACCACAGAACAGCAACAAGTGTCTAGACATGACATTTGAATTAAGACAAAATACTGTGGTTGCTGGAAATTTAAAATAAGCACAGACAACGTTGGAGAAACTCAGCAGGTCTGACAGCATCCATGGAGAGAGGAACAGAGTTAACTGGCACGACTGTTCTTCAGAACTGCCAGACCTGGTTAGTTTCTCTAGCATTCTCTGTTTGCTTCGAGACAAAAAAGATCTTTGCACAAAAGAGGGAATCACAGAGACAGTGAATGAGATAAATGCCATCCACTTTGCATCTCCAAGCCCTGTCATTAGGCCAGGCAAATCTCCCTCCAGAACGCACTCTCTTGGCCACTTGCCTCCCCAACCTGTATTCCTGATGAAGGGCTTTTGCCTAAAACGTCTATTTTCCTGCTCCTTGGACGCTGTCTGAACTGCTGTGCTCTTCCAGCATCACTCTAATCTAGAATCCCCAACCTAATTTGAAGAGACATTTCCAGTACTCTGAGACTGAAGGAATGATCCACGGAATTTGAGTTGAGAATTAGATTGGTGGTTTCAGGATGGTAGAGGCCTTAACTTTCCTCATGGTACATCTGCTTTTCCTTGCACCAGATAATAAGTAAATGTATTTAAACGTCAGGTAAGTCAAGATCTATTTTATCGTGGGTTCTCTTTCTGGTACCTTCACCTGGAAGAAGGTTCACCATGACTTCCCTGCTTATGCCAAGAACTAAAGAATGATCAGAACATTTCAAGAAGGAAGAAATTTAGGTGAATGATAATATTCTTGTTCAGAAGAGCAGGTTAAATATGATGATATCTGCTATTCAGACCTGGCTGAAATTTCCTTAATTTGAAACAGAAGAACTGCAGATGCTGGAAATCAGTAACAAAATCAGGAATTTCTGGAAAAAGGTCAGAAGGTCTGGCAGAGTCTATAGAAAGGCAGCAAAGTTAACATTTTAGATCCTGTGACCCTTCACAACAGTGGTCTGATTTTGTTCTATTAGTAATACACTGAAGTAACCAATACACCGAAGTCCAAGACAAAACACTAATTCATCAAATGGTATTAAAAGAATGTGAGATATTATTTGTTGAAAAGATGTCTTTAATTTACATCAGCATCTGATAACTCTTAAGCTTATACCTTAAAATTGAGAAAGCCCAGGTGAAAATTCTTAGTCGCATGCATAAATGAACACTTACAGTTCTGAATTATTATTGCAATGGATTGTTGCACCAGTCTTCAAATGTACTGAACATATCAGTCTGGCATTTTTATATTCATTATTTTGTTAAGGGCAAATGTTAATATTTCCAATATGACCTGATGCTCCCCAGATATGTCTGAAATACTATGGTGAAGCATGTATCAATTTTATTTAGTAACGTCACAAACAAATGCTGAACAACAGTACAGGCAACTCCATAAAAACGATAATTAAAAGGGTATCAGACCATGGACAGAAAAAAAACATGCAAAATGATGAACAATGTAAGCCATAGGCACAATAACATTTTTTGAACAATCACATGCTATTACTTGCAACCATACCACATGTAGCTTTGGGAATACCTGCTAATTCTTTTTCTCCTGTCTCGTATATAGGGCTTGGACTTGGCATAATTGCAGTGTCAGATGTTGAGAACCCATAGTCTGTAATAGATAAATGAACCAAGTAAAGGCACTGTTTCATCCTTCAAAAACAACACTAGATTTGCCAAGGATGTTAAATGCTAGTGGTCAATCCAAGGCAGTATCCTCCCAGTACAGCTGTCTTGTTACATCAAGGTATATATCTAATTGCATTCTAGGGAAGGAAGGAGAGAAGGTAAGTGTAAGGTTAAGACCATGTATTGAAGTTGTTGCACTAAGTGGAAGATTGTGTGACCAGGTGCTGCACAATGTGCTCACTAGAAAAGATCAATGGTTTTTGATTTAGATTTAAAAACAACTTTTAAAACATCATATGAGATATAGCTAGTTGTCCACAAAACATAAAAAAAGCACTTTATATCACCAGTTATTAATGTAAATCTATCCTAGAATTGGTTAGGTCATTTAATGATGGACAGCAACCAATGGATTGCAATGTAATCATACCTTGTACACTGAAACTTACATTGTGTATAATAGTAAACAATGTGTGGCACAATATTTTGATTAATTAATTCAATAGTTATTCAAAGCAATTCATCTAAGAATAATTCTGATAACAGGCACTCCATGCAGTGGTGTTGTTTTAACCACACAACACATATTTATTAATCATCGGATGAGCTTCAAAACAATATAACCATGAAAGGCTGACAGACACTTTACAACCAAGCAGTCTTTAAACTTCATAGAATTAGCATACAGCCTTAAAAAAACCAACAGCAATAAGCGCAATGCATAAATTCTGTGAAATGTGCAGTAACTTGCACACAAAGAATGAATGGATTCCATGCAGGACAGTGTATTGGCTATCAAATACACAGATGAAGTGAATACTTATTTAATTGTAAACCTGTCGCATGCCATTCACAGCATGTATCCTATCATTCTTTCACTTTACTACTATTCACACTACAGTCAGAAATTTTCACTTTTTTTGAGTTCACACTCAGGCACAAATATTATTAGAGGTACTGCAAGTTCTTTCTCTCTGATCTGAGCAAGTTCAGATTCTTATATTAGGCTGAGAACATCTGTGGTATCAAAAGATTGACAATTTAGTCTGAGATTAATCTGAACACACCAGGAGGGTCAGGAGTAGGTACATAGTAGCCTTAAGACATCAAAAAAGGAAGCCAGGTTCAAAATTCATGATCACTGAAGGAAATTACATTGGAGTTATACCATTGTATAGGAGTTATTTTAACAGACACCATTTGAATCAAGCACCTTTGCAGAATTGGCCTTATTCTTTCATTATAATAGCATTAACTGTATATAAATGTGGATATGAATGGCATAACAAATAATCCCTTCCATACAATACTAAACTGTAGTTATGTACTGAGTACTTCAATATTACTCAAATGAACTTCGTATAACAGTGATATGATAACAGACATTCCATGCAGCTACATTGCTTCCACTTGTGACAGTTTGTCAGATAGCTTTTAGCCATGCTAAAAATGTTCAAATGAACCAACAAAGACAAGGAAAACACACACAAATTCCAGGAGATGTGCACTGAATTGCTCTTTGATCATAACTTGTGCCACAACATTGCATGAAATGCAGGCAAAAACAGCAGAGTAACTAAACTATATGTTTTACACACAAATGATCTGTACGAGTGTGAAAGCACCCACAGCATATGTTTGAATTTTTCAGGCTTTTGCATGAATCTCAACATGCACTTATTATGGGGTGTAGGTTTGCTCGCTGAGCTGTAGGTTTGATATCCAGACGTTTCATTACCTGGCTAGGTAACATCACCAGTGGCGACCTCCAAGTGAAGCGAAGCTATTGTCTCCTGCTTTCTATTTATATCTTTCTCCTGGATGGGGTTCCTTCACTTCACTTGGAGGTCGCCACTGATGATGTTACCTAGCCAGGTAATGAAACGTCTGGATATCAAACCTACAGCTCATCGAGCAAACCTACACCCTAAACCTCAACCTGAGCTACAAACCTTCACAAACCTTGCATGCACTTATTATTATTTGTTACATTATTCAGGTCACACCCAAGGCAGAAATATGGTGTAAAGTAGCTGTACCTTCATGCGTTCCTATTTTAGCAGGTTTAGGTTCTGGGATTGGATTGAATACATTAGGGGTGTCAGTGACCAGTGGTTCATTGTCTGAGGTTGAACTGAACCCATAACGAGTGTAAGAGGTTGGCACCTCATGGTCTGCTGGGAATAAGAAGGAAGCCAAGTACAAAATTCTTAAACTTTCATGAACAAAGCTCTAGAGATTTGTAGTAATTAAAACATCTGATTTACTGAACATTATTACTATGCAAGACTGTTGCAAAATTGGTCTTATGCTTTCATTATTATGACTTTAATAGATTCCAGGACAGCCATGCAATGCATGGCTAAAAGCACATTTCATAAAATAATAAACATTACAAGATGCATTCAAGGTTAACTGACAGAAGGAAATATAGAAAAAAAAAGTCATTCTGTTCACACTTTTTAAATTCACATTGCACACAGGAATAATGCTAGATAATTGAATAGTTACTAATGCTGCATCAGTCTGTACAATAATAGAGATAAATCAGGAAACTTAAGCAAGTCCATGACATAGGCTGTACCTGCATTTGGAAAGGAAAGGTCAAAATCCTGAAATTCCCTCTCCAAGGACATTGTGGGTCAACCCATGAAGTGTAGATTGCAGCAATGCAAGAGGCAACTCACTTCCACCTTTTCAAGAGCAAATTGGGACAGGCAATAAATGTTGGCCCCGCAAGTGATGCCCACATGCAATGAGTAAATTGTGTTTTAAAAAATCAGGGAAAGTTAGCACAGATTTTTAAAAGCAAATGTGTCTAACTAATCTGATTGAATTCTTTGATGAATTAAGGTTGAAAACTGATGTAGGCAATGTAGTGGATATCTGTATTTTAGACTTTCCAAAAGACGTTGAACAATGCGTCAGATGGGATACCTGCTAAGATAATGGAAGGGTATGGAACTGAATTGAAAATAGAGTTAAGGATACAAAATTGGCTAAGTAACAGAAAGCAAAGGATAGTGTTGTGGATGGATGTTTTTCCAGAATGTTTGCAGTGGTGTCTGCCAAGGGTCATTTTTGGGTCCATGAATTATTTCTTGCAACATTTATAAAGAATCTACACTCACGCATGGGAATCAACTTCATGAAGTCTGTTGATGGTTTGAAATTGGTAAACCAGAGTATGGATGAGAATAATTAAATGCTTCAAACTAACATAAATATGGTTGTGAAGTGCTTTGCAAATGGAATTCAATGCAGAGAAATGTAAAGAAATGGAATTTGGGTTGATTGATATAGCATGGCAGTTCACTTTAAATAACCTTGAAAAGATAAACACAGAGGTCTAAGTATCCATTTACAAAATTCTATTAAAGTGGGTGAACCATTCTCTCTAAGTTGCATGATGCCATGCAACAGTCAAGAATGTGCTGCAAGGAACATACAGGTGAACACAGAGAACATTCCATTTAAGGTGTGTGTATGTGTAGTTGATTATTAACCATAAAAGGACCATTAGTGCAACAAGCTTGTTAAACACAGCAAACAGAAGTTAGACAGACATAGCTGAAAGGGCATCATGAGAAAGGTTTAATAAATAAAGAAGTAAAAGCAAAAAAAAAAAGTGTTGACTTTTCTCAATCAATAGGTAGGCTTCAGCTGGAAAATTGTAATCAGTTCTGGGTATAATACGTCTGGAGAGAGACAAGACCTTAGCAAGGTTTACCAGGATGTTACCAGGGATGAAGGACTTTAATTACAAAGGGAGATTAGAAACATTAAGACAGTGTGGAACAGCCAAGGTCAAGAGCTGACCTAAGAGAAGCTTTGAAGGTGATAACAATTTTGATGGAACAAACAATTTACTGCTTTCTATTCTATTATGTGGGTCAATAGCCAAAACTTATAGATGCAAAACTATGACAAAAAATTTGAAGGAAAGATGTGAATTTTTTCACTTCAAGGCTTGTTAAAATCTGAAATGTTCTACCCATAAAATGAGGTGGAAGCAGATTTCCTAAATGATGGAAGATGAGTCATTGAGGATAGGCAACTGACAGGGTTAATTCAAAAATAGGGGATGTGGGACTAAACATAACTTTTTTTTCAATAAGCCAGTCTAGGTTTCCTTCAGTGCTGTAAGCTGCAATGCTTCTATGGTTCTATCACATAATGCACTAATTAACTCAATATTATTTGAAAAGAGTAAAATTAAATGCAGCTACATTCTTTCCACGACATTAAAAATGCTTTTCAGCTAATAAGCTGCACACATTAAAGCTATACCAAAATGACATACAGCCAATTGTAGTGTTTAAAGAATGGAATTCGAAAGTGTGGAAGTGCCAGTTCATCCCATTAGGCCTGTGTCAGATATGTGAAGGCTATCAAATTTCTCACTTTCTACAGACTTTTCTCCGTGGTCCTGCAAATTTTCCATTCCAATATTCATCTAATTCCCGTGTGTAATTTACAATTGTAATTGCATTCCACCCTTTCACAAACATACAATTCACTGTATTAACAAAATCTATTACTTCTGATGCTTTTACAAACTACACAGAGGAAACTGTTTCTCCCTATTTACTTTACCTAAACCTCTTTGAAGTTTGAACATGACTATTCAATTTCTCTTTAACTTCGATTGTTGTAAGGAGAGCCAGCCCAGGTTCTGCCGTCTCTATTCAAAACTGAAGTTTTCATTGTTGCTGCAAATCTAACAAATCTATTCTCTACTCTCTCCAAAATCTTGATTGCCTTCATGATGTTTGATGTTAATTCTTCTTGAAATAAGACCATTGACAAAATAATCCAAAAGAGATAAGCAAAATGAGTCAAGATCAGGGGGTCTGCAGTAGATTCAGGAGAAAGTGAGGACTGCAGATGCTGGAGATCAGAGCTGAAAATGTGTTGCTGGAAAAGCGCAGCAGGTCAGGCAGCATCCAAGGGGCAGGAGATTCCTGAAGAAGGGCTCATGCCCGAAACGTCGATTCTCCTGCTCCTTGGATGCTGCCTGACCTGCTGTGCTTTTCCAGCAACACATTTTCAGCTCTGCAGTAGATTGTCCACTACATTTTTTGGGCAACAACTTTGAATATGTTCCATGCTAGGCCATGAATGCACTTACCAAAAATACTATATCCACAATTAAACAAACACGTCTTTAACTGTAAGAGTGTGACATAGCATCTACAGGTATCCAAACTACTTGCCACTATCACTAATCTTGTAATCCATTTATTATTTAATGTTTTCACAGCAAGACATGAAGGTTGTTAGAAAGACCTACAAATTAACTTTCTTTCCTATTTTAGCAGGTTCAGAACCTGGGATTAGATTGATTTTCCATGCATGGTCAGTCACTGACAGCTCATAGTCTGAGATTGAGCTGAACACATTAGGACTGTCAGACGATGGCATCTCATGGTACATTCAGGACAAGGAGAAATCCAAATAGATTTCAATCTTTGGTGCGATGATTTGCTGAATAGATTTGCTTCACTGGATGTAAATGTATGACTGTTGCAGATTTGATTTTATGTTTTCATTACAAAATAAAATCCAATGTAACCAAATCAAACACGTCAGATAATCCTGAATTTAAAGTATGTAAATGAATTAATTATTGCTGCAGTTGTTGCATGGTGCATTCTCCACAGAAATACTTCAACCAGAATTGATTTGCCAACCAGAGAGATACAACAGCAGGCACTCAATGCAGTAGCATCAAACAACATCTTGCAAACATCTGAACTATTTACGGGTCAAAATGATCATCGGCCCAAAGCCTCATGGGATCGAGGTGCACTGGAGGTTGTGTGGTGGGCTCTGGTGGCAGGACTCCCCTGCTCCTTGGATGCTGCCTGACCTGCTGTGCTTTTCCAGCATCACACCCTCTACTCTGGTGGCAGGAGCCTACTCATAGAATCCCTATAGTGCAGGTGGAGGCCATTCAGCCCATCGATTATGTACACGCCCTCCAAAGAACATCCCACCCAGACCTCTAATCTATTCCCATAATCGCACATGAACCATGGCCAATTCACCTAACCTGTACATCTTAAGACATGGGAGGAAACCGATGCAGGCATGAGCAAAATGTACAAACTCCACTCAGACAGTGACCCACGGCTGGAATCGAACCCCGATCTCTGGCACCGTGAAGTAGCAGTACTAACCACTGTGCTGCTCATTGGGAGTTCAGCGGGTCCCAATGTGAGACCATTGGGAGTGTTACATTGGCCAGGCAGACGAACTAGCTAGAAAGCACTGCACCAATTATGAACCATGGGACACAGAATTTTAAAGTTCACTGTGTATTGCCATCAGAAACATTACTCTCCATTATTTTAATATTGAATGGTAACTCGGCTGCTTTAATGGTGCACGGCGCTGGCCTCATGTGCAACTTACAGTGTCTAAATTCCTCCAAACCCCCAACCAACCTCACTACCTCAAGAGGCCAGGAGAATTCCATCCATTTTCCCACTGTGTAAAAGTAAATCATCTTCCAAAACACTTCACAACCAGCTATGATAGATCGATAGATACATGACAGCCAAGCACAGACTCTAAATATCATGAAGCAAGCGTGTTGACCAACTAAACCAGAGAGAAGCAAAATACTCAACTTTCAGGAGATGTGCAATGGATTGTTCAATTCATATGCTTTGTATGAAGAAATGCACGGGTTCTATGCAAGGCAGCTTACTGACTATTGAAGACACATTACACACAAGTAAACTGAACACATTTAACAAAGCAGCCACAGCTTGTTCCTAACATTCTGTCACATTAGCACTGTGCATATCATGCAGACAAGTGTTCATTCCACTTCTGAGCCCATACTCAAGGCACAAATATTGCCAGCAGTACCTGTAACTTCTTTCATTCCTATCTTAGCACGTTCAGATTCTGGGATTGAACTGAACACGTTACGTGTGTTTGAGGTTGGCACTTCATGATCTGCAGGGATAAGAAGGAAGCCAGATACAAAAATCTTAAATTGCTCATGGAAATAACACCCAAGTTGTAATGACGAATACATTCATGTCATCAATGGTCATTACAATATAGCAACATGGCACACTCATTTATTATTCTTGTGTGATTAAACCATTTTGTTGTCTGTAATTTGTACTATAGAGGAACGTTGATTATCCGGCGTTCGATTGTCCAAATTTCAGAATATCCAGATAAGATCTCAAGGTCCCATGTTAGCCGGTATTCAATTATCCGAACAAAATATTCCCCACTCATGTCATTTCGATAATCAAGGTTCCTCTTTATAGAAGTCAGCACTCTATGAACTGGTAACATTTAGGAAACAGACAGTATAACAGACACCTGACACACCACCTTGTTCCCTGGCCAACGTTTCTGTCTCAGGCTTGCTGAGATCCTCCAGCGCAAAGCTCAGCTCAAGGTGAAAGAACAGCACCTCATTTTCTGTTTGGGAACTCTACAGCCTGCTGGACTTAATATAGAGTTCTACAATTTTAGGATTTGAGACATCCCATGTCTTTACTCCAACCCCCACACTCCAGACCTTGATATCACATGATAAAAAACTGAAAGAACGGTGCCAAGAGCTAGTGAGGGTAGGAATAGGAGGTTCAAGCAGATGAATGTGTAACTGAGGAACTGGCACAAGGGAGAAGTGTTAACATTTTTGGATCATTGCAATCTCTTCTGGGGTAGAAGTGACCTGTAATAAAGGATGCATTATACCTGAATTGCAAGGGAACTAATACACTGGCAGGGAGCTTTGTTCAAGCTGCTTGAGAGGATTTAAAATGGTAAGGTGGAGGTGGGACCCAGTGAGATAGTGAGGAAAGAGATCAATCTGAGACTGGTACAACTGGGAAAAGGAGCAAGTCAAAAAGTCAGGACAGGCAGGAACAAAGCAGAGAACAAGGCAAATTAAACTGCATTTATTTCAATGCAGGCAGGCTAACAGGAAAGACAGGTGAAGTCAGGACATGGTTAGGAACATGCAACTGGGATGTCAGAGCAATTATAGAGATGTGGCTCAGGGATGGGCAGGACTGGTATGTTAATATTCCAGGATACAAATGCTACAAGAAGGATAGAAAGGGGAGGGCAGGAGAGTGGCATTTTGGATAAGGGATAGCATTACAGCTTTTTTTTAAGATTAGATTACTTAGTGTAGAAACAGGCCCTTCAGCCAACAAGTCCACACCGACCCTCTGAAGAGCAACCCACCTAGACCCACTCCCCCACGTTTACCCCTTCACCTGACACTACGGGTAATTTAGCATGGTCAATTCACCTAACCTACACATTTTTGGACTGTGGGAGGAAACCGGAGCACCCGGAGGAAACCCACACAGACACGGGAGAATGTGTAAACTCCATACAGACAGTTGCCTGAGGTGGGAATTGAACCTGGGTCTCTGGCGCTGTGAGGCAGCGGTGCTAACCACTGTGCCACCGTGCCACCCATAGCTGGGAATATGTCCAGGGAAATTATTTGGGTGGAACTGAGAAATAAGAAAAAGATGATTATGTTATTGGGATTGGACTATAGATCCCCCAATAGTCAGTGGGAAATTCAGAAATAAATTTGGAAGAAGATCTCAGTTCTCTGTAAGGATAATAGGGTGGTTATGGTAGGGGATTTAACTTTCCAAACATAGATCGGGACTGCGATAGTGCTAAGGGTTTAGACGGAAATGAATTTGTTAAGTGTGTACAAGAAAGTTTTCTGAGTCGGTATGTGGATGTATCTACTAGAGAAGGTGCAAAGCTTGACCTACTCTTGGGGAATAAGGTGTCAGTGGGGGAGCACATTGGGGCCAGTGACCATAACTCTATTAGCTTTAAAATAGTGATGGGAAAGGATAAACAGGATCTAAAAGCTAAAGTTCTAAATTGGAGGAAGGCCAATTTTGATGGTATTAGGCAAGAACTTGTTGATTGGGGGCAGATGTTCGCAGGTAAACGGATGGTTGGAAAAGGGGTAGCCTTCAAGAATGAGATATGAAAGTCCAGAGACAGTATGTTCCTAATAGGGTGAAAGGAAAGGCTGGTAGGTATAGGGAATGCTGGATAACTAGAGAAATTGAGGTTTTGGTCAAGAGTAAGAAGGAAGCATATGTCAGGTATAGACAGCCTAGACTGAGTGAATCCTTAGAAGAGTATAAAAGCAATAGGAGTATATTTAACAGGGCAAAAAGGGGACATGAGATATCTTTGGCAAATAGGGATAAGGGGAATCCAAATGGAGTTTACAAATACATTAAGGACAAAAGGGTAACTAGGGAGAGAATAGGGCCCCTCAAAGATCAGCAAGGCAACCAATGTGTGGAGTGACAGGAAATGGGGGACATACTAAACAAGTATTTTGCATCAGTATTTACTGTGGAAAAGGATATGGATGATATAGAATGTAGGGAAATAGATGGTGACACCTTGAAAACTGTCCATATTACACAGGAGGAAGTGCTGGATGTCTCAAAACACATAAAAGTGGATAAATCCCCAGGACCTGATCAGGTCTACCCTAGAATTCTGTGGGAAGTTAGGGAAGTGATTGTGGGGCCCTTTGCTGAGATATTTGTATCATGAATAGTCACAGGTGAGGTACCGGAAGACTGGAGGTTAGCTAAGGTGATGCCACTCTTCCAGAAAGGTAGTAAGGAAAAGCCAGGGAGCTATAGACCAGTGATCCTGGCATTGGTGGTGAGCAAGGTGTTGGAGGGAATCCTGAGGGACAGGATGTACACTGAGTTGGAAAGGCAAGGACTGATTAGGGATAATCAGCATGGCTTTGTGCATGGGAAATCATATCTCAAGAACATGATTGAGTGGTAGACGTGTTCTTTATGGATTTCTGCAAGGCGTTCGATAAGGTTCCTCATGATAGTCAGGTTAGCAAGGTTAGATCACATGGGATACAGGGAGAACTAGCCACTTGGATACAGAACTGGCTCGAAGACAAAAGGTGGTGGTGGAGGGCTGCTTTTCAGACTGAAGGTCTGTGACCAGTGGAGTGCCACAAGGATCAGTGGCTGGATCCACTACTTTTCGTTATTTATATAAATGATTTGGATGTGCGCATAGGAGGTAGAGTTAGTAAGTTTGCAGATGACACCAAAATTAGAGGTGCAGTGGACAGTGAAGAAGGTTATCTCAGACTACGATGGGATCTTGATCAGATATGCCAATGGGCTGAGGAGTGGCAGATAGATCAGAGTGTTGGTGAAAAAGCACAGCAGCTCAGGCAGCATCCGATGAGCAGGAAAATCGACGTTTCAGGCAAAAGCCCTTCATCAGGAGCCTGACCTGCTGTGCTTTTCCAGCACCACTCTATTTAGACTCTGATCTCCAGCATCTGCAGTCCTCACTTTTGCCGAGTGGCAGATAGAGTTTAGTTTAGATAAATGTAAGGTGCTGCATTTTGGAAAGGCAAATCAGGGCAGGACTTAGAGAGCAGGTCCTGGGGAGTGTTGCTGAACAAAGAGACCTTGGAGTGCATGTTTATAGTTCCTTGAAAGTGGAGTCACAGGTAGGTAGGATAGTTTTCCTTTATTGGACAGAGCATTGAGGAGAGGAGTTGGAAGGTCATGTTGAGGCAGCACATTGGTTAGGATAGTTTTGGAATATGATGTGCAGTTCTATTCTCCCTCCTATAGGAAGGATGTTGTGAAACTTGAAAACGTATGAGAAAAGATTTACAAGGATGTTGCCAGGGTTGGAGGGTTTGAGATAGAGGGCGAGACTGAATACACTGGGGCTATTTTCCCTGGAGCATCGGAGGCTGAGAGATGATCTTATAGAGGTTTATAAAATCATGAGGGGCATGGATAGGGTAAATAGACAAGGTCTTTTTTCTGGGGTGGGAGAGTCCAGATCTAGAGGACAGGTTTAGGGTGAGAACGGAAAGACTTAAAAAGTTCATAAGGGGCAAATTTTTCATGCAAAGGGTGCTGTCTATATGTAATGAACTGCCAGAGGAAGTGGTGGAAGCTGGTTCAATTACAACATTTAAAATGCTGTTAGATGGGTACATGAATAGAAGGGTTTAGAGGAATATGGGCCAAGTCCTGGCAAATGGGACTAAATTAATTTAGGATATCTGATCAGCTGGACGAGTTGGGCCAAAGTGTCTGTTTCCATGCTATAGATCTCTATGACTCTATAACTACAGTTCTGAGGAAGGGTTACTGGACCTGAAACATTAACTGTGGTTTCTCTCCACACATGCTGCTAGATCTGCTGAGGTTTTTCAGCAATTTCTGTTTTTGTTTCTTGATATCACATGCTCTGCTATTACACACAACCCATTGTTAACCATTAATAGTCCCCATTAGTCCCCATTTATTCTCATAGGCTGACCATTACCTTTGTCTGTCCAACTGCTCTTCTCTCTCTGTGGACTCTATCTCCACCTATTCTTTACTCTTCAACTCCTCCCCCCTCCCCACTCTGTCTTCTGCATAAAAATCAACATTTTCTTAGCTACCATCAATTCTAAGGAAGGGTCACCAGACCAGAAATGTCACAAAGGGATGAATGCAGATTTCTCCAGCTTCCTCATTCCCCCTCCCCCCACCTTATCTCAGTCCCAACCCTCTGACTCAGCGCCGCCTTCTTGACCTGCAATCTTCTTCCCGACCTCTCCATCCCCATTCCCTATCAGGCCTATCACCCTCATCTTAACCTCCTTCCACCTATCGCATTCCCAACGCCCCTCCCCCAAGTCCCTCCTCCCTACCTTTTATCTTAGCCTGTTTGGCACACCTTCCACATTCCTGAAGAAGGGCTTATGCCCGAAACGTCGATTCTCCTGCTCCTTGGATGCTGCCTGACCTGCTGCGCTTTTCCAGCAACACATTTTTCAGCTCTGATTCACCATCTTCTCTGCTCGGCTCCCCTTTCATTGAGTTCTGGTCAGCAATCCCTTCATGTCTCTTTAGTTACCTTTACTCAATTGAAATAATGTTTGTTCTGATTGCAACTTCCCCCTCTCAAATTGCAGGGTGAATTCTTTAATATTATGGTCACTGACACAGAGGGGTTCCTTCATCTTAAGCTCCCTCATCAAATCTGCCTCATTACACATCACCAAATCCCAGAAATGACTGTTCTCTAGCTGGCTCTCTCACAAGCACTCAGACATTCCGTGAGTTCCTTTTCTTGGGATCTGCTTCCCAGTTCACCTGCATATTGAAGTCCTCCATGATTATTGTAATAATGCCTTTCTTATATCTGCCTTTTCTGTTTTCTGATATCTATCTTCTTCCCCACATCCTGAATACTATTAGGAGGGCTGTACATTACTCTTATCAGTGTTTCTTTTTCCACAACTCTACCCACACAGATGCTACACCACCAAATTCTATATCATTCCTTGCTATTTACTGAATTTCATCTCTTACTAACAAAGCAATCGTGTTCCCATGCTATCCTTTTGATAGTGCGTGTATCCTTAGATAGTTAGTTCCCAGTCCTGAGCCATGTCTCGGTGATACCCACCACATTGAACATGCCAAATTTTCAATCTGCACTACAAGCTCATTTGCCTCATTATGTATACTCCCCTACAAATGTTCACCGAGAAAATATTTATCCAGATTCATTCTGAATCTCACTATCAAAAAATGCACCCTCTCCCCTTTCATTCAATGCATTCAGAATCATAACATTTCTTCTCAAGTCACCTCTGCTCTTTTGTCACTGACTCTCATGCAAGACGAAAACAAGCTCTCCCGGCTTAACTCATTTGAACTGTTACGAAGTTTGAGCAAAAATTTTAAACCCCCCCCCCCCCCATACCCTTTTTTTGCCCCATGGAAGATAGTCCCATCTTCTCTTGAGTCTCCACAACACTGAAGTTTCATTCCTATAGCAACTCTAACAATCTATTCTCTACTCCTTCTATGGCCTTGATAACATTATTGAAGTCTGTTTGCCAAGATTCATGAAATAAGCACTCTGAATAAATAATAATCCTACAGAGATATGCAAAATGCTTCAACTCCAGGAGACATACAATGATTTGTTGATTTCATCCACATTGTGCAGCAACAATGCAAAGTTTCCTACTAAACAGTAACTACCAAACTGAAACAAACTTTGTCTAATTGTTGTACATAGTATTGATAGCAAGTGTCCTAAATATCTGTCACTATGCAGAAATTCAACATGGAATTATTAATTACTTCATCCATGACTTCACACCAAATGCACAAATAGTGTCAGAATTACCTGTAATTTTATCGTTTCCTATCTTAGTAGTTTCAGGTTCTGGGATTGGTTTCAACATGGACGGAGAGTCAGTGATTGATAGCTCATAATCTGTGACTGAACTGAACATTCTTGGAGTGTCAGAGGTCAGCACCTCATGACCTGTTGGGATTAAGAATGAATCCAGACACAAACTTCTTAATGTGTGAAAACAACGCCTATGTTGTTTTGAGGAAAGCATTTACATTTCTGGATTTAATGGAGCACTATATCAGAACTGATAATTTTCTTCAGTTAAAGTAAAAATAGCTTCATTAAAAAAAAACAAGATTGTATAGATATCATAAAATACTACAATATGCTTAGTTTGTAAATTAACTAATACACCACTCAAAATGATTCACAAAAAGTGATATGACATCAGGCATTCCATGCAGTAACATTACTTCCACCAATAAACTTCACGATAATATAGCCAACATACATTGACAGACACTTGCAGGCACGTACAAATCTCTAAAGTAACAAGCTGACCAAACAAACCAAGAGTGTGGAACAAAAATGCTTAAATTCCATGAAATTTGCAGTGGATTGCTCAATTCATAATCTTTGTGCAACAACCATGAATGGGTTCCATGCAAGACAGAGTAATGACCATCAAATGCATTTCACACACAAGAAAATCGAACACTTATTTAAATTATAAAGGCGTGGCATAGCATTTACAGCGTGTCCTAACATTGTCAATTTAGCACAAACTTTATCATGCGTAAGAATATTTAATCCATTCCTAAGTTCACACACAAGGCATAAATATTTTCACAAGTACCTGTAACTTCTTTCTTTCTTATGTTAGCAGACTTAGATTCTGGGTCTGCACTGACAATATTAGGGGCATCAGTGACTGGCATCATATAGTCTAACGGGAATAAGAAGGAGGCCAAATACAAATTCTTAATTGCTCATGAAAATTATCCCTTTGTTGTACAGATGAATAACTTGTTTTACAGAATCTCATTATATTGTAGCACTACAGCACAATTTATTTTACTCCTTGACAATAACTTAGATTCAAGTCTCATCACAAATTGTTTATTTACCTTTTATACAATAGTGAACTCTACAGATGATGTACTGTTTAATTACTTCAATAATATGTTATATGCAAATCTAATATGACACCCAATGTGGCCATATAGTTCCCTCTACATAAAATACATTTGTTATCCAATAAACATCTCCACAGTGTAGTGCAGTGATGATAGGTTAATAGACACTTTACAGCAAAATTTAGTGCCAAAATCATGGAATCATACTGTACAAATACAGACCAGTCACGCTTATATTTTAAAGTGTTGGCACAGATACATGTTCTATTAGTCTCGTTCCCTGCTCTTTCAATATTGTACTGTATTGTTTGCCCTATTTGTTTAGATTCCTTGTATATAGAAGCTGCTCCCACCATCCTGTGTATTCCAGAGAACAACTTGCTGCTAAAAAAAAGATTCATCACTCATTTTTTTTCTGCATATTGTATCATTTATGTCCATTGATCACAACCCGAAAACCACCAAAATCAGTTTCTACTGTTCACCCCTTCAAACCAATCAGAATTTTAAAATATGTCACATCTCTTCTTGTTCATTCTGGGACAAACCATTCCAATTACTCTACTCTCTAAACAAGTGCTAAATCCTCATCTTTAATTTCAATCTAACAAAGCGATTTCCACTGCCTCAGCAAGTTTCTTAAATTGTGATTCCCAAACTTCTAATCCAACAAAAATATTTAAAATTGCAAAGAAATTGCATTTTTCATGTGTGTTGTGCAACAGGTATTTAGATTAGATTCCCTATAGTGTGTAAACAGGCCTTTTGGCCCAACAAGTCCACATCGCCCCTTCCAACGAGGAACCCATCCAGACCCATTTCCCCCTGACTAATACACCTAACACTATGGACAATTTAGCACAGCCAATTCACCTGACCTGCACATCTTTGGACTATGGGAGGAAACCAGAGCACCCGGAGGCAACCCACACAGACACGGGGAGAATGTGCAAACTCCCAACAGACAGTCACCCGAGGCTGGAATCAAACCTGGGATGCTGGTGCTGTGAGGCAGCAGTGCTAACCACTGAGCCACCATGCCACGCTTAATTACAATGCAGTCATGCATTTACTATCAAATACTCTATTCACACAACTAAAACAAACAGTTAAGTGTAAAAGCATGGTATAAGATCGAAAGACTGTGACCTAACCATCTGTCATGTTAACACAAACATAAACATGTATTTATTATGTAGTCAGAAATACCTGTAACTTCAGTCTTTACTATTTTGGAAGGTTCAAATTCTGGGATTGAACTGAACAGATATGGAGGGTCACTGACCGGCAGCTCATAGTCTTGGAGCAAATTTAACACATTACGAGTGTCAGGTGTTTGCACCTCACTGTCTGCTGGGGATAAAAATGAAGCCAAACACAACTTTTTTAAATCTCAAGTGAAAGTAATCTTAATGTTATATATTACTGGACATCAATATAGTACTATTGCAGAATTTATCATCTTTCATTATAATTACTTTAAAGTGACTCCAATGGAACTAAATATAGTGCATTATTAAATATATTTCCTAAAATACTAACTTAGACTTATTGTGTGAAGTAATTAATTCAATATTAGTTTAAATGACTTAGACAAGAGTGATATGACAACAAATATATTATATAACACATTCAAAACAAGTAAACCTAATTATTACCCAACACTAATATAGCCAGAAGAGGTTGACAGAGACCTTACTGGTTGCAAACGTCAAGAAACAAGCAAGAATGTCTAACCAAATCATGTAACTGACGGAAGCAAAATGCATTACAGAATATGTGCAATAAATTACCAATTTCACATACTTTGTGCAACAGTAATGAATAGATTCAATGCAATGTAGTGAGCTATCAAATATATTTCAGCCAAACTGAATATTTATTTAACCGTAAAACTGTGACAAGCAGCTGCAGCACATCCAATATCCTGTCACTTTAACATTACTCGTAATATGGATGTAAGAATGCATTCTACTCCTGAGTTCATAATTGAAGCAAAGACAACGTCGGAAACACCAAATGAACATGTTCTACGCAAGATGAATTAAAGATGACCAAATCTGATTTTCATGCTGGTAAACTGAAGACTCGTAAAATTGCAAAGCTCTAGCATAGCATCGACAGCTTGTGTCCCAACCAGCTGTCATGATAGCACAAACTTCAGTAATTATTTAATTTATTCCTAACTTCAGACCAAAGGCATCAATATTATCAGAAATAACTGAAACTAAACTATTTTCTCTTTTATGTTAACAGATTAAGATCCTGGATTGAATTTAACAAATTAGGTGTGTCAGCGACCAACAGCGCAGAATGTGAGATTAAATTTAACACATTTGAAGTGTCACAGCCTGTCATCTCATGGATTGAAGGAATTAGAAGGAAGTCAGATACAAAATTCTTAATTGCTCATGAATAAAATATTAGAATTGCATTAATGAATACATTAGCATTATAATGTAGCATCATTTGCCAAGCGTAAGCTTCAATATTCACAATAAGGTGTTACTATCCTTATCATTAGCAACAAGTGAAAAGCTTAATTTGAAAACTGTAAATTTCTCTTGCAGATTTCTCATTTAATTCACATGGCACTGAATGCATCCATGCAAGAGAGTGTACTGATATTGAATATACCTTACACACAAGTAAATGAACAGTTATTGAACTGGCAAGCGTGGCACAGAATCAAAAGACCTTGTCTTGCTTCAGTACAAACCTCAACATGCACTTATAATTATTCACCACATTATTGAGATCACATCAAAAAATACTGTCAGAAGTACCTGTACCTTCTTTGTCTGCTATCTCTGCAGGTTCAGGTTCTAACATTGGTTTGAATACATTAGGGATGTCAGTGACTGGAAGTTCAGATTGTGAGATTAAACTGAACACATTAGGAGCGTAGGGAGTTGGCACTTCATGGTCTGCTGGGGATAAGAATGAATCCAAAATTTATAATCTCCCATGAAAATAACACCCAAAATATTTTAAGAAATACATTTGATATTAATCATTATTGTTTAACAATGTAGCACAATTGGTCTTATTAATTCATCATCACTTTAAATGGATTTCAGTTTAAGTACACATTATATATCTAATAATGCATTTCATATAATTCTAAACTCTAAATAATGCATCCAATGTCACTAAAAGAAGCAGAGGAAAATATAGCAGAGATATTGGTTACAACTTTTCAATTTTCACTGGGTACAGAAGTAGAACCAGAGACTGGATGATGTTAAACCACTATTCAAGAAAGTTGAGAGGGGTACATTTGGAAAACACAGGACGCTCTAATAATATTTGTACGATCTAAGTCTTGGTGGGACAACTTTTAAGTTTAATGACAAAACTCGGAAGAACCAAAAACTGTAAGGAGAACAATGTAGAATTTCAAGAAAACATTAAGTTGATGCAATGGTTGGGGGGTGTTGTAAACAAAATTCAATACAGAGAAGTATGATGCTCTTTGGTAGAAGGAATGTAGAAAGGCAATATAAAATAAAGGACATTATTCTAAACAGTATGCAAGAGCTGTTTATGTTGCATAACTCATTAAAGTTGCAGGATACGTAGTGAGAGCTGCTAAAATAACATACAGTATTCTCGGCTTCATTAATAGGGGCGTTTAGTACAAGAGCAGAGAAGTTATGTTGAAGTTGCATAAAGACACAGGTTAGGCCTCAGCTTCCAGTTCTGGGTAACACACTTTAGGAAAAATATGAAAATATTGAAAGGAGCGAAGAAAAGGTTCCAGAGATGAGAAACTTCAGTTATAAGGACAGATCAGAGAAGTTAAGATTGGTTTCCTTGAAGAGGAGAAGACTGAAGTGACACTTGATAAAAGTTTTCAAAATGGTGAAGGCGCTGGACAGAATATGATGGGGCGAAACAGTTCCTACGGTAATGAATCGAGAACCAGATGGCATAGATTCAGAGTGTTTTGCAAAAGAAGCAAATGCAAGGTGAGAAAAAAAACTTTATCACACAGCAAGTGGTCCAAGTTCAGAATGCACTGTCTGGAAGTACGGTAGAGGCAGGCATTCAAGAGTAAATTGGATGATTACTCAAAAATAGATAATGTTAATGGGAAAAGTCAGGAGTTTGGTACGAAGTCAAAATGCTCAAAGAAATGCTGCAGACATGATGGGCTGAATGGCCTCCTTCTGTATCATACTAAATCTGTGATTCTTTGAATCAGTGACCCGAAATTGCTGTTGGAAAAGTTACTGAAAGCCATTATTAAGTTTAAAAAAAAGTTTTCACATTAAAAGGTCAGAATGAATCAAGACAATCAGCATAACTTTGTCAAAGCCTTATTGTGTCTGTAACTAATTTCTGGACAGGGTCCTCTTTTGAAGATAGTTAGAGACCGTTTAAGGTACTCAGCATTGAACTTGGATATGGCCACCTCCCACATCTGACTCCAAACACCCTACCAACACCATCCCCATAACAGCAGTGATCCCCAGTCTGCCCTCACTATTCTGTCCTGGGTCCCTAAGTGATCTTAGGTCTCTCCATGGATGCAATACCAGCTGCAGCCACTACCACTCCCAGTGGCATTGCCTGCACCGGAGAACTGCTGGCCTCTGATTGAACAGGAACTCTCAACAGGCAGGATTTATAACCCTGGGACCCCGAATTCTATGAAAGATCTATCATTTGTCTCTTAAATATGGGACAGGAACTTAGCGCATTTGGGACCCACCTCAGAAGTAACATGGGCTTTCTAATGGTTCTCCTACTAATAGGCTAAATCCACTTCGGTTCCATTAAGTTTCACCCATAATGTCTGGAGCATGTGGCCCAACCATTTGTCACTGTAGCACAAGCGTGAATGTGGAATTATTATGTATTCAATTCCTGAGTTCACACCAAAGATACAAATATTGTCAGAAGTACCTGTAATTTCTTTCTCTTCCATGTTAGCAGATTCAGAATCTGGGATTAGACTCAAAACATTAGGAGAGTTAGTGATCAGCATCTCATTGTCTGAGATGAAATTGAATTGATTGTGAGTGTCAGAGGTTGTCACCTCATGATCTGCTGGTGATAAGAGGAAAACCATACAAATTTCTTAATCCCTGGATAAAAATGTTTCATGCTGTTTTGACGAATTACATCTGCATTCCTGGACATTAACATAGCAGTGTTGTAGTATTCTTTTTAATAATAATTAAATGCTACCTACAATTACACTTTGTAATAATATATTGCTTATAATATTAAATTATACTCTGATTAAATTAATTAATGCAATATTATTCAAAATGATTTTTAGGTAAATGATTTGTTATTAAACATACTGTAGAGCAACACTCTTTCCACTATGTAAAATATAATGTTGATAGGATGACTATGCACTGAATACTCAAGGACAAACTTCATCAAACAAGAAACCTGTACAAAAAAGTCAACAGAGATGAACAAAATGTAAAAATTCTAGGACAGTGCTGTGGGCCATTAGTTTAATATCTTTGTGCAACAAAAATAGATGGGCTTCATGCAAGACCATGCATTGACCGTCAGATACACTCCACACACACACACTTAAATCCCATATTCATTTAACTAATAAAAAGTGGGGGGCACAGCATCTACATGAATAAAGAAGGGAAGCCAGTTTATTTCTTCTCACTTTGGGACTTAACAGTTAGGGGTATCCCATCTGAAACTAACAGTTTGGGGAACCTCACCCAGTTTTTGGTGCAACACTTCCATTGGATTTAAATGCAGCCATAGCCATGTAATAGACAATACTTTTGATATAATATTAAACTCCATAGAAGATAATATATTGATTAATAATTTAACAATATTCCAACATTTTAATATAAAACTGATGAAGCTGACTCTATGTTTGACATTATTTTCAGGACATAAAATATACGTATCATCCAATAAACACCACAGCCGAATAACAATGAAGTCAAAAATCACACCACCAGGTTATAGTCCAACAGGTTTAATTGGAAGCACACTAGCTTTCGGAGCGACGCTCCTTCATCAGGTGATTGTGGAGGGCTCGATCGTAACACATAATCTATAGCAAAAATTTGCAGTGTGATGTAACTGAAATTATACATTTTTCAATGTATAATTTCAGTTACATCACACTGCAAATTTTTGCTATAAATTCTGTGTTACAATCGAGCCCTCCACAATCACCTGATGAAGGAGCGTCGCTCCGAAAGCTAGTGTGCTTCCAATTAAACCTGTTGGACTATAACCTGGTGTTGTGTGACTTTTAACTTTGTACACCCCAGTCCAACACCGGCATCTCCAAATCAGAACAATGAAGTCAACCAAATACGGTATCTGAACCAGACAGCACGGAAGGAAGCTAGAGGCCCATTATTTTTGCTGCAGTTCTTTGCAGAGTTATCAGATTAGTCTCAGCCCACTGTGTTTTGCTCCTTGTCCTGCATTTGCTTCTTCAAATATCTATCCAAGTCCTTTCTGCAAGATACTGTTGGAGCCACATGCGCTATCTATTCATGCAGCGCATTCCAGGTCACAATGACTTATTGTGCAAGAACATTTCTCCTCATGACACCTTTGTTTCTTTTACAGATTCCCTCAAGAATGTCTTTTGTTTGCTGACCTTCATCTGATTCGCAACCATTTCCTTGTCTAAATCTCTCAGAATTTGAGCACAGTTTTTCAATGTCCCTTTAATCTTCTTTACTCTAAACAGAATCATCCAAGCTTCTCCAGTCTCTCAACAAAACAGAAGGCCTTCTCTTGACTTCCACGATAGCAAATCCCCACCCTTTGCAATGGCTTGATATCCTGTTTGATGCAGTGTGCCCACATTTCATTTAAAAAAAAGCACGCAGCCAAAAGATCAAAAGATAAGTGAAACATATCAATTATATCAGATATAGAAGGGATTGCTCATTTCAAGTACATTATACAATAACTATGAATTGATGCTGTGCAAGGGTACGAATTGACATGAAACAAACAAATAAGCCAAATATAGAGTTAATGGTAAAGCTGTGGTATTGCCTTTCCAGCATCTATCCAAAAATCACTTTACTCCATTCCTTAATTTACACAAAAGATACAACTATTATTAGAAGTAGCTGAAAATTCAACTTTTCCTGCTTAAGCAGATTCATTCTCTGGGATTGGATTGATGATATATGGAGAATCAATGACTGGCAGCTCATTGTCTGGGATTGAATTGAATACTTTGCAAGTGTCAGATGGTGGCACCTCCTGGTCTGCTGGGGATAAGAAGGAGCTCAAATACAAAATTCTTAATCTCTGGGTAGAAATACTGTGTTATTTTGGAGAGTATATTTATATTTCTGGATGGCAGTATAGCACTCTGTGCAATATTTTGTCTTTATAACTAAATGCATTCCAAAATAATTAATTACAACACATTCCCTTTGAAACTAAATTATATTGTGTAGATTAATTAAGTCACTGTTATGCTAAAGATCTCTTTAACAATGATGTGACTACAGGCACTCAATATAATAATACTGAAGTCACCATATAGAAGTTCATTGTTGTCCAATATATTTCACAATATAGTGATGGTTGGTGGCCAGACACTTTAGAACAAAATAAGGTCTCTAAATTTTATTAAATAAGCATAATGAGGAAATAATCTAAAGGGATAACAAAAATGCTTAAATTCCATAAAATGTGCTGTGATTATTTTACATTTTGTATGCTTTGTGCAACGCAATGCTTTCCAGAAGGTTCAAAGGCAAATGATGCAGTAACTGATACTTCATGCACTAACATTGCTTCCAAAACACAGCCAATTATCATTCAATAAAAACCACAAAGTACAGCCTTGAAAGTCTATTACCGGTCAAGCACAGCCTCAAAACTCCATGAAACAAGGACCTTGTTCAAACAATCCAGTAAAAAGAGAAGCAAAGTGCAGAAATACCAATGAATAAGCAGTGTATTGCTGACTTCATACACTTTGTGCAAATCACTGAATCAGCTACATGCAAGATAGCCCCTCTCAAACATCTTTCAATTTTAAAACTGTGGCATAGCAGCCACAGCATGTCAAAATCTCCTCTTGTACTAAACACACACCTCAACATGCACCTCTTACTATTTACTCCATTTAGGAGTTCATGTCCCAGGCAGAAATAGTCTCAGAAATACCTATCATTTCTTTCTCTACTGTTGCTGCAGGTTCAGATTTTATGACTGGTTTGAATAATTAGGGGCATCAGTGACCGGCAGTTTATATTTGGAGATTAAACTGAAGACACTAGGAGTGTCAGGAGTTGGGACATGACGATCTGAGGGGATAGGAAGGAAGGTGGATACAATAGTCATAACCTCTCAAAAATAATGCAAGATTGATTAATGTTGAATTTACTGGGCATTACATTGAAACACAATTGGTCATATTCCTTCATTATCACTTTAAATTAATTGGACTTGTACATTATTCATCTATTAATACATTTCATACATCACCGTGCTCTGTGTAATGCATCCAAAGTCCTTGGAAGAAGCAAAGAAAGTAATGGCAGACATTGGGCACAATCTTTCAACCTTCATTGGACAGAGCAGTAATATCTGAACAGTGGAAGCTTTCTAAAAACATTAGGGTGAAACTTGGAAATTAAAGAGCATGCATGGACAGAAGGATCTGATTCCATGCTGTACATTTCTATGATTCTATGACTCTAAGTTGGGGAAGTTCCTCAAGATTATTATTAAATATTAAACTTTCATGTTAACAGGACAAGGTAAATCAATAAAATCTAGCATTATTGTATCAGAGTTATTGTGACTGAATAACATACTTTGATTACTTGATGTGATGACAGAGATGATTGGTTAAGATAATATGGTAGATATATTCTAAACTGTATCAAGGCATACAACAAATTGCTACTGAAGAGCCCTGTTGACTTTATTTTCCCTTTATTCCTTAATGGGATGTGGGTGTCATTGACAGGAGGGAACATGTTGGCCTTCCCTAATTGCACCTGTTTATGATGGAGCAAGCCACTCAATAAGTGGACAGTTAAGAGACAATCACATTGTTGTGGGTCTAGAGTCACATGTAGGACAGACCAGGTAAGGCTAGCAGATCTTGCCTAAAGAACATTACTGAATCATATGGTTTTACAAAAAATGATGATAGCCAACAGGATCACTACTACTGAGATTAATTTTATGTTCCAGATTTATTAATTGAAGTATTTTAAATTCCACCAGTTGCCATTTTGAGACTTGAGCCACCTTTAGAACACTAGCCTGGGTCTCTGGAAATTCGTAAGGTATTCAATTAAGTGCCATACAAAATGTCAGTTAGGATGGAAGCCATAGAATTAAGAATGAGGAAGTAACATTGATGCAATGTGTCATAAAGCAGAGAATGATAGCATATCGACACTTCACAGACAGGGAGGTGATTTACAGTGGTATCACCCACGTCAGTTTTGGGTTTATTACTCTATTTTAATTGTTATAAATGAATGAGAGTCAGGTAGATAGAGCCATACCATAAGGTCACAAACTTGACAAAGAAATAAAGTTACTCATGACAATTATAGGCACAATATAAAAAGAGACAGAATAGTGTCATGGGTTTAAATATTGTTTGTGAGGAGATGTATGAATGCATACATGCAGGGATAAAGAAATTTAGGCAGACAGTATACCAGAAATAGCATAATTATTTAAAAAGTGTAGGTGAGCTGAAGACTGTGCTGCCATATATAAAAACCTTAAATCTGGAAGGATAGTTAATGAAATAGTTAAGAAAGCATTTGGATTACTTGCATTTAATCAAAAAAGAATAGAATATCAACACAAAGGGATCATGGGGCTTCATCAATCACAGAAAATACCTCTTCTGTAGGATAATGGATATTCTGGTGAAAGATTTTACCCAGAGGGTGGCGAATGTTTAGAATTCTCTACCCCGACGACTGTAGAATCTCAGTATATCAGTATAGATTAGATTAGATTAGATTAGATTAGATTAGATTAGATTACTTACAGTGTGGAAACAGGCCCTTCGGCCCAACAAGTCCACACCGCCCCGCCGAAGCGTAACCCACCCATACCCCTACATCTACCCCTTACCTAACACTACGGGCAATTTAGCATGGCCAATTCACCTGACCTGCACATCTTTGGACTGTGGGAGGAAACCGGAGCACCCGGAGGAAACCCACGCAGACACGGGGAGAACGTGCAAACTCCACACAGTCAGTCGCCTGAGGCGGGAATTGAACCCGGGTCTCAGGCGCTGTGAGGCAGCAGTGCTAACCACTGTGCCACCGTGCCGCCCACTTGGAGGTTAATAAAATTTTAAACTATCAATGGCGCAAAGGATAATGAGGTTAGTGTGGGTAAAGGTTATTGAAGTAAAAGTTTGATTGGCTATAATCATATTAAATGGTGGAGAAATCTGGATGAGCTGAATAGCATCATTCGGTTCCTTTATTTTGCTATTTGTCACTGCTCCACCCACTTGACCAATCTATTGATTTCCTTCTTTAACCTATGGCTATTCTCCTCACTATCAATTTTTGTGTTGTCTATGAACTTCTTGATCAAGCCCCTACATTAATGTCCAACCATTAACGTACACCACAAACACCAAGGGCCCGAGCATCAACCCCTGCGGAACTCTACTGGAAGTAGATTTCCAGTCACAGGAACAATGACTGCCTGCCTCAGCCAATTTTGCATCCACATGTCCCTTTGCTTTGGATCCTATGGGTTCTTATTACTTGATCAATTTGCCATGGGGGACATTGACCTAATTTTCACAGGCCTAAACTGTTTAGTCTTGCTTGTAAATCAAACCTACAGACTAAGGATGAACCTAGTCAATCTTTTCTGAACTATCTCCAATGCCAGTACAACCCGGGGGACCAAAACTACAAACAGTACTTCAGCTGCAAGAACACCCTGTAAAATTGTAAAAAGACTTCCTTATTTTTAAACTCCAAACCCCTGAGCAATGACAGCCAAAATTCAAATTGCTTTCTTAACTACTTGCTGCACCTGCAATGCTAACTTCTTGTGTTTCATGCACATGAACACCCAAATCATTCTGTGCTGCATTTTTGTTCTTTGGAGTTTATCCAAGGACTATTAACGATTAATCCATCTTTCTTCAAGTGAAGACATATTCTGTCCCTCAGAATTCTTTTTAATAAATTCCCCACCCCTGAGGTTAGACTGACAAGCCTGTAATTTCCATATCTATCCCTTCCTCCCTTTTTAAAAAATGGGACAATGCTAACATTCCTCCAGTCCTCTGGCACCTCACCTATGGTCAGACAGGATCTGAAAGTTACTGCTATGGCCCCTGATATCTCCCCACTTGCCTCCCTCAACAAGATCTGGTACATGTCATCAGAGTCTGCAGGTCTATTCACTTTGAAAGCTGCTAAAATCCACCTGAAGCTCCCTCCCTCCGTCAAGTTAACTTCTTCTAAATTTTCACAGCCCTGTAACCCTGTGCTCCACCTTTTCTAATGTGAACATCTTGATGTCCTTTTTAAAGTCTGCAGGTCAAACTTAATGAAATTAGCTTGCTGATCAATAATTCAAAAGAGGCAGAAAAATTAAATAAAATCCAGGACAAATGCAGCAGTTTGGTCCAATCATATACTTCTGTAACAATGATCAATGTGTTTCATAAATATCTAAACCATTGATGTAACTGCAGAAATGTGGCATAAAATATATAGATTATGTCTTAACTCTCTGGTTCTGTTGCACAAACCTCAACATGATATACTGTATACCGCATTCCTTTCTTAATACTAAAAACAATTATTGTCAGAAGTACCTGTAAATTCATCCTTCCCTATCTTAGCAGGTTCAGATCCTGGGACTGCATGGAGCACATAGGGAGAGTCAGTGACTGGTAACTCATTGGTTGAGACTGAACTGAGCACATTGTCAGTGTCAGAGACTGGTACCTCATGGTTGGCTGAGGATAAGAAGGAAGCCAGATACAAAGTTCTTAATCAATTGTAAAAATAATCCCAGTATTGTTTTGAGGATTATAATCAATTTTTTCTGGTCATTCATGGAGTTCTGTTGAAGTATTCTGTTGTTCTAATAACCAGTAAATACACTCTAAAATAACCAAATAAATCACAATAATAAATTTAATTCAAATTCGAAACATTACTCAAAGTAAAATATTTAATTCAATGTTAAAAGTTATTCATATAATAATATGGTAACAGAAGCTAGATGCATTAACACCACTTCCATGATGTAAAAGTTATTTATCACACAAAAAACTTCGCATCTAGTGATAATGGGTTGATTAACAAATTACAGCACACAGTCCGTAAACTTTATGAAATAGGCATGGTGAGCAACATTAATGACAGGAATGCTTCATTTCCTTGAAATGGACATTGTTTTGAACAAACTCAATATGTGCCTGTTCAGAGTTTCACAAGACAGTGCTGGATAATACACACTCCATGCACTAACATTGCGTCCACAACAAAAGCTAATTGTCATCCAATAACTTCCACAACAGTACAGCCTTGATCATTTGACAAATGTATTCCAGCCAAGCAAAGACTCAAAAGCTCCACAAAGCAAGAATATTGATCAAACAATCTAACAGAAAGAAGCAGAGTGCCTAAATTTCAGATGATTGACAGTGTATTGCTGGTTTTGTGAACTTTTACAGTAAGACTGATGGAGCTGCATGCAAGACAGTGCACTGACGATCACGTGTATTTATTTATAAAAGTGTGGCAAAGCACATACAGCATGTGTCAGAATCCTTTCTTATATTAACACACACCTCAACATGCAATTATTTTTATTTATTCATGTTCCAAGCAGAAATAATCTTAGAAATACCTGTCACTTCTTTCTCCGCTATCTCTGTAGGTTTAGAGTCTATGACTGGTGTGAATACATAAGAAGTGTCAGTGACCAGCGGTTTATATCCTGAGATTAAACTGAAGACACTAGGAGAATGAGTTGGCACATGATGGCCTGCAGAGTATAAGAGGGTAGTCAGCAACAAAATTCATAATTCCTCTACAAATAACACCAGAGGTTTATGATAAATATATTTGATTTACTGATCATCATTACATTGAAACACAATCAATCTTATCCTGTTACTGCTATTTTAAATGGATTCTACTGTGCATCTAATAATACATTTCATACAACACCTAATTGTACATAGTCACTGAGAGAAGCAAAGAAAGTAACTATCAAGGCAATGGGAACAATCTTTCAATCTCATTGGCTACAGCAGTAGTATCTGAAGGGTGGAAATGTTCTGATGTTATAATCAAAAAAAGGTTAGGGAGAAACTTGGAAACTATAGTCACTGTAATAATGGGTTGGCAAAGTTACTGTCAGCAATTACTATGTATAAAATAAACCATCATGTTAGAAGGCCAGGGTGAATCAAGAAGTTTCAGCATGACTTTGTTATGGGCTTTTTGTAGCTAAATTTCATCTTTTTTTTGAGATGCTGGTGTTGCTGGTGGATCCAGCTTTTGCTGTCCATCTCTAATTACAGTCACTTCGATCCAAGTGCCTTGTTGGTCTACTTACAGGAAAAGTCATATTTCCACCACAATGCTGTGACTTGGAGTCACATGTAGACCAGACCATGGAAGGACAGCAGATTTCCATTCGCTAAAGAATATCAGTGAACTTGATGGGTTTTTACAATAACCAGCTAGCAGGATCACCATTACTGAGACAAGCTTTATATTCTTGATTTATTATCGGAACTCCTTAAAATACCACCTGTTGCCACGTTGGGATTTGAACCGGTGTCTTCAGAGCATCAGCTCGAGTCTCAGAACTCCATGCACTAAATTGTGTCCACAACAAAAGCTAATTGTCATCCAATAATCTCCACAACAGTACAGCCTTGATCATTTGACAAATGTATTCCAGTCAAGCAAAGACTCAAAAGCTCCACAAAGCAAGAATATTGATCAAACAATCTAACAGAAAGAAGCAGAGTGCCTAAATTTCAGATGATTGACAGTGTATTGCTGGTTTTGTGAACTTTTACAGTAATACTGATTGAGCTGCATGCAAGACAGTGCACTGACGATCACGTGTATGTATTTATAAAAGTGTGGCAAAGCACATACAGCATGTGTCAGAATCCTTTCTTATATTAACACACAGCTCAACATGCAATTATTTTTATTTACTCTATTCATGTTCCAAGCAGAAATAATTTTAGAAATACCTGTCACTTCTTTCTCCGCTATCTCTGTAGGTTTAGAATCTATGACTGGTGTGAATACATAAGGAGTGTCAGTGACCAGCGGTTTATATCCTGAGATTAAACTGAAGACACTAGGAGAATGAGTTGGCACATGATGGCCTGCAGAGTATAAGAGGGTAGTCAGCAACAAAATTCATAATTCCTCTACAAATAACACCAGAGGTTTATGATAAATATATTTGATTTACTGATCATCATTACATTGAAACACAATCAATCTTATCCTGTTACTGCTATTTTAAATGGATTCTACTGTGCATCTAATAATACATTTCATACAACACCTAATTGTACATAGTCACTGAGAGAAGCAAAGAAAGTAACTATCAAGGCAATGGGAACAATCTTTCAATCTCATTGGCTACAGCAGTAGTATCTGAAGGGTGGAAATGTTCTGATGTTATAATCAAAAAAAGGATAGGGAGAAACTTGGAAACTATAGTCACTGTAATAATGGGTTGGCAAAGTTACTGTCAGCAATTACTATGTATAAAATAAACCATCATGTTAGAAGGCCAGGGTGAATCAAGAAGTTTCAGCATGACTTTGTTATGGGCTTTTTGTGGCTAAATTTCATCTTTTTTTTGACATGCTGGTGTTGCTGTTGGAGCCAGCTTTGCTGTCCATCTCTAATTACAGTCACTTCGATCCAAGTGCCTTGTTGGTCTACTTACAGGAAAAGTCATATTTCCACCACAATGCTGTGACTTGGAGTCACACGTAGACCAGACCATGAAAGGACAGCAGATTTCCATTTGCTAAAGAATATCAGTGAACTTGATAGATGTTTACAATATTCAGCTAGCAGGATCACCATTACTGAGACAAGCTTTATATTCTTGATTTATTATCTGAACTCCTTAAATACCACCTGTTGCCATGTTGGGATTGCAACCCGCATCTTCAGAGCATCAGCTCGAGTCTCAGGACTCTTCCAGATCATTCAACAAAGTGGCAGATAAGATCCTGATCAGAAGGAAGCCAAAGGAATCAAGAATGAAGCAAGATATGGATTCAAAATTATAGAAAACCGAAGTGTTGATGGACAGATATTCCACAGACTCAGCAGTGGTTTACAGTGGTATCAACCAGGGTCAGTTTTGGGTGTGTGACTCTTTTCAATTGGTACGAATTAGCCAGACCCAGGAAAAGTGAAGAACATTATGTTAGCGATGACATAAACCTACCAATGAAATAAAGGAAGAGAGGTATAGACACAAGGTGACAGAAATAAACTGGTGATATTGGCTGATGCAATGATGACACGTGGAAGAATGAAATTATACACCTATTGACAAGTTATTTTTTGAAATGAAATAAAATTCATTTTTAAATATATTGTGCAAAGCAAAGCATAACTTTGAAAAGAGTAGATGAGCTGAAGATTGTGCCTCCTGCACAGACAACACTTAAATCTGGAAGGACGATTGATGAAATAGTTTAAAAAGCATTTGAATTACTTGTATTTATCCAAAGCACAACAGAATATTTAATTAAAGATATCCTGCCAAAATTTTGTAAATCACTGATTCAGTATCTTACGAAGGACTGCGATCATGTTGGGGCATGTCAATTGAAAAGAAATATAAGGGTCTGAGAAAATATAAAGAAGAAATACTATAGAGAAAAATGTTACCAGGAATGAAGTATTCAGTCATGAAGAGAGACTGGAAACATTAGAATGATCTTGTTGGATCAGAAAGTTAATGAAGTGATCAAACAGAAATTTCAAGATGATGATGATGTGTTTTAATACAGAAAAGGTTATTTCCTGTGTCATGTCATCAATGACTAATGGTCACCACAAATTCAAAATGATTCGCAACAGAGGTAGAAAGAAATCGGGGAGACTGAGATTGTCGAAAGTACGTAGAATGCTCTACCAGAAAAAAACATGTGGAATCTCTTGTCAGAATGCATTTTAAACAAATTGGTGTAAGGAACACTGCTAGTAAGCCCCAGGGTGTGAAAACTCTCATGTTATCTCTGTTTCATTAGTAAACTATCTCCTTCTGTTAACTGGTTCTCGTGTTAAAATTAAAAGTCTTTCCCTATGGAAAATATCTAAGCTCCTCAATATTTTGAGCACAACTATTTCATTTCCCTTCAACATGCTTTGTTCTCAGGAAACTCTTTCCAGCTTTCAGCACAGCTACCATTCTTGTGAGAAAGTGAGGTCTGCAGATGCTGGAGATCAGAGTCCAGAGTGTGTTGCTGGAATAGCACAGTAGGTCAGGCAGCATCAGGTGAAAGCCCTTCATCAGGAATGAGGCTGGGAGCATCGGGGGCGGAGAGATAAATGGGAGGGGGTGGGGCTGGGGAGAAGATAGCTAAGAGTGCAATAGGTGGATGGAGGTGAGGGTAAAGGTGATAGGTCGGAGAAGTGAGTGGAGCAGATAAGTGGGAAGGAAGATTGACAGATGGGACAGGTCATGAGGACAGTGCTGAGTTGGAAGGTTGGAACTAGGGTAAGGTGGGGGGAGAAAAATGAGGAAACTAGTGAAGTCCACATTGATGCCGTGGGGTTGAAGGGTCCCGAGGCGGAAGATAAGGCATTCTTCCTCAAGGCGTCGGGTGGTTAGGGAGAAGCGGTGGAGGAGGCCCAGAACCTACATGTCACGGCAGAGTGGGAGGGGGACTTCAAATGTTCGTTCACGAGTTGGTAGGGTTGATTGGTGCGGGTGTCCTGGAGTTGTTCTCTAAAATGGTCAGTGAGATGGCGTCCTGTCTCCCCAAGGTAGAGGGGACCACATCAGGAGCAATGGATACAATAAATGAAGTGTCCCTAAAGTGCCTTTAAAACACATCTTTAAAGACTGGATGCCTTCTCTCAGAACGCTTTAGAGAACATCTCTGGGACACCTGCACCAATCAACCCCACCGCCCGGTGGCCCAACATTTCAACTCCCCCTCCCACTCTGCCAAGTCCTGGGCCTCCTCCATTGCCACTCCCTCACCACCCAACGCCTGGAGGAAGAACGCTTCATCTTCCACCTCAGGACCCTTCAACCCCATGGCATCAATGTGGACTTCACCAGTTTCCTCATTTCCCCTCCCCCCACCTTACCCCAGTTCCAACATTCCAGCTCAGCACTGTCTTTATGACCTGTCCATCTTCCTTCCCACCTATCCACTCCACCATCCTCTCCGACCTATCACCATTACCCCAACCTCCATCCACCTACTGCACTCTTAGTTACCTTCTCCCCAGCCACACCCCCCTCCCACTTATCTCTCCACCCCCGAGGCTCCCAGCCTCATTCCATATGAAGGGCTCCGGCCCAAAATGTCGATTCTCCTGCTTCTTGAATGCTGCCTGACCTCCTGTGGTTTTCCAGCAACACACTCTTGATTACCATTCTTATGAATCTATTCTTCACTTATTCCAGGATCTAGCTTTCTGTTTCTATTGCACAAACGTCAACATGCATGTCACATACCATTACGAAGACCAAAAACACAATTATTGTCATAAGTACCTGTAAATTCTTTCTTCCCTATTTTAGCAGGGTCAGATCCTGCCACTGGATGGAGCGCATGGGGTAACTCAGTGACTGGCAGCTCATAGTCTGATTTTGAACTGAGCACATTGTGAGTGTAAGAGGTGGACATCTCATGGTCTGCTGGGGATAAGAAGGAAGCCAGATACAAAGTTCTTAATCAATTGTGAAAATAATGTTTTTTTTTGAGGAATACAATTATATTTCCGGTCATCAATGTAGCACTGTTTTTGTAAAATTCCCTCAAAAAAAGACAAAGTACTCTTCAAAATCACCAAATAGGTAATATAATAGTATACTACACTCAATATGAAATTATGCTCTGTTATTAAATTAATTAATTCAATATAATTGCAAAATATTCATATAATGAGATGATAACAGAAAAGCAATGCAGTAACATTGCTTCCACAATGTTAAAATGAATTATTATTTCATAAACTTTATACTAATGATGAATTGAAAGACAATTCTTCACAAGACTCTAAACATTATGAAATAAGTCTAATGAGTAAATAATCCAATAGTGATGCCAAAAATGATTAATTTCCAAAAAAAATGTTTTGCTTATTTCACATGGTTTGAATAAAGACAACAAATGCCTACCAACGTCTCACAAACCTGTGCATGGGTGGCACGGTGGCACAGTGGTTAGCACTGCTGCCTCACAGCGCCACAGACCCGGGTTCAATTCCCGCCTCAGGCGACTGACTGTGGAGTTTGCATGTTCTCCCCTTGTCTGCGTGGGTTTCCTCCGGGTGCTCTGGTTTCCTCCCACAGTCCAAAAATGTGCAGGTCAGGTGAATTAGCCATGCTAAATTGCCCATAGTGTTAGGTAAGGGGTAAGTGTAGGGGTATGGGTGGGTTGCGCTTCGGCGGGGCGGTGTGGACTTGTTGGGCCGAAGGGCCTGTTTCCACACTGTAAGTAATCTAATATACTGCATGCACTAACGTTGCTCACAAGACATCAAACTAATTTTCATCCAATGAATTTTACCACAATTCAGCCTTGTTTTGACAGGCATGTTTCAACTAAACAAAGCCTCTAAGATCTAAGCAGCAAGAAGTTTGATGAAAGAACCTAATGGATGAAGCACAATACCTAAATTCCAGGAGATTGATAGTGAATTGCTCATTTTACAAATGTATTGCAACTGTGAAAAAGTGCAGCATAGCTTTTACAGCTTATGCCAGAATCCTCTCTGACACTAATACACAATTCAACATGCATTTCTTTTTATTTACTCCATTCAGGAGTTCACGTTCCAGTCAGAAATCGTTAATCTAATCCAAGACCTTGATGTTCTGCTGATCAAGTAATCCAATAAAGATAAACAATTTGCATTTAAACAAATGCAGCAGTTTGCTCCCATCATATGCTTTATGCAAGAATGATGAATGCATTTCATATGCAATAAAATCACTCACTTAACCAATGTATGGTGCAGAACGTGCCCTAACTATTTTGGAACACAACGTAAACATGCCTATACTTTTTATTCATTCCTTCGTTAATTCAAAAAACAGAGTTATGGTCAGAAATACCTGTAAATTCATTCTTCCTTATCTTTGCAGGGTCAGATCCTGGAACTGAATGGAACGCATAGGGAGAATCAGTGACCAGCAGCTCATTGTCTGAGACTGAACTAACCACATTGCGAATGTCAGAGGTTTGCACCTCATGGGCTGCTGGGGATAAGAAGGAATCCAAATGCAAAATGCTCAATTTTTGTGAAAATAATCTTCATTAGGTTTTGCAAAACATACTTGTATTTGTGAAAATCACTCTAGTACTTACAATATTCTCTCAAAGTCACCATTTAATAATGCATTCCATTCAATATTAAATTATAACTGAGTGTGTAAATTAATTAGCTCCACATTATTAAAAAAGATTCATGCAATATTGACCTGGCAACAGACACTCAATGCACCAATATTTCATTCTATTTGAAAATAATTTAAAACATCACAAATAAGAAATGATAGATTGGTAATCTATAGCAAAGCACAGTCTCTAAACTTTAGCAAATAAGCATAATAATGAAATAATTGAATGGTGATATCAAAAGTGCTCATTTTCCATCAAATGTGCAGTGATTTTCATATTCTATATGCAGTGAGGAATAACAAACCATCTTCCAAACGATTCAAAGGAGAGCAGTATGACAACTAATCCATGCAGTAACATTGTTTCCATCACATAAAGCCAATTATCATTCAATACACATCACAAAAGTACAGCCTTGAAAGTCACCCTTTTGCCAAGCAAAGCCTCAACGTTTCATAAAATAAGGACATTGACCAAGAATATAATAGAGAAAAGTAAAAGATACACATTCCAAGAGATAGGCAGTGACTTCTTTGTTTCATATATTGTGTGCCCAAAACACTGAATGGGTTGCATGCGAGACAGTGTACTGACTATCAAACATATTTAGTTATCCAAGTGTATCATCGCATCTACAACATGTTTCAGAATCTTTTCTTGCATTAACACAAATCTCGACATGCATCTATTATAAGTTACTCCATTCAGGAATTCATATTTTAGGCAGAAATAGTCTCAGAAATACCTGTTACTTCTTTCTCTGCTATCTCTGTAGTTTCAGACTCTGGGATTGGTTTGAATACCTTCGGGGTGTCAGTGACCTTTAGGTAATATTTTGAGATTAAACTGAAGACACTAGGAGGATCACGAGTTGGCACATGATGGTCTGCAGGGGATAAGAGGGAAGGTGCATACAATACTTTTGATCTGTCATGAAGAAAACTTCAGACATCTATTTTTGATTTTTTTTACTGGACATCAGTGCATTTAAATTTGATTTGTCTCATTCTTCCATTATCACATTAAATCGATTCAATTTTAGTTATACAGTTGGTATCTGATAGATTTTATACAATTCTAAACTCTACATAATGAATCCAAAATGAATCCGAGAAGTGCCGAAAGTATAAGTAGCAAATTCTTCTAATCTTCAGTGATGGAGGAGATGTGTTGGAAGGCAGAACAATTGCTAATCTTATATTCAAGAACATGCTCGTGAGAAATGTGCAAATTATACAGCTGTCAGCCTCATGACAATGCTAGGGTAGCTACCAAAATCCACTGTTAAGAATAAATAAACTTTCATGTTAAAAGGCTACAATTAATCAAGAAGTGCCAGCATGACTTTGTGAAAAGCAAATTACATCTGAATAACGTAATTGGCTACTTAGATGCATGGACAAAGAAGACTGGCCAAGGTAGTGCAGTAAATGCAATAGCCCCAAGGCATACAACAAAGTTAAGAAGCCCGTCAAGATTGTTGTCATTATTCTAACATAAGACCATAAGACACATTCCATACAGTCTGCTCCGCCATTCAATCGTGGCTGATAGGTTTCTCAACCCCATTCTCCCACTTTCTCCCCATAATCCTTGATCCCCTTGGCAATCAAGAACCTATCTATCTCAGTCATAAATCTAGTTAATGACCTAGCCTCTACAACCTTCTGTAGTAATGAATCTATAGGTTCAGCACTCTCTGGCTGAGGAAGTTTCTCCTTATCTCCATTCTTCCCTTTACTCTGAGGCTGTATCGTTAGGTCCTAATCTCTCCTGCCAATAGAAACATTTTCACAACAACCACTCTGTCCAGGCCGTTCAGTGTTCTCTAAGTTTCAATTAGATACCCCCTCATCCTTCTAAACTCCGGTATAGATCCAAAGTTCTCAAACTTCCTCATATGTTAAGCTTTTCATTCCTGGGACCGTTCTTGTGAACCGCCTCTAACCATGCTCCAGGTCCAGTGCAGCCTTCCCAAGATATGGGGCCCAAAACTGCACACAATACTCCAAATGTGTGTGACCAGAGTCTTTTAGAGCCTCAGAAGTACATCCCCATTTTTATATTCAAGTTTCCTCAAAATAAATACCATCATTGCATTTGCCTTCTTAACTATTGACTCAACCTGCAAGTTTACCTTGAGAATCCTGGACTAGACTTCCCCAAATCTCTTTGCACTTCAGACTTCTAAATTTTCTCCCCATTTAGAAAACACTCCATGTCTCTATTCATCATGTGATGTGTGTCACTGACAAGGCTATTACTTGTCAACTATCTCTATTGACTTTGAACCATGTGCTTTGCTGGGTTATTTCAGAGTTCAAAACTGTGTAGTTCAGCAATCACATGCTGAGCAGATTGAGAAAAAAAACAGCAGATTTCCTTCTCTAAAGAACATTATTGAACCGGATGGGTTTTTAAGATGATTACTGATAGCTAATATCTCCATCATTAATGAGATCTGTTTTATGTTTCAAAGATGAAATGAAGAGTAATTTTTAAAGGTTTCAAACAATTATCATGTCATTAGTTGAACACATGTTTTCTGTGTCCTTGGACGTTCCCAAACATTTAATGAGGTGGCATCCAAGAAGTATATTAAGATGGAAGCTAACTGAATTAAGAGCTGAGTGGAGATGTAGATATAAAAATGATGGTATATGGATGTTTTACCGACTGTGAGGTGTTTTACAGTGTTGTCACACAAGTTTGGGTCCATTACACTTTTCACTTGGTTATAACTGACCTCAGCACAGGTGTAGGGCACAAAATATTGTGAAATAACAGACTATGCTGAGGACAGCACAGTGATTGGCACAAGTTAACAGACAGGATTGTGGAATGGGCTGGTGTGAATGAACCGCTTAGAGACAAGTAATTGTGAACTTATTGTAAACTATAAAAAGTGCAATTTTAAACAAAGTGTAAGGAAACTGTTGATGTTTCTGCCCAATAAAACCTCCTAAGATCTGGAAGGACGGAAGATGAAACAGTTAAGAAAGCATTTGGACTCCTTCTATTTATGGATTGAAGAATACAATACAACAAAGAGATCATGCTGGAACGTCACAAATCACTGATTATGCCTCTGCTGAAATATTGTCGACAACTCTGAACAAGACAATTGCGAAACGATGAAGAGTCTTAAAAAGGGTACACAATCTGTCACACAATCAATTACTAGTACTCATCATTGAACCAAATTCATGGGCAAAACATTCAAAGGGTGGACAAGGAAATATTTTTCTCTTGGAATTTTGAAAGCAAGAATTCTATTTCTCTGTAACCTTCTTTGCTCCAAGGAAATCCAGAAACATGGAAATTTGCAGCAGAAGGTGGCCATTTGGTCATTTAAGTGTGCTCTGCTATTCAACATGATCATAGCTGATCATCCATCTGATTGTCACATTCACACTTTATACCCATACCCCTTATTCCTCTAAATATTTATCAATTTCTTGAGAGTCATATAGTAATACAGCATGGAAATGGACCCTTCAGTCTAACTCATCCATGCCAACCAAGCATCCTAAACTGAACTAGTCCCATTTGCTTGTGTTTGACCGATATCCCTCTGGATAAATGAGAATCTTTTTCCTAGGATGCTGACATCTGCTTGTACGAGGGGTCATAGCTGCAAATTGAGAGGGGTTACATTAAAGACAGATGTTAGCGGCAGTTTCTTTGCAGTAAGGGCGTGGAATGCCCTGCCTGCCAATGTAGTTAACTCAATAACATTAGGGGCATTTAAACAGTTCTTGGATAAGCACATGGATGATGATGGGATAGTGTAGGGGGATGGGCTTAGATTAGTTCATAGGTCGGCGCAACATTGAGGGCCGAAGGGACTGTTCTGCGCTGTATTCTTCTATGTTCTATGTCCTAAACCTTTTCTATTCATATACCTGTCCAAATGTCTTTTAAATGTTGTAAATATACTTGCCTTCACCACTTCCTCTGGCAGCTCTTTCCATACATGCACCACACTCTGCGTGAAAACATTGCCCCTCAGGTCCCTTTTAAATACAGGTGACATGGTGGCTCAGTGGTTAGCATTGCTGCCTCACAGTGCCAAGGACCTGGGTTTGATTCCTGCCGGAGGTGATTGTCTGTGTGGAATTTGCACATTCTCTGCTTCCGTGTGGGTTTACTCCGGGTACTCCAGTTTCCTCCCACAGTCCAAAGAGATGCAGGTTAGGTGAATTGGTCATGCTAAATTTCCCATAGTGTTAGGTGCTGGATGTAGGTTTGCTCACGGAGCTGGAAGGTTCATTTCCAGAAGTTTCGTCACCCTACTAAGTAACATCTTCAGTGGGCCTCCAGGCAAAGCAATGCTGATGATTCCTGCTTTCTATTTATCTGTTTGGGTTTCTTTGAGTTGATGATGTTATTTCATGGGGTGATGTAATTTCCTTTGGGGATGTCATTTCTGGTTCTTTGTCTCAGGGGGTGGCAGATGGGTCTAACTCGATGTGTTTGTTGATAGAGTTCCTGTAAGAATGCCATGCCAACCTTCCAGCTCAGCAAACAAACCTACATCCAAAACTTCAACCTGAGCTACAAATCGTCTCAAAACTCGCTAAGTGTTAGGTGCATTAGACAGGGGTAAATATAGCATAGGGGAGTGGGTCTGGGTGGGTTACTCTTTGGAGGGTTGGTGAGGACTTGTTGGGCCAAATGGCCTGTTTCCATACTGTAGGGAATCTAATCTAAATCTTTCCTTTCTCACCTTAAACCTATAGCCTCTAGTTTTGGACTTCTCTATTCTTGGGAAAAGATCTTGACTATTCAACTTACCTATGCCCCTCATGATTTTGTAACCTCGAGAAGGGCATTCCTCAGCCTCTGACTCTCCTTGAAACTCAAAAATTTCCTTGAATATGTTCAATGACTTGAACACCACAGCCTTCTTTGGTGCAGAATTCAACGACGTTCACTACGCTTTGAATGAAGACAAATTTCCTTAACTCAGTTGCACCTCATCCCAGCTTCTTCAGGCTTTCCATAAAAACTAAAGACTTCAACCTTGCTATCATTCCTGTCAATCTATTCTCCATTCACCTCAGGGCCTTGATATCTTTCTTAAAGTCACATACCAAAACTTCAAACAATAAGTACATTGATCAAATAATCCAAACAGATGAGCAAATTGCATAAAGTAAAGCAGAAATACTTCAGTTTGTTCTTTTCATATATTTTATATAACAATGACAAATGGGATTATCGACTAAATCACTCACTTAACTTCTAAAATGCGACAGAATCTACAGATCAAGTCCTATTTCTGTTTTGGTTACATTACACAAATCTCAATACAACCATATTATTTATTCCATTCCTTTGGTAATACCAAAAATGTAATCATTGTCAGAAGTACCTGTGAATTGATCCTCTCCTATCTTTGCAGGTTCAGATCCTGGGACTGGATGGAGCACATAGGGAGAGTCAGTGACTGGTAGCTCAGAGGTTGAGACTGAACTGAACCCAGAACGAATGTCAGAGGTTGGCACCTCATGGTCTGCTGGAATAAGGAGCAGTCCAAATACAAAATTTAAAATCAACAGTGAAAATAATTCCTATTTTGCTTTAAGGATTACATTTGCATTTCTGCCCATCAAATGCAGCACATACCTAAACTGAGTGAAAATGTATTAATTCAATATTATTTTTTAAAAGTCATATAATCATGACATGGCAACAGACAACTAATGCACTGACACTGCTTCTACAATGTAAAAGTAACTTATCATACAATAAACGTCACAATGAGTGATGGTGGGTTGACAATTTATAGCAAAGCATAGTGCTTAGACTTTAGGAAAAAAAGTACTGAGCAAATAAGTGAACTGTATTTTAAAAAATGCTTAAAGTTCCAGGAAATGTGCCTGAATTTTCTTGTTTTATATGCTTTGTGCAATTCTACATTCCTTTCAAAAGGTTCTTAGGAGAGTGGTATGATAATAGATACTCCACGCAGTAACATTACACCCAACACAAAGCTAATTATTATTCAATAAACATCATAAAAATACAGTTTCTTTCTCGCCAAGCACAGCCTCAAAGCTCCACAAAATCAGGATGGTGACCAAAGAATCCACTAGAGAGAAACAAAAAGCATAAATTCCAGGAGATAGGCAGTGGATTGCTTGCTTCCTCCACAGTAGACCACAAAACGGAAAGCATTACATGCGAGACAGTATACTATCATATTTATTTAATTGCAAAAGTATGGCATAGCAACGACAGGACAAAAGACAAATACGTGTTGCATTAAAACAAACCTGAACATGCGCTTGTTTATATATATTATAGTGCTTAGGCAGAAATATGGTCTGAAATACCTGTTACTTCTTTCCATGCTGTTCTTGCAGGTTCAGAATCTAGGGTTGTTTTGAATACATTAGGGATGTCAGTGACCAGCGGTTTAGATTCTGAGATTAAACTGAAGACACTAGAGGTGTCAGGAGCTGGCACATGGTCTGCAGGGGATAAGAAGGAATGCGAATCCAACATTCATAATCTCTTTTTCAAATCACTCCAGCGGGTTATTGATAAATATATTTAATTTACTAGAAGTCATTATGTTGAAACAAAATTGCTCATGTTCTTCTATTATCATTTAAAATTAATTGTATTGCAATTCCACATTATTCAAATAATATATTTCATATACTACTAAACTCTGCATACTGTATCCCAGCTCACTAAAGGAAGCAACGGTTGAAATAAATAGTAACATTCTTTCAGTCCTCAGTGAGTAAAGGGATGGTGTCAGAAGACTGGATGAATATCAATACACAGGCTCCATAACATTAATCACACAGTTGCATGGGGCATAAAAGTAGAAATAGTGAGTGTTTGTCAGAAAGGCACAGTGATAACCATGGGAGATTTTAATCTACACATTGATGGGAAAAGTCAGATGGGCAAAGGTACCTAGATGATGAGTTCATAGCTTGTTTTCAAGATAGTTTCTTAGAACAGCAGAGTCTGAAGCAGACAATGTTCAAAGAGATACAATTAATGAATGATTTCATAGTGGAGCTGGGTAAAGATAATTGATAAATTAAGTTAATGGCATGTCAATAGAGACACAGAAACAGACAAGAAAAGTTCTAAGGAACATACCCACCATTTGTGGCTAACTAAAAATGTTAGAGACAGTATTAATTTTTTTTTAAAAATCACACAATAGTCTAAATACAAATAGCAGGTTAGATGATTGCACAGAATAGAGAAAGCAGATGAGAATGACCAAAACACTTCCATCAGATCGGCCATGATTTTACTGAATGGGAGAGCAGGATGGAGATGTGAGTGGCCTACTCTGCTTTCTGATTTGTATATTTGTATGCATATACAAGAAAGAGTCAGGGAGAAACCAGAGAAATACATCAAACTGTGGAGGTTATGGAAAACCATTACAAAAGGTTAAGAAAAACTGGACTTGCCCCAAAGTTTACAACAAAGTACCACTCAATAGGCATTTTTCTCTATACATTCTGTCTATACTACTCAGAATTTTGAACACAAGTATTCCATTTTCTTTAATACTTTTTGTTCTATGCTAGTATTCCCAGCTTCCCCAGGATCATCAAAAACCGAAATCTTCATCCCTGCTACTATTCTAGTGAATTTATACCAGGCCCATTCCAATATCTTGATATCCTGCTGGGGCCTGAACATATTGATCAAATAATCCATAAGAAATCAATTTTATAACATGGATTAGAAATGCAGTAGTTTTCCCACCTCATATACTTTATGCTACAATGAAAAACGTATTTCACTGAATAACAAAAGCACTCACTTAACTGCAAGAGTGTGGAATACAATCCAAAGGTTGTGCCTGAACACTCTGTTTCAGTAACAAAAGCTCACAGTACATACTGTTTCTTTGCTCATACCAAAAACATATTCTTTTTTTAAATCAGAAGTACCTTTAAGTTCATCTTTCCCTATCTTAGTTGGCTCAGGTTCTGGGATTGGACTGATGATATACGGAGAATCAATGACTGGGAGCTCAAACTCTGAGATTGAACTGAACACATTACGAGTGTCAGAGGTTGGCACCTCATGGTCTGCTGGGAATAAGAAGAAATTCAGATACACGATTCTTAGTCAATGGTGAAAATAATCTGTGTTAAATAGAGGAATATACCTGTACTTTTTGGCCACTGAAGTTATCTCTCATTGTAATATTAAGCATATATACTCTAAAGTAACTGAATACATCACATAATAATACATTCAATCCAATTCTAAATCATACTCCATGAGTAAAATAATTAACTGCAGCTATGGATTCCATGGTATGATTCATATGATAGCCATCTGGCACCAGATAATCAATGCACCAAAGTTGCTTCCAATATGTAAAAGTAATTTATCATCCAATTTATTTTTTCCATTATTACAATGGAAGCAATGAAGTGGTCGACAATTTATACCAAAGTGGCCGACAATGTATAGCAAAACATATGCCTAAATTGAGCAAATAATTTAACTATGTGAAAAAATAAGTTTACCTTCCATAAAATATGCAGTGACTTGGTCATTCTATAGTTTGACGCAATTTATACAAAACACAATCTCTACACTTTAGCAAATTAGTATGCTGAGTGAATAATCAAACAAAAGTGCTTAATTTCCATGTAATATGCAGTGAGTTGTTCATTTTATATGCCCCATTGTGTGATAACAGACAATGACTTCCATAAGGTTCATCAGAAAGATATGATAACTGATATCCTATGCAATAACATTTCTCCATAAAAGCATAATTATCAATAAATAAGCCTTGTGATAGTGTAGCTTTTAAGTCACTCGCTGGCCAAGCACAGCCTTAAAACTCAATTACATAAGGTAATTGACCAAAGAATCCAATAGAGAGATGTAAAATGCACAAATCCCAGGCAATAGACTGCTAATTTCATTTATTGTGTGTCACAACACTGAATTGTTTGTGAGACAATATACTACCAGATTTATTTAATTAAACAAGTGTGCCAAAGCATGTCCTAGAGTCCTCTCTTGCATCATCACACCAGCTCAACATGCATCCACTATTATTTGCTCCATTCAGGAGTTCATGTTCCAGGCAGAAATAATCTTAGAGGTACTGGTCACTTCTTCCACCACTACATCTGGTTCAGATTCTATGTCTTAGGTTGTAGGTTTGTTCTCAGACGTTTTGTCATCATGCTAGGTAGCATCATCAGTGAGCCTCTGGTGAAGCGCTGGTGTTCTGTCCCACTTGCTATTTATGTGACTTGGTTTTTTGTGGCGGGTGATATTGTTTCCAGTTCTGTTTCAGTGAGGTTGGTAAATGGGGCCCAAATCTATATGTTTGTTAGTGGAATTCCAGTTTGAATGCCAGGCCTCAAAGAATTCCCTTGTGTGTCTTTATTTAGCCAGTCCCAGGATGGATGCCCCAGTCAAGCTGGTATCCCTCTTCCACTGTGTGTATGGATACCAGTGATAGTTGGTCATGTCTTTTGGTGGCTAGTTGATGCTCATGTATTCTGCTGGCTAGTTTCCTTCCTGTTTGTCCAATGTAATGTTTGTTGCAGTCCTTGCAGGGTATTTTGTATATAATGCTCGTTCTGCTGGCTGTGGGTACGGGGTTCTTTAAATTTATCAGTAGCTGTTTTAGTGTGGTGGTAGGTTCGTGGACTACCATGATGCCAAGGGGCCAGAGTAGTCTGGTCATCTCTGAAATGTCTTTGATGTATGTTAGAGTGGCTAGATTCTCTGGGCATGTTGTATCTTCCTCTGTAGGTCTGTTGTGCAGGAATCAGCCGACTATGATTATTGGATACCCGCTGTTCCTGAAAATAATGTATAGGTGTTTCTTCTCGGCTTCTCGTAGTTCCTGTGTGCTGCAGGGTGTTGTGGCTTGTTTAAATAATGTCCTGATGTAGCTCGGTTTGTGGGTGGTGGGATGATTGCTCCTATAGTTGAGTATCTGGTCAGTGTGTGTGTCTTTCCTGTAAACGTTGGTCTGCAATTCTCCATTGGCTTTTGATTCTATCATGACATCCAAGAAGGGGAGTAAGTTGTTGTTCTGTTCCTCTTTAATAAACTTTATAGCAGCAAGGATGTTGTTTATGTCATAGAGTCATAGAGATGTACAGCACAGAAACAGACCCTTTGGTACAACTCGTCCATGCTGACCAGATATCCCAACCTAATCTAGTCACATTTGCTAGCACTTGGCCCATATCCTTCTAAACCCTTCCTATTCATATACCCTTCCAAATGCCTTTTAATGTTGCAATGGTGTTAGCCTCCACCACTTCCTCTGGCAGCTCATTCCATACACGCACCACCCTCTGTGTGAAAAATTGCTCTTTTAGATCCCTTTCATATTTTCCCCCTATTACCCTAAACCTATGCCCTCTTGTTCTGGACTCACCCACTCCAGGGAAAAGACCTTGTCTATTTTTCCTACCCATGCCCCTCATGATTTTATAAACCTCCATAAGGTCACCCTTCAGCCTCCAATGCTCCAGGGAAACAAGCCCCAGCCTGTTCAGTATCTCCCTAAAGCTCAAATCCTCCATCACTGGCAACTTCCTTATAAAATCTTTTCTGAAGCCATTCAAGTTTCATAACATCCTTCCACTAGGAAGGAGACCAGAAGGAGACCAAAAGCAGCCTAACCACTGTGCTGTACACCTGCAACATAGAGTCATAGAGATGTACAGCATGGAAACAGATCCTTCGGTCCAACCCATCCATGCCAACCAGACATCCCAACCCAATCTAGTCCCACCTGCCAGCGCCCAGCCCATATCCCTCCAAACCCTTCCTATTCATATACCCATCCAAATGCCTCTTAAATGTTGCAATTGTACCAGACTCCATCATATCCTTTGACAGCCCATTCCATACACATACCACCCTCTGCATGAAAACGTTGTCCCTTAGGTCTCTTTTATATCTTTCCCGCTCACCCTAAACCAATGCCCTGTAGTTCTGGACTCCCCCAACCCAGGGAAAAGACTTTGTCTATTTATCCTTTCATGCCCCTCATAATTTTGTAAAGCTTTATAAGGACACCCCTCAGCCTCTGACGCTCCAGGGAAAACAGCCCTAGCCTGGTCAGCCTCTCCCTGTAGCTCAGATCCTCCAACCCTGGCAACATCCTTGTAAATCTTTTCTGAACCCTTTCAAGTTTCACAACATCTTTCCGATAGGAAGGAGACCAGAATTGCACGCAATATTCCAACAGTGGCCTAACCAATGTCCTGTACAGCCGCAACATGACCTCCCAACTCCTGTACTCAATACTCTGACCAATAAAGGAAAGCAAACCAAACGCCTTCTTCACTATCCTATCTATCTGTGACTCCACTTTCAAGGAGTTATGAACCTGCACTCCAAGGTCTCTTTGTTCAGCAACACTCCCTAGGACCTTACCATTAAGTGTATAAGTTCTGTTAAGATTTGCTTTCCCAAAATGCAGCACCTCACATTTATCTAAATTAAACTCTATCTGCCACTCCTCAGCCCATTGGCCCATCTGGTCCAGATCCTGTTGTAATCTGAGGTAACCCTCTTCGCTGTCCACTATACCTCCAATTTTGGTGTCATCTGCAAACATGACCTCCTAACTCTTATACTCAGTGCTCTGACCAATAAAGGAAAGCGTACCAAACGTCTTCTTCACTATTCTACCTACCTGCAACTCTACTTGCAAGGAGGTATGCACCTGTACTCCAAGACCTGTTTGTTCAGCAACACCTCCTTGAACCTTACCATTAAGTGTAAAAGTCCTGCTAAGATTTGCTTTCCCAAAATGCAGCACCTTGCATTTAGCTAAATTAAACTCCATCTGCCATTTCTCAGCTCATTGGCCTACCTGATCCAAGGTCCCATTGTACTCTGAGGTTACCTTCTTTGCTGTCCACTACATTTTGGTGTCATCTGCAAACTTACTAACTACACCTCCTATGTTCATATCCAAATCATTTATATAAATGATGAAAAGTAGTGGACCCAGCACTGATCCTTGTGGCACTCCACTGGTCACAGGCCTCCAGTCTGAAAAGCAACCCTCCGCAATCATCACACAATTTTACACTAATCTCTTACGTGGAAGCTTATTGAAAGCCTTCTGAAAGTTCAAGTAACACATGTTCACTAGTTACTATGTAAGTTAATTAATTGAACATTAATTCTATTATATGAATGGTTTTATCAAAGCAACAAAAACTCAATGCACCAATATTGCTTCCACTGTGTAAAAGTAGCTTACCATACAATGATTGTGACAATGAAGTGATGGCAGTTCAACGCACAATTTATAGCAAAGCATGCTGCACTAAAATTGTTGTGCTGGACAAATAATTGAACAGTAAGAACCAAAATATTTGTTCTCCATTAAATGTGGTGGTTTGTTCATTCTATGCTTTGTGACTTGACAATAATGCCGTCCAAAAGATTTATAGTTGGGTAGAGTGATAAGAGATACTCCGTGCAATAACGTTGTGCCAACCACAAAGCTAATTAACTACCCAATAAAATTCATGACAATACAGCCTTAAAAGACAACCACCACCCAAACACAATCTGAAAGCACCATGAAATAAGGATGTTGACCAAAGAACCCAATACAGAAAAACAAAATACATAAATTCCAAGAGGTCAACAGTGGATTGCCCATTTCCTATACTGTGTACTGCAAACCTGAAGGAATTGCATGTGAGACATTGTACTACCACATTTAATTACAAAAGCTCAGCACAGCACCAACAGCATGCATCAGAAATTTCTCCTGCATTAATACAGATCTCAACATGCACTTATAATTTACCCAAGTGCTCAGTTCAAGTTTAAGGCACAAACATTGTCTGGAATACCCACTACTTCTTTCTTGGCTATCTTTGCAGGTTCAGTTTCTAAGATTGGTTTGAGTATATTAGGGGTGTCAGTGACTAGCAGTATATGTTCTGAGATTAACCTCAAGACATTAGGAGTGTCAGGCATTGGCACATGCTGGTCTGCAGGGGATAAGAAGGAATGCTAATGCAGTATTCATTATCTCCTTTGAAAGTCACTCCAGCAGTTTATAAAACATATTTGATATTCTGGGCATAATTATGTTAAAACACATCTATCAATAAATACCATTCTAACTACACATTCTACATACACAATATATTTTATACAATACTGAACGCTACATGATGCATCTGAGGTAAAAAGAAAAGCAAATATGGAGTCTTTCAATCCTCAGTAGATAGAGGACTAGTGTCAGAAGACTGAATTACTCTATTGTACGTGCACCCTAACAGTAACCAGACAGATGGTGGGCACAAAGGAAGAAACACTGAACTTGCCAGAAGGGCATGGTGATAACCAAGGGAACATTTAACCCCCACTCCAACTGAAAAAGTCAGATGGGCAAAGGTAGTCTGAATAAGTAGTTCATTGCATATTTTCAGGATAGTTTCTTCAAATGATATTCTCTGGAGACAAGCAGGCTACTGACCTGATTGTAAAACTGAAGTCTTCAGCCCTGCTACCTCTCTGGTGAAATTATTCTAAGCCGATGCCAACCCATCTTAAAGACTGGGATCCAAACTTCTGTAGTGGGCATGCCAGTCAATAATCCAAAAGCGATAAACAAATTGCAAAAATACAGCAGCTTGCTGTCTTCACATATGTCGATGATTGGGTTTCAGATAAAAGTAAATAATTTTGCAGTTAAATGAATTGTAGTGTAGAATCTATAGACTGAGCTCTAATTCCCTTTTTCAGATACTAAGCTTCAAGATGTTTATATTGTTTACCTCATTCTTTGCTAATATCAAAAAAATTGTTAGAAGTATCTGTAAATTCATCCGTCCCTATCTCTGATTCTAGAATTGGTTTGAATATGTTAGAGGAGACAGTTTATACTCTGACATTAAACTGAAGACATTAGGAGTGTCAGGAGTTGTCACATGATGTCTTCAGGGGAGAAAAGGGATTATAATGTCTCTTGAAATTAAATATAGAGATTTAGTGATGAATATATTTGATTTACACTAAACCTAATCCTACCATTATATTGAAGCACTTTTATTATCATTTGTAGGATTCCAAAGTAATTACATATTTTGCGTCTAATTCATAGTTCATAGACTAATAAACTCTACATAATGCTTCCAAGATAACTGAATGAAGCAAAGCATGAAACAGCATTGATGATCCACAATGGTTAAAAATTTGTTTAAGGACACTGCATGCTTGCTAAAGTTATATTCAAGAAAAGGTTAAGGAGCAGCCTGCCTAAGATTGGTTATGGGAATTACTAAACACCATTAATAAGTAAAAGATAAACTTCCATTTGGAAAGCAAAAGAGGAATGAAGGAACTCCAACATCACCTTGTTAAAAGACTAATTTTGTCTGACTAATTGAATTATATTGTGATGTAGTAACCAAAAAGGATTATAGGAGTGCAGTGTCAGAGATGCATACCTGAATTTTCGAAAGGCATTTGAGAATTTTAAATGAGAGGTTCAGGCAACAAAGCAGATCATAAGACAGAGGTGCATGGAAAATTCTTGTCATCTGTACTTCAGCTGAAAACTCATATCTGTGTCATTTGTTAACTGACTTTCATGTCAGATTTAAACATTTCTCCGTGTACTCTAAATGCTCAGAGTTTTCAATATAAGTATTCCATTCTCTTTTCACCTTTTTTCTAAGAAAACTCATCCCAGCTTCTCCAGTCTCTCCACAATGCTTCATCCCTGATACCTTTCTAATGAATTTATTGTCCACTCACCCCAAGACCTTGTTCTCCTTCTTAAATCTGGGGTCTAAACTTCATGCAATGAGCATGTTGATCAAATAATCCAGAAGAAATGATCAAATTACATCACATCCATGAGAAATGTGGCAGTTGGCTCTCTTCATATGTTTATGCAATGTCAATGAGCATTTTGCTTACATAACTAAACCACTCATCTAACTGTAAAAGTGTGGCATAGAATCTGCAATGTACTCCCTATTGGCTTTTGCAGCACAACCCCCAACATGCATATACTGTTTATTCCATTGCTTTATCCACAGTAGGTATTGTCAGAATTTACCTGTAGATTCATCCTTCCCTATCATAGTAGGTTCAGGTTCTGGGATTGGACTGATGAGATATGGAGAGTCAGTGACCAGCAACTCATTGTGCGAGATTTGACTGAATACATTGCCAGTGTCAGGGGTTGGCATCTTGTGGCCTTCTAAGGATAAGAAAGGATTCATTTACAAAAATTGTAATTTCTGGTGAAAATAATCCCTTTTTTTGATGAACGTAGATATATTTCTGGACATCAATGAAGCACACCTCCCCCTCACCTCCATCCAAGGCCCCAAAGGATTGTTCCACATCCGGCAAAGACTTTCCTGCACCTCCAAACACCTCATTTACTCTGTCTGTTGCTCTCGATAAGATTAGATTAGATTAGATTACTTACAGTGTGGAAAGAGGCCCTTCGGCCCAACAAGTCCACACCGCCCCGCCGAAGCGTAACCCACCCATACCCCTACATCTACATTTACCCCTTACCTAACACTATGGGCAATTTAGCATGGCCAATTCACCTGGCCTGCACATCTTTGGACTGTGGGAGGAAACCGGAGCACCCGGAGGAAACCCACGCAGACACGGGGAGAACGTGCAAACTCCACACAGTCAGTCGCCTGAGGCGGGAATTGAACCCGGGTCTCAGGCGCTGTGAGGCAGCAGTGCTAACCACTGTGCCACCGTGCCGCCCACAGATCTCCTCTACATTGGGGTGGGGGGGGGAAGGGGGCAGCAGAACATTTCACAGAACTTCTCCTGGACACACACACACCAAACAACCCCACCACCCTGTGGCCAAACACTTCAACTTCTCTTCCCACTCCACCCAGGACATGCAAGTCTTGGGCCTCCTTTACCACCAAACCTTAGCCACCCAATGACTGGAGGAAGAATATCTGATCTTCTGCCTTGGGACCCTCCAACCACAAGGAATCAATGATGATTTCACCAGTTTCCTCATCTCCCCTCCCTCACTTTATCCCAGATCCAAACCTCTAACTTGGCACCGCCCTCTTGAACTGTCCTACCTGTCCATCTTCCTTCCCACCTATCCGCTGTAGCCTCTACTTTGAACTATCACTATCAACCCCCACCTTCATCCACCAATCGCATTCCTAGCTACCGCCCCCAGACCAGCCACTCTTCAATTTATCTCTCAGCTCCCTTGCCACCCCCCCAAACATTTCTGATGAAGAGCTCATGCTCAAATCGTCAACTCTCCTGCTCCGCGGATGCTGCCTGACTTGCTGAGATTTTCTAGCACCACTTGTTTTGAGTCCGATCTGTAGCATCTGCAGTCCTCACTTTCTGTCATCAATGAAGCACTGTTGTAATATTCTGTCAGTGTGATAATTATTAAGTACACTTTAAATTAAAAGAAAACACACACAATAATACATTCCATTAAATACATGTTGGGGCTGAAGCTTATGCTTTTTTTTGGCTAAGCACAAACTATGCCGACATTTTTGGAGGAATTCTCAGAGTTATAGTGAGCTTTCTTGCTGTATCTTATCAAAAGTGCCTCATTAACTACCTACCCTACCCACCCAACTCACCATCTGTCAAAAAACCACTGCTCTCACACTCAACCCTTCTTTAAAAGGCTGCAATGGCAATTCTTCATTGCCTCTCACTGGCAACGTAATGGCACAGCAGTTATAAAGCCATTCTGCTCAAATAGGCTTCTCAAATACCATTCTATTCTCTCATCTTTGTCACTGCTTAACTACCAATCACACAGTTTACCAGTCTTTAGCTACATCCCAACTATACACCCAAAGTCACTGCTACTCTGTCCCAATGTCTACTGGAAACTGGCATCATGTCACAGGCCAGTAAGGGAACATCACATAGAGGCAAGCAAATCAGATAATGCCAAACATGAACTCGTGTTAACAGCCAGCAAGAGTGAACCAAATGGTTGCAGTATAACCATTACAATCCATGATGGCCTTCTGTGCCCAGCTGTTAACCTACTGGAACCTGGTGACAATCAACTCCAGTCCTCCTTATAACACCCAATTCAGCTGAGCTCTGACATCCACAAGGAGAGTTTTCTCTTGCTCAATATCCCTATCCTTTTCCTCAGAGACTACACCTGCTCCACTAGTTCCTTAGCAACTACTAAATTGCTTCATTGCCTGTACTGATCATGCAGAACGCAATACAAATTGACACCGGCTCCACTCAATCTGGACATTGTCCCAGCCATTTTCCAGTTTAATTTTGCATCAGCAGGGAATGCAGCCTTCAGTGGATGGTTCACTGTGCGCAGTAGGGCTTAATTTCCAATGCACTACCTCAGTGTGCCGTGATAGGATTCTATTGTAATTACATTTTGTGGCTAATAATATATTACACACATCACTAAACTCTACCTAATGAATGTAAGATTTTTTGAACAAAGCAAAAGGTAGAAATCTCTCAGGCTGTTGATCACAATCTTTCAATCCTCATTGCATAGAGGCCTAGAGTCAGAAGACTGTATAATTGCTAATGTTATACACAATAAAGGATTAGTAAGATATTAGCAAACTATTGAGCGGTCAGCCTAACATCAGGTGGCAAAGTTACTGATAGCCATTAATAAGGACAAAATATGCTTTCGTTTGGAAATGCGTCAGTGAAGCAAGAAAATTCAACATGACTTTGTTAAGGACTAATGGTACCTAACTTAATTTGCTTGCTCAGTGTAGTAACAGGGAAGGTTGGCCAACTTAGTGAAGTAGATGTACAGTTTGTCTGGATTTTCCCAAAACATTCAGGAAAGTGCCATTCAATGGGCCTGTTGAGACGGAAGTCAATGGAATTTAGAATGCAGAAATGATACGAATAGAAATCGGTGTTAAACAAAGTGTGATTGTAAATGGGATGTGGCTTTCAGTGGTGTTGCCCATGGGTCAATTTTGGGTACATTGTTCATTTAGAACAATCGGAAAGAGTAATGTTAAAACATTTATTGATGGAACAAAACATGGCAAATTAATAAATCATGCTGAGAACAATTATTGGTGCAAAATGACATAGGGTGGTGAAATGGGCAGATGTATTATGGGTGTTGAGAAGAGGGATGACATATTTTGATCCAATTTTGAAAGTCTGTATCTATATACAATATAACTTTGAAACACGAGAATGAGCAAAAGACTTACCACCCATACATATAAATCTTAAATCTGAAAAGCCAGCTAATAAATTTGTTAAAATAGCATTTAGATTATTTAAATTTATACAAAGCCAAATAGAATACAAATGTAAAGGGAACACTTCAGAGCATTAAAATGCCCTGATTAACCAGTTGCTAAAGTCAATTTGTAGTCAATTCTGGGCATGAAACTGGAGAAGAGCTATAAAGACTAAGAAAGGACGGAACGGTCTTAAAGTTTCAAATGAGACATACCAGAATGTTACGAGGAATGAGGCACTTCCATATAAAGGTAAAATATACTTTACACGATAATGAAAGGGTTTCATACAAGACTAAACCAAACACTGATTTAACTGTAAAAATATTGAACAGCATTTACAGACTTTGCACTAACTGTCTGGAATGATAGCAGAATCTTTAAACATTAATTTATTCTTTACCCTATTACTTTGTACATTTCAAATATACAAGTATTATCGAAAGTACCTGTAAATTCATCCTCTCCTATCTTAGCAGGGGCAGATTCTGAGACTGAATTGAACATATATGGAGAGCCAGTGATCGGCAGCTCATGATCTGAGGTTAAAGTGAATACATTACGAGTGTCAGAAGTGGGCACCTCATGGTCTGCTGTGGATAAGAAGGAAGCCAGATACAAAATTCTTAATCTCTAGTTAAAATAATCCCTGTATTGTTTTACGTAATGTAAATTTGTTTGTGGACATCACTTTAGAACTTTTGTAATGTCACACCATTATAATAACCATTGCAAGTAACCAAATACTGCACATAATAATTTATTACTTTCAATATTAAACCAAATGCTAAATTATATTCAGTGCATAAAGCAATTAATTTAACTTCCTTCAAAACAATTCATATAAATTCTAATATGCTAACAGACACTCAATTCAGCAAAAATCACCCCTTCATGTAAAAATGAACTAATCACCCAAAAGACATGGCAATACATGATAACAGATTAACAGACCTTAGGAAATAGCATGCTGATCAAATAATCTACATGTGAAAAGAAATGCACAGTGATTCGCATAATCTAAGTTTTGTGTAACAAATGTAAACATCTTCCATAGGCTCATATGACAATAATACAAAAACAGATACCACATGCAGTAACATTGCTTCCACCACAAAGCTAATTACGATCCAACAAACATTGTGACAGCGCAGTTTGAAAGTCTCCCTCACGCCAAGCACAGCCTCAAAGCTCCAGGAAATAAGGTGTCTATCAAACAATACAATTGTGAAGCAAAGTGCCTAAATTTCAGTGCATTACCCATTTCATTTACTCTGTGCCACAACACTGAAATGAGTTGCATGCGAGACAGTTTACTGACTATCACACATATTTAAATGTAAAAGTGTAGCATAGCACCTTTAGCACGTGTCAGAATCTTCTCACCAGCTCAACATGCATCTATTATAATTTGCTCCATTCAGGATTCATGTACCAGACAGACACAGTCTCAGAAATACCTTTTATTTCTTTCTCCGCTATCTCTGCAGGTTCAGATTCTGGGATTGATTTGAATACATTAGGGGTGTCAGTGGTCAGTAGGTTATATTCTGAGGTTAAACTGAAGACATTAGGAGTGGCAGGAGTTGGCACATTATGGTCTGCAGGGGATAAGAAGGAAGTCAGATACAAATTCATGTTCACTTTTGTAAATAATTCCAGTGGTTTATTGACAGCTATTTTTGATTTAGTAGTATATAAGTGCATCAAAATACTATTGATTTTAATTGTTCATTATCTCTTTAAATAGATTCTATTGTAATCACACATTGTAAACCCATGAATACATTTCATAGAAAACTAAACTCTACATGATGCAGCTGAGATTGTTGAAAAAAGCAAACAGGTAGTAACAGTGCAGGTACTGGTCACAGTCTTACAATCTTGGACTGGAAGATTCCGAATGTTCATAAAAGAAAGGTTTAGGGAGAAAATAGGAAACTACCGACCAGTCAATCTAACATTGGTGATGGGAATGTTGCTAAACACCAAAGCGATTCAGCCTTGTTCCATTACCCTTTCCAGTTATTACAAATGAACTCCATGCAGTTGCAAGGAGCAACAAGTTTACCGATGACGCAGAACTTGCCTAAATAATTGATCTTGTTGAAGACAGTTGCAGATGACACAGACAGCATGGAGAAAAGGGCAGAACCATTATTAGTGTGGAGAAGTATGAAATGATGCACTTGTAGAGATAACTAATTTTGAGGATTAGAGTGATGCTGGAAAAGCACAACAGGTCAGGCAGCATCTGAGGAGCAGGAAAAAAGATGTTTCAGGCAAACGCCCTTCATCAGGGTGATTTGAAGTTGGTGACCACTTAGTGCATAGAGAAAATGATTCCTTTAATGTTTGGTCAATGATAAGTGATCATAGATTCCAAATAATTTGCAAATGTTCTAGATGGTATAGTAAGAACATGCTGTTTCCCCCATCAGAAGTTGTCAGGATCTGGAACATTCTATATGATATCTCATATTGGGTGAGCTATTTTTCACTCATGGGTGAAAGTGAGGACTGCAGATGCTAGACATCAAAGTCTAGATTAGAGTGGTGCTGGTAAAGCACAGCAGGTCAGGCGGCATCCAAGGAGCAGGAAAATAGACCTTTCAGGCAAAAGCTAATTCCTGATAAAGGGCTTTGGCCCGAAACGTCGATTTTCCTGCTCCTCCAATGCTGCCTGACCTACTATGCTTTTTCAGCACCGCTCTAATCTAGACTCTATTTTGCACTCATGCAGAGTTTCCCTGTGTCCAGTAAAATGGGATTTGGGAGTTCCCGCTGTGTAGAATCTGAAATATGAAGGTTAAACTGAGAAAAACAGATCTGTAAGGACTGGAGGTATAGGGACACCCACAATGCTGTCAGTGAGGGAGATCCAGGATTTTGACCACCATTAGTGAAGGATATAGTTTCAAGTCAGAGTGGTGTATAAATTGGAGGGGAACTTGTGGGTGGCTGCATTCCAATGAATTTGCTGTGTGTCCTTCCGGGTAGTTAAAACAATGGATTTGAAAACTGCTGTCTAAAGTGTTTTGGCAGGTTGTTGCTGTATCTCATTGTTGGGCCATACTGCTGCCTTTGAGCTTTAGTTGTGTCGTGAATAAGTGTTGAAGGTGTCTGGAGGGATGCTCATCAAGTGACTACTTGGTTCTGGGTAATGCTAAGCTTCTAGACAGTTGTTGAAGCTGCAGTCATCCTAGATACTCAATGAGTTTAATTGGCAGATGAAGTGGGTCTGGATGGTGAGGGAAAACAAGCACTATGTTAGTCCAGGAGTATAAAACGCCATGGGAAATGTGAAGAGGACATTATGTTGTGTGGATTGACATGAATTGGGCATAGTGAATGTGAGGGGTCAATGTTAGAAAGATAAGGTAGCCCTTTGGATGTGCTCCCGGGACTACCTTTTATAGTAACGCCAATATGCACAACTTTACTTATTCTATTGAGTTCACTTCCAAGGCGCAGATATGTTCTTAAGTACCTGTGATTTCTTTCTCTTTTGGTTTAGCAGGATCAGAATCAGGGGAGGAATTGAATGCATGTGGAGAATCAGTTAATAGCAACCCATAGTCTGAGTTTGAACTGAACGCATTAGGGGTGTCAAATGTTGGCACCACAGGGTCTGCAGGGATAAAAAGAATAAAATTCTTACATGATTTGTGAAAATAACACCTGTCGTGTTGATAAAGACTGAACATCATTACAGTGCAGTACAATTAGGCTTTTGTTTTATAATAACTTTTAAATGGGTTTAGGAACAATTATTTAATAAATAACAATATTTTGCATACAGTATTAAAAGCCACAAACATGCGTAGATTCGTTCATTCAGTTACAACTAATTTTTTTCATACTTTTCATTTTTTAATCTCATTGTTAACCCATTTCACATTTAAAAATGATCACAACCCCTCCATGAAACGTTGGGTTGGGAAGAAGACTTGAGAGCGTGGGGTGGAGTGGGAAGGGAAAGCCAATGAGTTGGGGGGCGAAAAGCAAATGAGAGGGTAGGAGGCAGGCTGGTACTGTGCAGCAACCATTGTTACCTCTGAGATCATGACCCCAGAATTTCAGCTTTCAACCCCACATGAAACCCTAGTACCTGCACTGGGAAGCCCAGGATAAATAAGACAATCCAGCAACCTTGTATAATTATGTCCTTTACACAGAAGAAACAATTAATATTATAACAGCATAGTCATTCTAAGTTGTCAGACACTTTACAATCAAGCTTCAGGTTCAGGGTTTGGAGTTGGACTGAACATGTAATGTGAGACAGTGACTGTCAGCTGTTAGTCTGAGATTGAACTGAATATATCGTGAATGCCAGAGGTTGTTAGCTGATGGCCTGCTGCAAATAAGAAGAAATCCAAACTCAAAATTCTTAATTTCTCATGAAAATAATGCTTGTGTCTTTTGATCAACATATTTGTTTCCTGGGCATTAATATCAGAATGTTGCAGAATTGATTCATTCCGTTAATAAAGTAATTGATTCTGATGTAGCCGTATAATGCACACTTAATACACCTGATAGTAAACCAAACTATGCATAATGTAATATGTATTTATACAATACTATGTTCCTCGGTTCTTACAATGCTTAAGTTCCAGGAATCATATAGTAGATTGATTATTGTGCAACAAGAGTGAATGTGTTTCACTAAAAAAAAAACTGCATTAAGTCTATCTTATGCACAAGTAATTTAAACACTATCTCAACTATAAAAAAGTGGCATCAAATCTACAGCATTTGCCCTGGCCATAAGTTAATGCATAAAAACCGCAACAGGCACTAATGATTACTTACTCCATTTCTAAGTTCACAAAGCACAAATATTATTGGAAATACCTGTAACTTCTTTCTGTCCTATCTTAGCAGCTTCAGAATCTGGAATTGGATTGAACACATGTGAAGAGGCAGTGACTGGCAGTTCATAGTCTGGGAGGAAACTGAACACTTTAAAAATGTCAGAGTTTGGCACTTCATGATCTGCTGGGGATAAGAAGGAAGCCAAATACAAAATTCTTAATCTCTCAGGTGCATCATTGCAAGCATTTGTGTTACTGGATATTATTACAATGTTGCAGAATTGACCTTATTCTTTCATTATGTTAACATTAAATGGATTGCCAGACACATTACTGCCAAAGCGTGTAATCTAAACTTCATGACTGAAGCACATTGTTCAAATAATCCAGAGATAAGCAAAATGCTTACATTCCAAAATAGATACAGTATATTTTATAATTATTGTGTAATGATAATGAATGGATTCCACATAAGACAGTGAGTTGTCTATGAAATATGCTTTATACACAATTAAACCAACCACTACATTTAACGGGAAAAGTTTAGGTATCAAATGTACTGAATAGGCCCTAATATGCTGTCACAACATAAAGCTGAGCATGCACTTTTGATTATTTACTGCATTTCAGTGTCCACATGAAGAGGACAGCATTGTTGGAAGTACCCTTTTCATAGTAGAATGTTCAGATTCTGTAACTGGATTGAGCTCATATCATAGAGTCATACACCACAGAAACAAACCCTTTGGTCCAATCAGTCAATGTGGACTATAATCACAAGCTAAACTACTCCTGCCTGCCTGTGTTTGGCCCATATTCCCCTAAATACTTCTTATTATTGTATTTATCTAAATGTCATTTGAATGTTGTAACCATACCCTTATCCACCACTTCCTCTGGAAGTTCATTCCACACACAAAATACACTGTGTAAAAAGAAAAAACTTCCCCTCATATCTTTTTAAAATCTTGTTCCTCTCACCTTAAAATATGCCCCGTAGTTTTGAAATCCCCCACCCTAGGGAAAAGACGCCTGCCATTCATCTTATCTATACTCTTCATTATTTTATTACCTTGTATAAGGTCACCTCTCAACCTCTTACACTCCAGTGAAAGACATCACAGCTTATCCAGCCTCTCCTTATAACTCAAACCCTCCATTCCCAGTAACATCCTGGTAAATCTCTTCTGAAACCACTCCAGCTTCCTATAACAGGGTGACCAGAACAGCTCACAGAACTCCAAAACAGGCCTCACCAACCTCCTGTACAACATCAACCTAATGTCCCAACTCTTATATTCAAACACCTGAGCAATGAAGGCAAACATGCAAAATGTTTTCTTAACCTTAGCGTGTCTTGCCCGTAGCTGCTCAAGGTTTCATAGGAGGCTCCAAAGCACTAAAGATGTCACCAAGACAGGGGACGAAACGTCTGCAAATCAACACCTCAACTCAGTGAACATACCCACAAACACAGCTTTCTTAACCACCCTGTCTAACTATGATGCAAACTTCAAAGAATTATGTACTTGAACCCCTAGGTCTCTCTGCTCTCAGTAGTTCATCAAACAAAATGAATGTTCAACAATAGACAAATGACCATTTCATAAACTATGGATAAATCTTGTCATATGCCCAATTTAGAAGCCAATCAACACAGCTTTGTAATATAATCAATTCCATAAGGTTTATAATGGATTGACTTATTTATTACATGAGCCAAGTAACATCATGCAGTGCCGATATAATTATTAAATCACTTAAGTGCAAAATAAGAATACAGTAAATTCCATGTCTCTCTCTCACACACACACACACACACACACACACACACACACACACACACACACACACACACACACAGTGTCCCAGAGTAAATGGACCTTCATATTGGGGGAAAAAGCCTCGCACTTTCATTCTATCCATGATATTCACAATCAGGTTACCCCTCAACCTCCTGCTTTCAAGTGAAAACAACCTCAGTCTATCCAACCAAAATTAAAATCCTCCATATCAGGCAACATCCTGGTAAGCCTTTTCAGTACCCTTTCCAAAGCATCCACATCCTTCTGGTAGCGTGGTGACCAGAACTGTACACAATGATCACATTATAATAAAATCCTCTTTATACAAAGGCATGAATCCCTTTTCTATTTATTGACATTTTTACTTACTAGATAAATTAATTTCAACTAATTTCATTAAGGCATCTTACTTGATGTGCTCCTTTTGAATATTTTTATAGTTTTAATTCCTTACACTGATGGAGCAACATTTTTACTAAAATCCGATCTTGATATTTTGGAGGAAATGTGATCTTTTTAGTTTTAAATTTAGTCAATGATGTTTGTCAAATACAAATCTTTTTTACCAAATCTATGCTGAATTTCATTAGTTCATAATTTCCCAAATGTCAGTCAGTCTTATCCCCACTGATACATTGTCCCTGAACAAAAAGGAAAATGGCCACTCCTGACAATAGCAAATCACTATTAACAAGTTTGTCTCCCTTCCATTTACTGAATGGGGTAAGACAGTTACAAACCTCTCGTCTTTGGGAATGGCCCACATATAAAGGAGAGCTGGAATAATGAGGACAGAGTCTCCATAATTTCTAGCTTTCTTTTTCTCAGCAATCTAGAAGTTATCCAATGTACCACAAGCAACTTTTCTAGCTTTGAGTACCATAACCTTTGAGTGCTTACTTATCTAATTTTATCCAATCAAATCTATCTACCATGTTCTCCTTTAGAGTGACATTGACAGCAATAGCTTCTTTCAAGAAGGCTGATCCAAAGTTCTTGTAATAACTCAACTGCCCTTTGCTTCTGTAATAAGATTTCCTTTACAAACCTAATCGGAAGTACCACTTGCCTTTAAATGAGACTGTCCTTCCACCCACCCTTTACACCTGAACCAGAGCAAAATTGGCTTCTAAATTGGGTATATGACAAGATTTAGCCACAGTTTATGAAATGTATAACTAGGTCTATTGTTGAACATTAATTTTGGTTAATGAGCTACTGATCAAATACTTTTAACTTGGATGAAGTATAGTCCAAGTTAATGAGTGTTTTATTGTGTTTGCTAAACCCCAAGCCCACAAGCAATGCCAAGGTACTGGTTTAATACCAACTGCAGATGAGATCATTACAAAGTCATTAATTAAGCCCTCAACTGGTGGTTGGAAGGAAACTTCTCCATGGACCTTCCTGCCCCAACCTGAATGAGATCAAAATAGGAAGGTGTAAGGCTCTCCACATTTCACCTCCCATCCATTGAAATGTCCTTCCAACTAATCAGCCATGCAAAAGGATTCCACCCATTATGTACTCCATTATTATCACTTGAAGGTCTTATAGCTCCGACATCTTTCCATAATTTGCCTGTAAATTTGATTTTTATTTACCAATAATCAAATAACAGAAAAGAAATAATCTGCAGGATACATGCAGTAGTGTAAAGGTTCCTCTTGTTTTCTGTTCAAGAGTAAGATTAAGGCCTGTCATGGACAGGAGTGGGAAGTTGTGCGTGGAGCCCAAAGAGACAGGAAAGGTGCTAAATGAATTTTTTTTTGTCAGTATTCACACAGGAAATAGACAATGTTGTTGAGGAGAATGTTGACATATGTACAATTATACTAGGAGGGATTAATGTTCATAAGGAGGAGGTGTTAGCAATTCTGGAAAGCATTAAACTAGATAAGTACCCTGGGCCAGATGATATATATCCTCAGATTATCTGGGAAGCCAGGGAGGTGATTGCTGAGTCTTTGGCTTTGATCTTTATGTCATCATTGTCTACAGGAATAGTGCCAGAAGACTGGAGGATAGCAAATGCTGTTCCCTTGTTCCAGAAGGGGAGTAGAGACAACCTTGGTAATTATAGACTAGTGAACCTTACTTTGGTTGTGGGTAAAGTGTTGGAAAGAATTATGCGAGATAAGATTTATAATCATCTAAAAAGGAATAAGTTGATTAGAGGTAGTCAACCCGGTTTTGTGAAGGGTAAGTCATGCCTCACGAACATTACTGAGTTCTTTTGAGAAGGTGACCAAACAGGTGAATAAGGGTAAAGTGGTTGATGTGGTGTATATGGATTTCAGTAAGGTTCCCCACAGCAGGCTATTGCAAAAAATTTGGAAGCTTGGGATTGAGGGTGATTTAGTATTTTGGATCAGAAATTGGTTAGCTAAAAGAAGATAGAGGGCGGTGGTTGATGGGAAATGTTCGTCCTGGAGTTCAGTTACTGGTGGTGTGCCGCAAGAATTTGTTTTGGGGCCACAGTTGTCTTCATTCTTATAAATGACTTGGATGAGGGTCTAGAAGAATGGGTTAGGAAATTTTGCGAATAACACTAATGTCGGTGGAGTTGTGGACAGTGCGGAAGGATATTACATGTTACAGAGGAACATAGATAAGCTGCAGAGATGGGCTGAGAGGTGACAAATGGAGTTTGATGCAGAAAAGTGTGAGTTGATTCACTTTGGAAGGTGCAACAGGAATACAGAGTACTGGGCTAATTGTAAGACGCTTGACAGTGTGGATGAGCAGAGAGATCTCGGTGTCCATGTGCATAGATCCCTGAAAGTTGCCAACCAGGATGACAGGGTTGTTAAGAAGGCTGACATTGTGTTAGCTTTTATTGGTGGAGGAATTGAGTTTTAGAGCCATGAAGTCATGCTGCAGCTGTACAAAACTCTGGTGTGGCTGCACTTGGAGTATTGAGTACAGTTCTGGTCACCGCATTAAGGAAGGATGTGGAAGCTATGGAAAAGGAGATTTGCTAGGATGTTGCCTGGTATGGAGAGAATGTCTTATGAGGAAAGGCTGAGGGACTTGAGGCTGTTTTCATTGGAGAGAAGAAGGTTGAGAGGCGACTTAATTGAGACATATAAGATAATCAGAGGGTTAGCTAGGATCGACAGTGAGAGCCTTTTTCCTCAGATCGTCATGGCTAGCACAAGGGGTATTAGCTTTATACTGAGGGGTAATAGATACCGAACAGATGTCAGAGGTAGTTTCTTTGCTCAGCGTAGTAAGGCCTGCAACAATAGTAGATTCGCCAACTTTAAGGGCATTTAAATGGTCACAAATGAAAATGGAATAGATGAGCTTCAGATGAGTTCAACAGGTCAGAGCAACATCGAGTGTTGAAGGGCCTGTACTGCGCTGTAACGTTCTATATTCTATGTTTTAAGACAAATAGATTGTTTTGGACTCATCAACTACGCCATCCCTTTCCTGTATTATAATCATTTTTTTGTGATGAATATCATCACTCCCCCATTTCTTTCTTTCTTTGTCTCTCCTAATTCTTATAGCCAGGAATATTACATTCCTCATTCTCCTCTTTTTTTAAAGCCAGTTTACAGTTTTTATAGCACCACACAGGAATGTGTATACCAAAGTCAGCACCTTATTTACCAAATAAATGCACTCTCCACCATAAATCCCCTCACATTTCCTCCCTCAGTTTCTGAACTGGACTTGAACAGCCTTTTTCAGTGGCAGTTTTTACCTTGGCAAAAAGTCAGATGACCACTCATTTATGTCCCGAACACTTTGTGGCTTTGGATGGTCATTTCCAACAGTCCAGAAAATAACCAACTTTTCCTATGACCTACGGTGGCGTTTTCTCTATTTACCTTCAGAGCATGAAAAATAACATTCAAAACTGGCAAATATCCAGATGAGATCATAGTATTGTTATACCTCTACTTTCTGTTATTGAGTCGTTAGATATTGGGGGTTAGTTAGCTGGATGGCTGGTTTGCAACATCTCCTCTTACCTGAGGCATGGTGTATTATGCACCAGACTTAACCTCCTCAAATTTTATTAATAAGATTGCCTAGATGCCAATGTTTTCTTATTTTTAAAGGCAAGTAGATGATGATGTGCTCTGGATGCAATTTGATTGGTTAAACTACCAAGTTTGAACCAAAACACACCTTATTCTTACACTCGCTTTAGTTAAATACAAACAAAATAAAGAAGAATTGGAATAGCTTAATGCTATTGGAAAACTTAACAGAATAATAGATAATTTAACTATTGAGCAGCAATTATTCCAATATAATAACATCCCATAAACACACTCTTGGCAAGGGCAAATTCAGTAAAATAGATTGTCTCACATGCAATTCTAGCAGCAGGAAAAGAATCCCAGCTTTTTGCTGTAAAAGAGAGAGAAATAACAGCTTCCATGCCCAGCTTCAAGACCCTAGCAATACAATCCTGGTTCTGCAGGAGCTGGATTGCACTTTTTCATGCTTCTATTGTTCCAACTTTTGGCCAATTTAATAGAAGATGTTGATACAACTACAGAATGTATATAAAGAGTTATAATTGAAGTCGATTTTCACACACATTTGCTAAGCAAAATGTTTACTAATGAAATGGACTTTTCCAAAGAGGAGGTATAGGAAACTGGCAGTAGATAGAATCACCCATATCTGCTCTTTGGCACAAAGTAACCTTGAGCTGTAGCTGCACCAGGTTGAAACCTCATTTTCAGCTAATCTTGATGCTGGCTCTCCTATCCCCTCTTGCACCGCAATTAACCAAGGTTGATCCCCTAGCTGGATAGTAATGTACAGTGAGGATGCCAGGTCATGAAGTTACAAACTGTGGGTGAATATAATGTGCTCCTGCTGATAGCTTACAGCACTTCACAATGCTCAATCTGAGTTTGATATATTATGAATCTATCCCATTCAGCACAGTGGTATGCCACACCACATCAAGAAGAGAATATTCAGTAAACCATGCAGAGATCACTCTCACCTATTCTCTTATCAACATATGTATGTGCAGCAGGTAGATTGGTGAGGGCTAGATCTATTAACTTTCTCACTCCCCACCTGCCACAGACCCATTCTACGAGCCATGTTCATTAAGACTCAGCAGAAGTGGTTTATCGGGCCATTATCAATGATAACATTTGAAGTCTTTGCCACCTTAGTGCTTTCTCTAGTGTTGTTAAAATGGATATTATCTTAAATATGATGCATTCTGGAAAAGAATCAACAATGGAAGGAAATATAACCTAAAAAATAACAACACACAGTTTGCAGAAAGTTTCTTGCAAATGTACCATATCAGATGTATGCATAGACCTATTGAAGGGACATTACTTTTTCTTTTCCAGAGTCAATGGGATTTTGAAAGATGGAGAGGTAGCAACCTAAATTTAGAATTGGCAGATGAAGATGAAAAAAAATTAACAACTATACAGCTGTTTTAACTTGAGATTTACGACTTCCTCCAGGACATTTACAGCTGTTATACTAACAGTAGTCTTCCCAACCCAAAATAATATAATCTCTAATTCAAAACCAATTCTTAAACCAATTTCCATTCCATGGTTTTGAAATCAACAAGTCAAGCAACATGAATTTTCCATAATTTTTGCAAAAGTATAGCCAGAAGCTAATAAAGTGAAAGTTGAGCAAGAAATAATGGAGGACAAAATAAGATTAAGCCGGGGCTCTGGCAGAATGTTGGGAATCCTTTTGTGATACATGCTTAAATCAGGAGTTCATCGCATTGTGAGCCTCAGCTTTCATGTCAAAAATACAAACAAATGTGGGCACCTGTCAGGAATCCTGAGGCAGCTTGTTGACTTGGTCGGAACCTTTTTTGGATGAATATCATGCCAACAGCCACATTAGGAGGGGTCTGGCAGTGAGGAGGAGGGTGGAAACATCAGAATTATAACTTTGATCCAGTGATTTGAGAAATTATATTTTCTTCTTTCCAAAGTACACTGATTCAGTCTAGCCCAAAGCTAATATGAGTTTAAACATGCTATAAGCATTGGCCACTGCACATAGAACATGGGGTCAAGGTTTTTATAATTTGTGCAGTGCACTTCCTCAGGAAGTGGTTGCATCAATGCCTTACACCTGTTGTTAGAAATTGTATGTAATAGGAGCAAGGTTGAGCATCTCATTAAAAATAATGTAAACCACAGTTGAACTGAAACTTCTGTTTCCTATTCTAAAGAAAAATAGCGACTGGTCTACAATAGTCCATATTCAGTTTGAATGAGTGTCTCAATGCACTTTCATTGGTCACAGCAAATTTGAGGTATTTCCTTAGTAAAGATGTTGCAAACATTCATTCATTTAAGCCATTTTAATACTATTTGTAGCTGGCACAGGCAAAATGAAAGAAAGTGCATTAATTTATTTGGTTTCAAACACGTGTCACTTCAAAAATTCATCAAAGACAAAGAAATTAGATAACAGAAAGTCATCTTTATCCTTCCATGCAAAATGAAATACAAGAAGGCTGGGTAGCCCAATGGTAAGGATATCTGAAAATTAAGTAAAGTGATTTTTACAAAAAGACAAACGCTACAACAGGAATTATTCTGGTTTAAAGGCAATGATGCATTGCTTCATGGTATTTGCAAAATTCTGGACAGTCCCTGCAATAGCTTAAAACTGATCACAAAGACAAAGTGAAGTAGCAAGCACAGGTTTTCATAACAACTCCAGATAGTTTATTTTTCAAACATTTAAAGACTTAAATATCTTCACAGCTTGGCAGTTCCAATTAATTTATCCATTTTTGATACACATTTATCAATCACAAAGAGTATTTGGTGACTCCCAAAGGGCATCTGACCAAAGGGTTACCCTACTACTTCATAAAATTCCAATAGATTTAGAACTTTTCATGTCAGTTTGAAAGTGTACAAGTCATATTTCCAATCTCCTTCCAAAAATCAGGTGGGTCTGAAAACAGCTGCACTTTAAAGTATGCTGTTACATTAATGAAATTTGGATGTACAATGTTTATCCTTATCACTTGCATGAACAGTGGGAGGCAGGTTCACACAACAGACATGAGACCTTCTGCCTCCACTGCCATTTTTGCTGACACATGCAGCCTCTCCTGACGTATTAAAATTCAGGACCTTACCAGTCGAGGAAATTTCTCCCGTAAGCTCCATGTTCTAGACAATGCTCAACAGATATCCAATACTCATCCTACATATAGTGTTTACTCATTTCTCAACAATCACTGGACAAACATAATTCTTTGCTTTGTAATCCTTGGATTATTTTAGTATTTTCCAAGATACATTTTTATGAATGAGGAAGCCATTACTATTTTTAAATCAATTGAAATATTTTAAGATAGTATTCTTGCTGAGATGAAATGCCTTGTCAAATAACTTGCAAGTAGAAAACATTTTCAAAGATGAATCCAAAATATGTCACTTTGCTTTTATTGGAAAACCATCACCAATTATTCAAAAGTTTGATAATTTAAAAGTTGAATCTGTTCCATTCATAAATTAACATTGCACATGTGAAATTAGTTCAGCCATTCTACACAAGTATAATACTGTTGCTGAAAGCATAATGCCCAAACCTCAGTCACCCACATTTAACCAACTAGTTCATTGTGCCTGCTCCAGAGTCAGGGTGTAACTTCTATATTCTGTGACCCTCTCCATGAACTCACAGCCATGCAATCTCTTCTGCATGGTAAGTAAAAGACTATCTATTTCAGTAAATATTCTGGGGAATTTTACCAAAATTAATGAGGTCAATTCAATATGGCAAAAACACTGAGCAATGGATATTGACAAGTATTATATTCATTTCAAGTACAATGCTTATGAGTGCACAATATTAATCTTGTACTACATTCCTTTCATGTATTATAAGATAGTTCTCAGCTACCAATCAGAAAACAAGTTTCACAAACGATCGTAATATACTTCTATTCAAATGGCTCTAATCCACTGCATGCAAATATATTCATCAAAGTCATTGCTAGGCATGGAATATTTTGAATTAAGGATGCGATTGCAGATTAATAATTGTCATACTTCACATATATTAAAATCAAAGTAAGTTCATGTATCTTATTGAGAGTACCTTTGGATTGTTTTGTATCCATGGCATCATGTTTAGATGTTTTTAAATTGTTGACAGGTGTGGTGCTGGAGAATGGTGCCTCAGATTCTGGAACTTATTCAAAGAATACAAAGAAAACATCTCTGTGATCAACTCAACTGCTGTGCACAATAGTACCTCTGGTAGAAGATAAACACTGTAGTTTGCCTAATATCATGCCTAATTTATCAGCCAAAAAAAACAGATGCAGTGGCAAACATTGCAGAATATAATGATCAAGCCAAGCAGTGCACCTAAATAATCCATCTATATCAGTTCAAACATTTTAATTAATTTTGAAAACATTCCAATTTCACTTCCATGCAAAATTTAGACTTACTATTACAGTTAATGTGAACATGACCATTGAATCCTATCTGTCAGAAGCTTCAAAACAGCAGAACGATTGTTCTTGAACATATCTTTGAGTCATATAGACTCAGTTTTCTAACTTATTATTCTGTACTACTATGCAATACTCATTGCAACAGTTCAGTCCTTCAAGGGCATGGAAGTGTATAGCCTAGTTATACTGACAAAGTGACATGAGCTGCATACTAATGGCGTATGTGTCATTTTCGAACAAAGTGAAAATCCATGCTATCCATTCTTTTTTATGTACTACCTGAAATCTGCTTCCTTTGTGTAGAATCAAATTCATCACTTTTTTTTGATGTGGTAGCTGATGAATCGACAGTGGGGTGAATCTCAGGTTCTGTAATTTAGCAAGAGAAAATCAAAAGCAAATTCTGTCATAAGAACATAAAAGTCTAGGAGCAAGTGTAAGGCCATAAACAAATCTGCACGTCCCTTCAACGAAGTTATATCTGAACACCTACATCAAAACCACTTCACTGCCCTTTTTTCATAGCCCTTGACTCCTTTAATATATGAAAGTACATGAAAGATTGCAGACTTGCATGTACTGAACAATTCTGCATCGTTTACCTTTAGGGGAGAGAATTTAGAAGAGTTACCACTCTGAAATGTATCCGCTTATCAGTCTTAAAGGGCTGAGCTCTCATCCTGAGATAGGGGCTCACTAATCAAGCAAAACAACATCTGTATTGTCAAGCCCTCAAAAAACTGTATATGCTTCAATATGATAATTTCTCATTCTTCTGAGCTTCAATCTATGTAGGTCCATTCCTCTACTCATAAGACTGCCCACTCAGCTTGGAATCATTAATCTTTGCTATACATCTACAATGGGAAGTATAGTCTTCCTACAGAAGGAAACTGACACTGTATCATACTTTAAGTTTATCTACAGTATGGAAACAGGCCCTTCAGCCCAACAACTCCATACCGACCCTCTGAAGAGTAACCCACCCAGACCCATTCCCTGACATTTACACCTTATTAATGCATCTAACACTGTGGGCAATTTAGCTGGCCAATTCATTTGACCTGCACATCTTTAGATTGTGGAAGGAAACCAGAGCACCTGAAGGAAACCCACGCAAAGACAGGGAGCATATACAAAACTCCACACAGACAGTCACCCAAGGTAGGAATTGAACCCAGGTCCCTGGTGCTGTGAGGCAGGAGTGCTAACCACTGAGCCACCATGCTGCTCCAAAGCAACGTTTAAGCGTGGTTTTGTCAAAACCTGAGAAAATGCTAATTGATACATTGCCAAATGGCAGGAAATAGAGTCATTTTTCACATTATAAATTTACTGGCAAGTGAAAACATGAAGAAATGAACTATATTGCATATGAACAAGTAATGCATTTAATGAATGAACTACATAGGGCTGATATAGAGTCATAGAGATGTGCAGCACCATCCAACCCATCCATGCTGACCAGATATTCCAACTCAATCTAGTCCCATCTGCCAGCATCCGGCCCATATCCCTCCAAACTCTTCCTACTCATATACCATCCAAATGCCTTTTAAATGTTGCAATTGTACTAGCCTCTACCACTTTTGGCAGCTCATTCCATGTATGTACCACCCTCTGCATGAAAAAGTTGCCCCTTAGGTCTCTATTATATCTTTCCTCATCTCACCCTAAACCTATACCCTCTAGTTCTGGACTCCCCAACCCCAGGGAAAAGACTTTGTCTATTTACCCTATCCATGCCCCTCATTGTTTTGTAAACCTCTATAAAGTCACCCCTCAACCTCTGACGCTCCACAGAAAACAGCCCCAGCCGGTTCAGTCTTTCCCTCTAGCTCAAATCCTCTATTATGATATAAAAGCAGACAAAAGAGCAGATATTTAACCCTTATTTACATTGGTTCATTAGATTGTTATCTTATTTCATTGGTTTATGATTATTTAATAAACTGACAACTGTGATATGTAAAGTAGGTCACTTGGTGCCAATACTCCACACCTGGAGAAAACTGAACATATTTTAGACAATTGTTCTGTTAACAGCAAATTAATTTATTTAATAAATTGTATCTAAATACCAAGATTATTTTATAATTTTAAATTGACTACCAAAGAAATTTAAAATTCCTGCAACAATCACTAAGAGGTTTGTTTGGTGAGAGTTCAATTTTGTCCTATGTGCCATCCTGCTAGTGAATAATTGCAGGGATTCAGGGTTTGATAGTCACCCTGTTATCCTCTAACCCTTACCAGCAGAGAGTATCCAGATAAAAATGCTTAATGTTTACAAAAGGCCTTTAATACTCGCTATAACCAGGTCTCCAGAATCTCTCAATATGATTGAAATGTCACCTCAATTGTTTCATGTAGAACATGAAAGAAACTAATGAAAAGAAGTTATAAAATTTACAAAACGATTCATTCAGCTGAAAAAAGCATCACACATTAAATTCAAGTTGATTAAGACAAACGCAAGAAGTACATAATCATTCAAATGTAATCATTAAAATGAAAGGTTCGATGGAGAAAAACGAGAACAAATAAAGCATATGTCAACAAACAGTGGATGACACCTTCAAAACTGGCATTCAACTTTAGTTGGCATACTTAATAAAGAAGAGTATATTGACCCTACAAAACAGCTCATCCAACTATCTAAATATTGCTTTCTATAAATGAATTTCATGACTACATCATATCCATTACTACAACTACCTGTGAATTCTTGGTTGTCCATGGCATCAGATTCAGAGGTCGTACGTAAAGTGATAATATTTGAGATGATGGAGGTTAATATCCCATATTCTGCAATGTAGTTTGGAAAAATGAAATAAGTTGTTTGACATTATGGGATAAATGACATCAACTGTAGTAAAAGACATTTATACTTGCCATTTCAACACAGTTGATTAATTGTTCAGAAGTGGAAAAAGACGTAATGTAATAACCACAGAACGAGTCTGTAAAATTGGTCTAAATGTGAAATTTAACTAGTGAGCATCCTTGACAAAACCATCACAAACTGACTACTAAAAAATAAATTACAATGATTGATTTATGAGCTTATTCAACACAAAGTCTACAAAATGAGATTGGGACATCAATTTTGGGACTTTTGCAATCGAATTTGCTTTCAATAAAAATATTATCTAAACAAACGCATACTCCTTTGGACTTTCCTTGTTCAGTCAGTGTATTTCAGGACATGATCAGCTAAGTAATTACACTGTCATCATAAACCTTTACAGTTGTGAACATCATTACTTCAAAAATGGACAGCTTTTACTGCAGGACTCAGAATAATTATTGAGGCTATTTGTGAGTCATGGCATATGTATAGCATCTAGATCAGAGAAAGGTGAATTAAAATGGTTTGTAAGTAATTTATGTTTGAGAGTAAATACCACAGCCATGATTATTGGAGCAAAGCAATCAACATTTTTGTGACTGAGACTATTAACTGGCAGTATAAATGAAGGCAATTGTTTCAAATGCATACAATTTTGATTAATGATTTTTTCTTGAACCATTTTGAAACCCTTATTATGTAAAAAGTGTTATATAAATGGAAATCGTATTGGTTTGTGTGTGAAAAATATTATGGTACATTATCCCAAAAGCAAAATTAAGGCATAACTGAACAAACTTAAGATTGAAGCTTCAGCTCAGCACTAAAAGTCAAAATTTAACAAAACTCTCAAGTTTGCTTTTTAACCAAAATTTATGCGCTGTTACGTTTTCTTTCAATAACCTCATTAGTGACAGTTTAATAAAGAGCTGGGGAACACATGTAAGGCTATTTCATCCTATTCCCTATAACATCAAGTTAAAACAAAGTAAAGACTAAGTTCTTAAAAAGAGAGGTTTATAAAATAAAGTGGGGCATGGACAGGATGAATGGCCAAGCACTTTTTCCCAGGGTAGGGGAGTCCAAAATTAGAGGGCATAGACTTAAGGTGAGAGAGGAAAGATATAAAAAGGACCTGAGGTGTAACTTTTTCACACAGAGTGTGATGCCTGCATGGAATGAGCTGCCAGAGGAAGTAGAGGAGGCAGGTACAATTACAATTTAAAAGGCACCTGGATGGGCATATGAATAGGAAGGATTTAGAGGGATATGGGCCAAATGCTGGCAAATGGGACTAGGTCAGTTTGGGATGTCTGGTTGGCTCAGAAAAGTTGGACCAAAAGTGTCTGTTTCTATGCTGTGTGACTCTTTGGCTCTATGAGACTAATGTCTTTCAAATTCTACATTGGATCCATTAAGTTTTCCTCTATGGATGTTTTCTTCCTGGAATCAAGATCTTTCCACATCTTAGGAGCAAATTACTGTTGATGCTGGAATCTGTACCGAAAACAAAAATGCTGGAAATCACAGTGGGGTAGACAGCATTGGTGGAGCGAGAGAGAGCAAGCTAACTTTGAGTCTAGATGACTCTTCATCAGAGCACTGTTGGCGTGCTCTCTCTCCATGGATGCTGCTTTACTCACTGAACTCCAACATTTTTGTTATCAGCTTTTTCCCGACATCTTTCTCCACTAAAGATACAGGACTCAGTCACTATAGCATGTTCCTTAACAGATGCTTCTGAATTCATTGAACAATCAATGCAATTTTCATACTCAATAGTCATGGTATTCTCTGCTATTGCTATTTGCTCTCTGTCCACTCTTCTCCCAAGGTGACACTGAGAATCTTTGTTATTTACACACTGACTCTAACCTGGAATAGTAAATTTAGCTTTTGACTTGATCTAGGCAGCAAATTTAAGGTGGACCAATTTTGTATTGTTATTTGCTACTGTAAATTTGGAATATAATAAATCTTAAAACAAACTATGCTTCGAAATTTATGATGCGTACACTGCCCTCAACTTTAGTTTAAATGCCTTTTTTTTACACGCAAGCAAAGTGCAGCCAGATATGTATCTGATTTACTAAATCTAATATTCACTGGTCAAAAAATAAAGCAGAGTTTAAAAAAGCCTGAAGGGAAAAGCAAACCAGTATTTTGCTGCTGGTCGCTTCTAACAGTGGACCTCTGGATCGCAGTTTCAAAACAGATGGCAACACCCTCACAGGAAGTAAATGAACAATGGTTTTATAAGGACAAATCCGTTTAAAGAGCTAACAATAGAACCAATGCTGTTGTGACATTAGCTAGCAGAGATCATGAAAAGAAAACAAACTGTTCAGAGATAGTTGGGTGTGGAGGGGCTGAATGACAGATCACAAAAGCAATGTACCCTTCGGGTAAAAGGAGAGACATATAGATAGAGAACAATTTCATGTGACATAGAGCTTTTCAGACAGAAAATTTAGATCCTGCTGAATAGCGTGGATTGAAAAGATAAAAGCAGAGTGACCAATTTATGGGATGGATAAGAAAGAATAGAAGTAAGAATGTAAGAAAGAGAGGAAGAGTCTTTTGAACAAGAGGATGGCATAAAGAGAAGAAAATCCCTGTCATGGAACAAGATTTATTGGGGGGTGAGGGTGTGGTGATGCATGATATCTGACCCTATGGGAATCATACTGGACAGCTGCTCTTATGGGTTAAAAAGGACTTTCTCACTCAATGCCACAATAGTTCAATCAACATTGCATAATTTTGGAGTACTGTTACTTAAGTTACATGGGTTAAAATAGAATGATCAAAAAGAATGTTCATATAAATAGATGTTTGGTAGTACAGAACTTGAGTATTGTTGAAAAAACACATTTTTGAAGCTTTTTTTGTCTTGCTCTAATCAGAACAGTTCAGATAAATACAAATTCATGGGGGAGATCAACATTGATACTGCATGAGAGGAGTGTCCTGATTGGTGCACTCTTCAATGCCTCTATCAATTCACACTGATCAACAGTTAGCAACCAAGTCGTGGTTTTAATTTTCAACCAGTAGATTGACTCTGATTGGTGAGGACCTCGTTCTGAGAAATTAACTATGGAATGGCTGTCAGCTATTTTATGGAGTTCAAACAAGTGCAATATGTTTACATGTTCTGTCTGTTTGCAAATAACAGGGCCCTATGTATTAATCTATGTAGCTTCTATTACCCATAAGTTTATCACATTGAGCCCAACTGACAATCCTAAATTGGTTGTCAATGTAATTTCTCACACACTCAGGATTGTCCAGCTTATGTAGACAGGGTGACAGTGATATAGTGCTAATGTCATCACACTAGCAATGAGTCTCGCACAAATGCTCTGGTATCATGGTTTGAAATCCCACCATGGCAGTTGGCAGAACTTAAAAATATTGATAAATTTAGAATTACAAATGTTTTGGTTGGAAGAGCAGATACAGAAATTAAGTCAAATAAATAAGTGCATCACAAAGCTGAAAACACCAACAAGGGGATCGAAGAACTCCAATGTGTAATCAAATCATTTAACATTGGAAGCACACTAACTACAGTAATCTGAATAGGAAAAGAAGCAATCAGGGTAACACACAAAGGGACATGATCGGAATACTTGCAAATGTCAGGAACCATCATAATCTAGTAAAGGGCTATATGATGGATTGTGAGAAACTCCTCTGCAACATAAAAGGATGTACACCATTGATACTGCAGATGAGATGATTGCCGTGGCTGGATGAGGTGAGGTGCTTTCAAAGACAGACCAGATGCCACTGTTGCACATCAGGGGCTCCATTAAAGGGACAAAAAGGCCCCAGCATGAAGGAATGCGCACCAGGTTAAGGGTATTTCACTTTATAATGCACTAGTAAGAACATGTCAGGCAACTCTGAAAACCCATAATAATTACACCTATTCTATAACCAATGAGACAGCAAGATGTATGAATATATGACTCAAATTGCCATCAGGGAAGAAGTCACTTGGAATTCTGTTTCCCTTGCAGAATAAACCTATTGTTTGTTTAAACCAGCAATCATCTCCATTTGCAGTGTCATTTTGGATTACATTGCAAAGTTAGTCTCAATAATATTTTTATGGTCATCAATAGTGATTTTTAAAAATAAAATCCCATCATTTGACTAATACCCTTTAAAGGGAGGAAAATTTGTCATCCTTACCCAGTCTAGCCTACATTTGACTCCAGACCCACAGCAATATAGTTGAATCTTAACTGTCCATTAAAATGGAAGGTTTGTTTTCAGACATTTCATCACCATACTAGGTAACGTCATCAGTGAGCCTCCGGTGAAGCACTGGTGTTAGTGACCTGCTTTCTATTTATGTGTTTAGGTTTCCTTGAATAGGTGATGTAATTTCTTGTGGTGATGTCACTTGCTGTGGTGATTGCATTTATTGTTCTTTCTCTCAGAGGGTGGTAAATGGGTCCAAGTCAATGTGTTTGTTGATAGAGTTCCGGTTGGAATGCTTGTGAGTGTCTCTGTTTGACTTGTCTGGGGATGGATGTGTTGTCCCAGTCGAAGTAGTGTCCTTCCTCATCCTTATGTAAGGATACTAGTGAGAGTGGGTCATATCTTTTTGTGGCTAGTTGATGTTCATGTGTCCTGGTGGCTAGTTTTCTGCCTGTTTGCCCAATGTAGTGTTTGTTACAGTTCTTGCAGGGTCACAGATGAGAATCCCTAGAAGCATGGCATTCCAAACGGAACTCTATCAACAATCACATTGACTTGGACCCCATTTACAATGTTCTGAGAAAAATAACAGGAAATGACATCACTACAGTAAATGAAAAGCAGGTCACTAACACAGAATTTTGCACATGATTCCCACTACATGATTCAGCATGTATCCATATAATGTTTGTTTGTTTCTGTGTGTGTGCGCATGTAGAAATGGTTATTACTTTTCTGATAATCTAACAGTTCTTTCTGTAGAGCAATGATGCATGAGGAGGCAGAAGAAAAGAGCAAGAGTCGGCTCATTCAACATCTTGAGCCTGCTCTGCCGTGCAGTATGATCGTGGCTGAGGTCAGTTTCCTAATCCGACCTCCCCTTGATCTGTTTAGCCACACCTATATCGACTTCCTTGAAAACACAATGTTTTGGTCTGAATCACTTCGGTGATAGTGAATTTCACAGGTTTACCATTTTTTGAGTGAATAAATTTCTCCTTCTATCAGTCCTAATAGGTTTATCACTTCAACTGGGGTGGCACGGTGGCTCAGTGGTTAGCACTGTAGCCTCACAGCACCAGGATCCCTGGTTCGATTCCAGCCTCGGGTGACTGTTTGTGTGGAGTTTGCACATTCTCCCTGTGTCTGCGTGGGTTTCCTCCCATAGTCCAAAGATGTGCTGGTCAGGTGAATTGGCCACGCGAAATTGTCCATAATGTTAAGTGTGTTAGTCAGAGGGAAATGGGTCTGGGTGGGTTACTCTTCGGAGTGTCGGTGTGGACTGGTTGGGCCGAAGGGCCTGTTTCCACACTGTAGGGAATCTAATCTAAACCTGTGCCTCACTGATGATGTTACCTGGTATGGTGACAAAATGTCTGAAAATGAAACTTCCAGCTCAGCAAGCAAATTTACATCCAGAACCTCAACCTGAGCTACAAATCTTCTCAAAATTCGCTGTCCACTAAAATGACCTAGAAAACTATTCAGGTCAAAGGCAACAAAAGCTGGACTGGTCAGCATTGCCAACATCCCATTAAAACAAAATATTTTCATGTAATATACCAAAATCAAATAACAGCTACATAGTCATATTATACTTGATTTAAGTGGATTTATAAAGGATTCAATATAGAATGAGAATAAAGAACAATGGATGTGATACAATATATTTTCTGAGCAAACTACTTCGTTAAAAAGCAACGATAAAACAAAATCAGTTTACGGCTCAAGAAATGTATATTATATAAATATTCTTGTTAATTGTTAATTGAAAATGAAATTTACTGTCAAAGTGAATTAGGAATTCTAATTAATGCTATTATTATAACACATAGTAATTATGAACATATTAAACTATGATATGACACAGTGAAGAAATCATACATATCTATTTTACATATATTAATGGCACTACCTGGGAATTGTTGGTTATCCATCTTATCAGGTTCAGAAGCAGTGTGTGAAAATGAGTCTTTGGTGAATGGCTCCTCATGTTCTGTTTTTATTCCCGGAAAAAATACACCTTTTAACACATCTGAAAACATTTCTTCAAGAGGGAACAAAGTACTCAACATCTGTAGGAAAGCTTAATTTGGCCAAAAGAGCACAATTCATGCAAACAGTTGGCAGACTAAATTTCAGATAAGGAATTGTGTAGCAGCTGCACCAATATACCTCATTAAGCAACAGTACATAAAATCCATGCTGCAACACAAATAAACATATTTTGCACAGTGTCTATGATCAAAGCAAAAGGTGTTGAAATAGAAGGTACACATAATATTCTACATGATGCAGGTAACCAGCCAAAAAAGACACATGGACAAACAACATATTTTTTCCAAGCAATGATTTGTCTCTTATTCGAATAACATGTTGTACCCATGCAAGATAGGCTTTACTTATCACTGAACACAATGCTTACAAATGCTCTGCTAAGCCGTTGAGCAGACAATGCACTTTGTGCTGGTGCATGCTCATATGTGACAAATGACATTTCTGTCAGCAGTGAATAAGCCATTGAGCATACCGTACTGATGTTTATATCTGCAAATAATATGCAAAATGAATATGCTCATTACAGTAGCTACAGCAAAATTGTTTCCATGCTGTATTTGCTCAGCTACCTGTGAACTGTTCCACGTCTGTGACATCAAGTTTGGAAGCCAAATTTGAACTGGACGAAAATGAACTAGTAGCAGAAGGAAACTCAGGTTCTGCAATGTGGTTCACAGAAACAAAAAAAAATGTCTGATTGCTAATAATATATAAATTCATAGTAATTGTGTTAATGATTTTATGAAGGTATGAATGATGGTAAACAACAAAAGACCTGGCCCATCATCCCGCTCCACACAGTTATAATACCTTGTGTATCACAGTATACACATTCCAACCTCTCCAAAAAACCAACTCCTATAAGACACCTAAACCAAAACTCAAGGTAATTTGGGCAACAACTCAGAAATGTGCCCATCTAACAACTTCTCATATTCCCACCCCAACACCACCCCTCAAACATGATAACTAGTCAAGAAGTTCACTCTAATCATGAATTATTTCCAGTACCTACCTTTTAGAAGAGATAGCAAAGGACAAAACGTCACCAAATTGACAGTAAGTAATTAAATAAGAATAAGCTATCAATTGATAGTATTTCATTTGGCTAAATAAAATGCGCTCGGTCAAAATCCATGACAAATACATTTTAATCTCGTGTAAAGACTTCAGGTTAAGGACAAAAATATTAAAAAACAGCATCTAAGAGATGGATAGAGTACTGAAAATTCATTCAATTTTGAAATGCATAACACGTCTTGCATAAACCATTTAAAATTATTTTAAGGCAAAGGCATGCACTTAAACTGCGATTTTTGGTTTTAGACCCAAAACTTCCTATTGTTTAATAATCAACAGAATTCAACCAATGAGAGCCAATTAAAGGAAACAGAAAGTAAGAAATAAGATTTCAAAATATAAACATGAAACAACACTCTTCAAAGAATACTTAATATTTCTAATCAGGATCCAAGAAATAAATTAAAATAATGGAACCAGAAATATGTCTATCCAAACCACCAAAAGTAAATAGCAGCAATTTACCAACTGAGACACAGCCAATTATAGAAAACAAAAATTCTTCCCATGTGAAGTAACTGTTTCCTCAGTTAGATGCAGCATATTGGCTAAACAATCTTCCTGGCTGAAATAATGAGCCTGGATTTAATTTAATACTCAGGTAATACACTGTTTTAAAGTAATATCCTGACTACAGATATGCTACTTGACATTTAGCAACAGTTGCATTTCTGGTAAATGCAAAATTATCGATGCAATGTTTCTTCTAAGTTCTACTAATCATAAAACTTGATTTGCAAGGACTTACTCATATTATTACAGTATACCAATCTACAATGTAGGATGCCAATATTTCTAGAGGTAGCACATCTAATTCTCTATAAAACATAGTTCTATGATGCAATTATCAAACTACCAGTGAATAATTACATGTCTGGAGCAACAGGTTTACAAGATGGATTGACAAATGATATATTGAAGGATCATACCTTAGATTCTGCAATTCATTTTCAAAAAAGCAAATAAAACTGACATGCACACTATGATGAAAATCAAATGTAATATTTTTCGGTGATCAAGACGTTGTCCAGACCAGTATAATAGAATGGAGCATAAACAAGCTATGTAACAAGAGTGACACAAAACAGCTTTGAGGTAGCAATGCCACAATGCGAAACAGACATTTAAACTTGACAAAAAACAGAAGTTGCTGGAAAAGCTCCGCAGGTCTGGCAGCATCTATGAAGTGAAATCAAAGTTACCCTGCTGAGCTTTTCCAACAATTTCTGTTTTCGTTTCTGATTTACAACATCCACAGTCCTTTTGAATTTTATTTAAACTTGACAGTCTGGGAAAGAAACTAAGGAACTATTTTGTTCCAAATAGAGAAAAGAAAACATAGACACAGACAACAATGGGCATTCGAGGGCCTCAATTACTATGGATGTTAACTGGAAAACCAGCTAACATTTGCTTTGCAGTGGCACTCTCTGCGCTCATGCTCAACTTCTCCCCACCCACCCTTCAGTTTATTCTGATACTTTCCTTCCAATGCTGGTATGACATTTTAATTTTCCTATTTTGTACTTTTCTCCCCACCAATTCTCACTATTGCTACTTCTCTTTTTATTACATTCTATTGTTAAAAATTCTTATGTCACGATGTCCTGTGGAAACACGTAGCAGTCCAGAATCCTCAGAAAGTACAACAGTTGGGAGATTGAAGCAAGAAGTGATATTAAAAGGGGAAACAAAAGCAGCAGTATGTTTTGACCATGAATGGATGGATAGATATGGTAGCTGCCCTGTAAATCAATGGCTGCTTGAACAGGAAGTCAGCATGCATACAGATGATGTTCAGAAAGCTCAATAGAAAAACTAAGACTTCCACATGGAATATCTCATGGCACTAATTACTCTAAAGAATAGGATAAATGGGAAGAAAATTTCAAAAAATGGAAGAATTGACTTCTATAAGTTTTGTTCACATGTAAAAGTCTCAGAGGACAAAACACCTTTCCATACTTTGGTTAGGAACTAAAATCGTGAATTCACCGGAGATACGTCCCAAAGACCAAAAGTAGAGATTGCACTGTAAAGAACTATAGTACTTCAAGTTAGATCAAGAGAGGTTTTCTCATCTTGACCACATACTATTGCTTTACTAGGACCTTTTTTAAGCTGTATTTTTCAATCCTTAGCCTTTAATGCTTCCAGTGTGGATTATGTGCAATATGTAAACATTATAGCATTCTAAAATCAGCATTATAAGCATGTACTTTGAATATATTATATATACACACATATACAAGCACAAGCAATGTACTAGAAATGCCCATAGTCACTTTGAAAAAGATGTTTGCTATTGTACTGTGAATAAAAGACATTAAAACCCCAAATTCCACAATTCAATATAGACATTGCAAATAACATATTCCAATGCCTAAAACTGTGATTGTAACCATTTCAAATGACTCGAGAATGCAACATGTATCATGCACTGATGCAGTAATACACTGCACAAAAGACAAAAGACAGTCTATGTTTATGGCTTCTCATACAGTGTGCTGCCAATTTCAATAAGGTAAGAACAAAATAGAACTAGAGTTCCTGACCTACAAGCAACCAAAATCAGCCCAGTTTTCCTCCACATCCCTGTGGAACCTGTTCAAAATAGTCCGCAGCAAGTACCTGTGAATGGACCATTTGTCTATATATTTTATAAAAAGGAATAAATCATTGGAGAAAGAAAAGAACAAAAATTATTTATCAAAGAAAGGGATGAAACTATAGTTTGTATTTGACTTTTTGGAAGTGAAAAAGATGCCATTCAACGAATAAATAACACAAAATGCATTCACTATGCAAAACAGTTTTTCAATATTATTCAACCCAAGCAATTGTAAAGACCAGTCAAATGTTGAAAAAACTATTATGTAGGTTTCCAATCATCTTTAACTAATTATACAGAATTGTAGTTTACTGCATTACAGAACCATTCTTTTGAGAATTCTTAACCAAATGCCGAGTAGGCAAATGCTTGCGAAGTCACTTTGCACACCAAACTACATCATATAGGCACTTCATGCTAACCTTGAAATTTATAACCTATGAACAGGGTAAAAATGATAGCATATAAATGTGCACAGTACACTGAAAATGCATGCATTATTTACACTGAAAGACGTAACCTACATAGTGATGCATCACTGAACTACCTTTGAATTCCTGATTATTCATGGCATCAGGATCTGATGTTGGATGGAAAGATCCACGGCTGGAAGATGGTATCTCAGGTTCTGCAAGTTTTTTTCAAAAGAAAGCAAATAAACACTCTCAACTTACGCACATTAATTTATGCATGACATTTATGGTCGAGTCAAATTGAATAGCATTGAGTAACTTGGCAATGCACAGCACTGTAGGGCAGTGAATTGATGCAACACAAGCAGACTTATCTTGACTAAGAACAAAAAACAAGTCATTGCAAGCATTCAATAAGATTAAGGAAGATACTTCAGTTCTGCAGAGTAGTGGATGCATGAAATGGGCTTCCAGTCATACAAAACCTGAAGTGAAGTTGCATAATAATTCTTAAAAACAGTTGAATCAAGATTGATATTTCTTTTAGCCAAAAAAAAGTGCTGCCCGGAAGAAATCTTTCCACACTCTGTTAGTGGCTGCAAAAAGTAAATGGGAGGAGTTGTTCTATTGGTTATGAGGAGATTACGGAAATATATGATAAAGGTATGGAATGTGCAGGTATAATTACAAAGAGAAATGAAAGCTCCTCAGTGGAATATAAACACACAGATTATGAGTAGAAGCAGGCCAATTAGACCCTCATACCTACTCAGTCATTCAACAAGGTCACGGTTGAGCGGCTTGTGATTTGAATTCTACATTCCTATTTACCCAATAAATTTTAATGTGCCTGCCTAACAAGAGTCAATCTGTTTCTTAAAAATATTCAATGACCCCCATCTCCACCAACTCAGAGACAGAGAGTTCCAACATCACAGAACTCTCTGATAGCAAAAAAATCTCTGTCCAAAATAGGAGATCCCTAGTTTTTAAAAGAGCTCTCTAATTCTGCACTCAGCAAAAGAGGAAACATCGTTCCCATGTATACCTTGTCAGGTTTTCTCATTTTGGGATTTGTTGCTACCCAAAAGGAATCTGGGTGCCCAGGTTCATAAGTCACTGAATGCTAACATTCAGGTGCAGTAAGTAATAAGGGAGGCAACTGCAAAAGGCTTTGGCTCCAGGGGTAAAGACAATTGTTGCAATTGTGCAAAATTGTCTAATAACTAAGAGAACATGTGAAATAGTGAATACACTTTTGGACTCCGTGCCCAAGGACAGATATATTTCCCACAGAGGGAAGCAATGAAGTTTCAGTCCCTGGCATGGTGGAATTGCCCTCTAAGGTCAGACTGAGAAGACTAGGCTGTTATTCTTTAGCATTTAGAAGAGAGGAGATCTCATTGAAGTGTACAAATCTTTATAGGGTACAACAGGATAGATATAGAAATGATGTTTCTTCTAACTGTGGAGTATAGAACTAGGAACAAAGTCTCAGAATAAAAGGTAGGTCAGCTAGGACTCTGAAGAGGGGGACTTCCTTTGAATCTTTGAAATTCTCTGCCCGAGAGGGTAGTAAAGACTCAATCAATTACTGGATTAGTGGTGCTGGAAGAGCACAGCAGTTCAGGCAGCATCCAACGAGCAGCGAAATCAACGTTTCGGGCAAAAGCCCTTCATCAGGAATAAAGGCAGTGAGCCTGCAGCATGGAGAGATAAGCTAGAGGAGGGTGGGGGTGGGGAGAGAGTAGCATAGAGTACAATGGGTGAGTGGGGGAGGAGATGAAGGTGATAGGTCAAAGAGAAGAGGGTGGAGTGGATAGGTGGAAAAGAAGATAGGCAGGTCGGACAAGTCAAGGAGACAGTAAGTGAGCTGGAAGTTTGAAACTAGGATGAGGTGGGGGAAGGGGAAATGAGGAAGCTGTTGAAGTCCACATTGATGCCCTGGGGTTGAAGTGTTCCGAGGCGGAAGATGAGGCGTTCTTCCTCCAGGCGTCTGGTGGTGAGGGAGCGGCGGTGAAGGAGGCCCAGGACCTCCATGTCCTCGGCAGAGTGGGAGGGGGAGTTGAAATGTTGGGCCACGGGGCGATTTGGTTGATTGGTGCGGGTGTCTCGGAGATGTTCCCTAAAAGACTCAATCAATACTTACTTCAAGATAAAATGATAGATGTCCAGATATTAAAGATATCAATGGGCATAGGGATAAAGCAGGAAGATGACAGTGAGAAAATTGGCCACAATCCAGTTGAATGGCAGAACTAGTTTGAGGGGTTTAGATTACTTACTTACAGAGTGGAAACAGGCCCTTTGGCCCAACAAGTCCTCACCGACCCTCCGAAGAGCAACCCACCCAGACCCATTCCCCTACATTTATCCTTTCACCTAACACTATGGGAAATTTAGCATGGCCAACTCACCTAACCTGCGCATCTTTGGACTGTGGGAGGAAACAGGAGCACCCGGAGGAAACCCACACAGACAAGGGGAGAATGTGCAAGCTCCACATAGACTGTTGCTTCAGGCGGGAACTGAATCCAGGTCTCTGGCACTGTGAGGCAGCAGTACTAACCATTGTACCACCGTGCCACCCCTCAATGGTCTAGTTCTGCTCCTGCTTCCTATGTTTCTATGACTTGCTGGGAGCTTGTTTGAATGCGTTTGAAAGACAAAATGATCGAAGTGTTATTGTGCTCAGTACACAACCAGCATGTTGATACTACAGCTCAAGGGATATTAGGTGAATTAATCAAACCAGTCATCATAACTCAAAAGATACAAATTCTATCTCCATACTGGTTGCTGGTCAGAGAGGATCTACAGTACTGTGTTAACTGTTGGTATCCGCACATCATGAGTGAAACAGTGACCTTGGGAAAGGGATCAGTGAAGAACCTCAAAAATGAATCTTAGCTTAAAGAGCCTCAGATACTGATGCAAGTTTAAAGACCTTGTATGTCTATTATGGAGTAGGGCAGATTTCTTCATCAGCTATCCCTCAAGTTGAGCATGATATCTATTGAAGATCACATGTTTCTTCATTTGACAATATGGTTTTTTTCCTACCAAGATTCTTTGTCTACATGGGGCAGGGTGCATCATGAGTTACTGGAATCCAAAGTGCAAGATTTGTTCTTTTTCTGTCACTCTGCATCACTGTTAAGGAATTAGGACTTGAAGTATAGCAATTTGATGGATAGATTAGTGACTGTAGAAAGCTCCTCCCAATCATTAGTGCTAATGTTATCTGGTTCCAAGAAGAGTTTCAGTGCATTGCCTCTTTGTTCTTCCTTGGAATATTGGTCATTTGAGCATCAAGAAAGACAGACTTTGCAGGGAAAATGATTGTTACCTGTGTGCACTCAATGACCAGTCCATTGAAGAAGGACCTTAGTATTGGTTTGACAATCCTTCCATTGAATGCGGAGAATGTCGCAGAGGCAGTGCTGAAAGAATTTCTCCAGTATTCTTCCATGTGAAACACAGTCCAGGTCTCATTTCAATACAGAAGGATAATAATGACAACTGTTCAGTGCACAAAGACTGCTTTCAAAATAAGAACTCAGTATGTCTGGCAGAAACTTCAGTTCCAAAGAAACATCACATTGGATTCAAAATGTCAACTCTGTTTCTCTCCACACAAATGCTGCCAGACTTGTTGAGTTTCTATCGTACTTTCTGCTTTTATTTTTGATTTTCAGTATCCACAGTATTTTGTTGTTGTTTCAAGTGGACAGTTCTGAATTCTCAGTCATGTCAATTTTTCCTGGAATTCCTCAATGACAGTTTTATATTGTAGAGGACCAAAGGACATGTTTGAAGTATGTAAGAATAGAAATAGACTGAATGATGTGTGGCCTCTCTTTCCTTAGGGGTAATGAGTCTCTGGGACACATTGCAAGCTGGTGTGGCCTTGAAGAGATATACATATTGGTGCCTGACATGGGGCAAAGATCACATCATGAAGAAAGCAAGGAAAGATAACACTTGTTCAATGTAATTGCCCAGATCAGATTCTATTGGAGAAAAACTTTCCAAATTTTCTCTCTTTCTGATCCTGGGTTTCTTTTTTCCTATAGGTTTTTGCCTCTCTAAAAAGATTGCAAATGTATTTGGTTCATGGTGGATTGGTGCATAGTTTCCAATTATTACAAATGTAGGGAAGGCTTGATGTACCAACTCGTCTTTTCTTGCAGAGTATTTGATATGTTTGCTCCTGTTTCAGTATCATTGTGTAAACACACTTGTAGAAAGTAAACATGGTCTATGAATCTCCACATCACGATGCTTGAACTATATTATGAAGAGAAAGAGACAATGGAGAAGAGCACTTTTCTTATGGAAACTACAGAAAGTAAAGGGCAGATTAATATATATGCCATTTTAAATCATCAATGGATAAATTCAAACACCATTGGCTTTGGCTTGGACACAGACTGCACCTTTCCCATTTGGTGAGACAGTCACAGTATGGAGACATCTACAAAAAGATACAACTAACTAAAAGTGGGAGGGATAGAATTATATCTTGGAAGTGAATAGGAACCAAGCAAATACAGTATTTTGTAGTATTCCACCAAATTTGTGGACTTTGACTCATTTACATGCAAGATTTTAGTGTCCATGTAATACGCTTCATGCAAGCGCACTGATTAAATAACATGAGATAATCACACCATTTATTGGCTCCATAACAGTGCATTCAATTAACTCTTAACAGCCAATTATGATGACAAATTGACTTGCTCTGTAAAAGCATTTTGTATACATTGTGTAGTGGACATGCAGCACATCAGGTGCCAGAACACTCAGTTAATAATATCCAAATCTTTAGAAGCTGCAAAAGCATTAGAACTGACAGTTGTTGGTATATAAACAAATATACAACATGCATTTTGCTGCAACTAGGAAAAATCTGACATTCAGGTTAACTCTTTTTCCAACTACCTGAGAACTTCTGGGTTTCCATGGGATCTAAAACAGATGTTGTGCCTGAAGTAAATAAAAATTAACTGTTGAAGGATTTTACTTGAATTTCTGCATGATACATTAGGAGAAAACAAATTACTTTCACAAATTATTTAAATAAACTAACATAACAAGTTTAGTACAGGAAGAAATCATAACATAGTGAATACAGGTCACATTATCAAAATAAGGCTGGCCAGAAATAATTTAAGTTATATTCTAAGCAATTAACTTAGTAAATAGGCATTAAAGCTTACTACTGATAATGAGTCATTAACCACATCTTTAAGGAAATGCTTTGACTCAAAAAATGATGAGTTCAAAACAGCAAGTCCACACATTTAACTATGTTCTTCATTCAGCATCCGAACAACAGAAGCTGAAGAGTGAGATCAGAAGGAAGGGTCACTGGACCTTAAATGTTAACTTTGTTTTCTCTCCACAGACGCTGATTGACCTGCTAAGTTTCTCAGGCAATTTCTGTTCTTGTCGCTGAAGAGTTATATGTGCAGTCATGTGATCAAGGACATGGTTGTCAAACTGTGACTAGCTGTCACTGGCCTTTGCAAAAAGGAAGTTTTGTGCTTGATCACCATTGTGTTGTCTCTCAGTTCCAATATTAGGTTGTCACTGACTAATGTTTAAATAACTATACTTCAGAACACACTACAAGAAAGTTTCATACCGTGATTATCAACTAAAATTTGTCAAAGAACAGATAAAGAAAATGTATTTTTTCCCAAGAGGGAACTTTAATGAAAATGAAGATACTTCAAATCTGTGAGGTTTTCATGCTCTCTAATTGACAAAATGGCTATAGTAACTCCTGTCAAAAGACTTTAATATGCAAAATCTCAAATCTCAAGAACGCTCAGGTATATTGTGTCAAAATGTAATTTCACCAGTTGAAAAAAAAATGAAAATACACACAAGATGCTGCAAATTCATTTGGAACAGATCACAAATAATTCATCACCACTCACAAAATCATCTTTTCTAGAATGTTATTATTGGAACTACCTGGGAGATTCTGCTTGTCCACAGCAGTATGACCAGAAGTTGTACTTAATATAGTGAATGGCAAAGTGGTAGAAGGTGGTGTTGTCACAGGTTCTGTAATGCATTTTAGAGAAAATATATTGAAACAGTTTGCTGATCAAGCAGAGAAACTGACATCATTGGAAAAAGAATTTATCATAAAATTAACTGGAAGTGGAACCTAATTTGCATTTCAACATACAAACACTATGTACTGACAAGTGTAATAATAACATATTGGCCAATTCATAGAACATCCTGTTGTTTACTAATCAGGCTAGATGCTTAAAAAGATTCCAAATTTAATTCCATGAATTGTATTGCAATCTTGAGAGTCCGAATGCAGTTCATGCAAGTGAACAACTAGAATTGCATAAACCCAAGTCTCTTTGATAGCAATACTTTATAAAGCATCATATGGGACAGAGGATGTGGATTTAAATACGTGATCCTCCGTACTGCTGAAAAGCTGGTCTACGTTGTGTTTCATAGGAAATGATAAGCATGGGATCGGCAGATGCCCCACATAGGGAGCATTCCTTCAAACCTTCCTGTAGTGCATCCAAATAGCATTGGTGAAAATCCTAACGCAGTTTACCCCATCTATCTTCTCAGCCACATGCCATGCATTGAAAACAGGATACATTGAATCAGTTCAAAATAGTTGAAACATAACACACCTAAATAAGGTTGATACTATTTTATGAACCAGAAACGTAGCTTGATAAAAGAAATGACTTGATCAGTTGTTCAGTGTTGCAATAAGTATGATACATTAAAATTTACACTTCTAAATTCAATGTTACATCTAAAGTTTCAGTCATGCAAAACAAGCAAATAATGTTACATTCATAGACATAATAGTACACATCATATTTAATGAAATAACACACCCAGGCTTTTCCAATAATTGAAACTACCTGTGGGTTGCTGCTTATCCGTGGTATCAAGGTGAGAAGGGGGGCTTGGAGTGAGGAAAACTGGTATCTGAATTTCTGCAATGGTTTTCAGAAAAGAAGTATAAAATTATCCAAGACACGAAATGAAGCCGCATTATTAGAATACTGATGGCTCCTCCACATGTGTGATAACTTAAGCTTGACAATAACAGATGCAAATTCTCATTGTTTGGCCATAACAAGTTAGGCAGAATCCCTGGTTGTTATCAAAGAAATTATGGCACTCAAATCATGAAACACATTGCCAATGAAAAAAGAAATTCATACTGCATACACGCCATGTTACTATATAAAGCCATGCAACGTTACACAGAGAAATACAAATGTCTGGAAGGTGACACTATATTTCCCTTTTCCCATGGTGAGTGGGGAATATTATAACTGAACAATATGCTTAAATCAAGTTTGATGATTGACAGAAAATACATTTCATGCAAACATCACTGATGGACTAGTTATAGAGCATGTTTCCAAAATAGTACCATAAGCACATTGGAAAATGAATTCAAAGAAAGAATAGATTAGAGAATATTTTCTTTGTTAGCTATTTGTGGTGGCGTTGTGAACACAGATAAAAAATCAGTTATGTTTTCATAACAATAAAGAAACAGCATACAAGTTTTGCCAAGTGGTGTTGGGTATTGATTACATGATACACTTCATGCAAACATCAAATTGCCATATGCTTGATATACTGAAAAGATGCAAACAAATAATTCTGGTTTTTAAACATTTTTAGTCAACTTTTTAAATGACAGCGGTTCAATTAAAACAATAAATCCTAATGTTCTGGCAAGTTAAGAAACTTCATGTCAAGACAATGATTAATTTCTTTCAGCTAGATCCAAAAGTGATTGGATAGTCATTTGTGTGAACTCCATGCTAGACAGCCAAAGGTTAAGAGTATCTAGATTACAATGCACCTATTAAAGAGTTCAAATAAGTTGTACAATTCTACATGAAAAATAGTGAGAAGTAAAAAGAGGGAAACAAATCATTGTTCTGTTACAAAGATCTGTGCTTAAAACATTTCTGTAAACTTTAGAAGTTTTACCTGTGAGGAAAATCACTCAAACTGCTTTCAATCAGCAATTTATAATCTTAAATTATGAGGCCAGGTTCTATCGAATTAAAAAATGTCTATATAATATTTTGATTCAATTCTAAGTATTTGGAAGCAATTCTTCAGAATTTCATTTACTTCAATGTCCATATACGTACCAACGTATGCATAATTTTAGCAATAATCCTGATGAAAAATATCCCTGCATTAACTATTTGAAAAATACTTCTGAACTTGCCTGCTGGATCAGATTTAGGCACAGGTTTTGATGGGAAGGATGGACTGACTGATGATGGCAACTTGGATTCTGTAATTAATAATTGGTCACATCATTAAAAATAAAACTAAATTGCTACATCCTTAAAATTAGATTAGCCTTGAAATTCTGCGGAGTCTGTCTTGATATACTATTCCAGCAGAAGATCTGCAACAACTCACCTCCAACCCTCCACCAAAAAATTATGGAAACCTGGTATCCAGGTTTCAATTAGTCCGCTCAGGACATTACAACCGAACTCTAGTACAACATCCACAAAATTTCAGGACCAATATACAGATGACTTGTAAGAGTAAAGTGCCTTGATAACAAAAATATTTTCAGTAAGTACAATAACTTCCTAAAATATCATTAAAGCAAAATAATTACCAAAATCAATCGGCTATATTTCACAAAATGCCATTAAATTCCATGCATCAGATTTTCTGTTTATTCGTTGATCTAAACTTTATTTGCAGCCAGGTAATAACAAATCATGATGCACTTGAGAATGCATACATGTTATTTTGCACTGATAGAATCCATCAATATAGATATCCACACAGTACATGTACACAAAAATCTGACCAGATAACAGCTGTCATTCTTAGCACAGGTATAGAGGGACTGAGATCCCACACCCACAATGTACCTGAATGTCTGATCAAATATTTAGTAAGGTAAATTTTCAGTGGTCACCCTTACAAGTGTAAATGAAGTGCCCAATGACTGTTTAAAGTTCCTGCCAAAAATTGGACAGTGATGAATGTAGGGAGCTACGGTTGCTAAATTGGCCAAATCAAGTACACACTACAGTGCCAATTGCACTGAGCTGGAACAACTGTGTAAATAACTAGATGCAGCATCAGCTAATTAGCTAGGAAGTGATCAGGGTTTAAATTCCTCCTTTGTATTTAGCAGCTCTTTTACTATGTAATATATAGTTCGGACAGGACCTGACTCAAGCTGTAATAGGTTTGGTACAATAGCTTAATGGTTACATAGTGGTAACAGAACAAATGGCATCCATAAAACCATATTCTAGAAAAGGTTTATGGTCATCAAGAAATAAGTGGGAGAGAACTGGCAGATAAATTTGGCAAGAAAATTGAAAAGAGCCTTTCTCAAAGTTTAACACCACAGTGCAACCATTATAATGCATCAACATTTTGCTTTGGAAAATGTTTGCAATGGCAATCAGTATTAGTTCAGAAACAAATCCAGAACTGAACAAAGCCACTATTCAACTCAGCAATATGTGTGTTATGTAAATTATCAACTACTTTGGCTCGTCTCAAATGTTATAATCTGAACTGGGAAATTACCAATCCCCTTTGCAATTACTGATGTTTCTTTATTCTTGTATACTGCTTCAAAAATCACTTATTTCCCATGTAATGTGGCATATGAAATGAAAAACATACAGAATCCTTGATGTGATCTGTACTCTGACAGTTCGTACAAGAATATTTATTTACACTTCACTCAAGACACTGAATGGAATTCCTGACGGGGTTCAGCCATTTGTTCAATGTAACTGGATGGAAGTTACAGATGGTTAACATGCAGGCACAGCACGCAAACATGTCGGTCTATATTATAACAGAATTTGAGTAGAGCAGCATAGATCCCTTACTATTGAGACCACATCTGGAATATCATGTGCAGTTTTAGCCTCATGATCTATGGAAAGATGAGTCAGCAATAGAGGGAGTGCAACAAAGTTCACCAAACTAATCCCTGGGATGGAAGGAATTCTGTTTAAGGAAAGGTTAAATAGACTGGGTCGTAATTCTCTGAAGTTTAGGAGAATGAGAGATAATCTCATTCAAATATATATAAGTCTTACAAAGATTGACAGAATGGATGCAGGATGGGGACTTTGAACCAAGATACGCAGTCTCAGAATGAGGGGCAGGTCATTTACGATTATGAAAAGGAGAAATTGCTTCACTCAGAAGGTCGAGTCAATGTAAATCTCTGCCCTCACCTTTGCTCTGGATGTAGAATTTACTAAGTGTGATGTCATAAGGCCTTTTAGGATAAGATATATTGGCCATTCAAAACAGTGGGGCGAATTACTTGTGCAGTAGTAATTGGGAAGCTGTAGCCACAGTTATAGCCACTGATGGACCTATTTTGTAGATGCCCATTTAGACTCAAATTTACTTATGATTACACTAAGATACACTGGAATCTGAAAATGTGGATACCTTGCTGGAAATCAATGGAAACAAGGAAAGTTTGGAGCTTATAAAATTGAAACTATCGACCCATCAGCCAGGTCATTAGGAGCAGCAGGTTTAATTTATTATTGCAGAAGCATGACTTGTACTACTGACACTATAAAATACACTCAAACAAACATGCATAATTTCCAATTATATCATATTTAGATCTATCTATATTTGTTTCCTGCCCTCCAAACTTTCTTGGCTTAATTTTACATCTGTTTCCAACCAATGAGGAAATTTGCATGTAAGGTTCTTTAACCTGGAGGCAGACCTTGACTGAGATACATTCAGTGATCCATAGATTGGTGAAAGAACAAGGAATAAATGTGAATACATCTTGAGCTCAAGTGTTCTTGATCCTTTATACCAGGTACAGTATTTGCTTTATTCCCAGATTGTACCAGTCTCTAAGTAAAAGTGCACAGGAATTTTCCACCCTGTATCAGATGCAGCAATAGTGGCTTTAAAGATCAGAATTGCTGAAAATAGTAAGCAGCTTTCCAATAGTAATACTGTAAGATGAGTGCATATGTGAAAATTAGAGGCACATTTGAAATAGTAAGCAAGGTCATAGAAACGAGCCAAATTGAATTTGCAGTAAGACTTCAAGAATTTAAGCAAGATAAGCAAATAGGGCATGCTATTTTTGATCTAATATTCTGCAATGAGCAAATATTAATTAATAATCTTTTAGTAAAGGGGCCTCTTGGAAAGAATAACTATGATTAGATTAGATTACTTACAGGCCCTTGGGCCCAACATGATTAGAAACAGGCCCTTGGGCCCAACAAGTCCACACTGACCCGCCACCCACACCCCTAACAATATGGGCAATTTAGTATGGCCAATTCACCTGACCTGCACATCTTTGGACTATGGGAGGAAGCCGGAGCACGCGGAGGAAACCTACACAGACACGGGGAGAATGTGCAAACTCCACACAGTCAGTCGCCTGAGGCGGGAATTGAACCCAGGCCTCTGGCGCTGTGAGGCAGCAGTGCTAACCACTGTGCCACCGTGCCACCCATGATACATGATAGAATTTCATATTAAGGTTGAAGGTGATTTAATTACTTTAAGAACTAGTTTCTTAAAACAAAGTAAAATATGTAGTAATAGTGGTGAGTCATCAAGGGAGAAAATGACCTAGAGCAATTTGGTAAATATATAGGAATATCAAGGTAATACAACGTAATAAAATTTCAAATTAAGATTGAGAAAGACAAAAACTCAAGTCGTGGAGGTGGAATTAATTTTGAGGAAAGGCAATTAAACTAGAGAAGGTAAATGGGAATATAAATATTGACAAGCAATGGCAAACAATAGCAGCAGAAAAATATTTACAAAGGTGTACTTTTAGCGACAAAGGGAATTACAAGATAAACTGAAAAAGGAAAAGGCAGTGAAATGATAGAAATATAGATTAATTGCTTTACCTAAATATTTGTTAGGATGCAAACAAGACTCACATGACAATTGAAGAGGAGTTCAAAACATTGCTGAAGGTTATTGAGAAAGTAAATATAAAGCCCATGTTTTCTCATCCATTCATATTGAAAGGAATTAGGAAGTGGCATTATTATGAAAGCTTATCAAAACAGAACAAGGAATTTAGTGCCAGAGGATTGGCAGACAGCGAACATGAATTCTACATTTAAATGGAAATAGAATATTTCCAAGGAAGTATAAACTAATTAGGTCAACATCAGTGCTGGAAAGACAATAGGGTACTTACTCAAAAGTAGCAGCAAAATACAGAGAAACTGGAGATATAACAAACAACAATCAGCACAGATTTCAAAAGACAAGGGCATGCTTGATTAAATGTGTCAAATTATTTCAAGTAGTAATAGAAAGATTTGCCAAGCAAATGCAGTTGAGTAGTAGTTTTGGATTTTCAAATGGCTTTTGATAAATTGCCACATAATAGACAAGGAACAAATGGTTAAGGGACAAGTCGATGAATGGACTACAAGTTGTCTACAAAATAGAGCAAAAAGGGGGTTAGGAGTAGTTGCCAGAAAAAAGCATTGATGAGACTTACTAACAAACTATTGAGCACTATTACATAAATGATTTTAACTAAGGAGCTGAAGTTCTACATTTGTGGAATGGGCATATAATCGGAAAATGAATTGCAATATACACTTTATTATGAGGTAATACATTTTGTTAGGAAAATAAAAGGTACACATATCTGTCAAAAGCAATTCTAATACAGTGTGGAGTAAAGATATCTAATTTTAAAAACTCACGAATGATAAACAACAAACTTCTTTTCTGTTAGCTGTGCATTCCAAATGTTCAGAGTACTGAGAGGCCAGAATATTACCTTTTGTTGTTAATGGTTTCACTTTTGATTTTTCTTTTGCGTTCCTCATCTTGCCGCTTTTCAATGATGGTTTAGTAACAGTGTTTGAAGTCTCTGCAAAGTATTATATAATTATTTGAGAAATTACAAACCAACAATATTATTGTTGAAAACCACATTACTAAGATCCAAATTGATTGTAACATGGGACAAGTCAGATCTCAGACTGAAACCTTACTTGATAGATAATAAGTTTTATGTTTGAAATTTGGTTACCAAGGTGGTCAGTCATTGAACATATTCACAAACAACATAAGATAAAAATAAAAAAAGTTAGAACATAAAACAGAAGTGTCTGGAGAAGGATTCAATGGAGGTAAATTAAAACAAAAAACTGGAAATACTGGAAATCTAAAACAAAACCAGAAATTACTGGAGAATCACAGCAGGTGCTGTGATATGTGTGGATAGAAAGCAGAGTTAATGTTTTGGGTCCAGTGACCTTTCATCAGAACCTTTCATATATATATTTCAGAAAGATTTTGATATAAACAGCAAGAAGAAAGATTCAACCCTAATGCTAGCATTGAGCTTTTCAGATACTCAACCACAGATAAGTATTCGTCACTTTAAGATTTCTTACTCAACACTATCTGTATATTCTCAGTTCTCTCCCAGAGATACTTAAAAACAGATTTACTCACTGACACTTTTCAGCACTTATCTTTCGACTATGGAAACAACTTAAGACTCCTTTTCAGCAGTGATGACTTGAAGATTTCTTTTAGTATGGAGACTACCACAAAGCAAAAGTCAGCCCTTCCACTGATAATGACTTATCTTCTTCAGAACTCCAACTGCTAGTGAGCCCTGATCATTTGTTTCTGTACATCATAAAATTCAACCTTGTTAACTCTCCATTGAGCTGATCACATCATTTAGCCTTGCATGATTTTTCAGAAAGGTTGTCTTGAGTTCACCATTTCAAATTACTTTCTGTCCCTTTCTTTAAAAAAAAACATTTTCACAGAACTGAAATCTAAAGTCTATTTCACTTTCACTTTTGAAGTCAAGTTCTCAACATATTACAAACTTTCATCACAACTTGCATCCTCACAAAAAAAGTATCTGAAAGAAGTATTTTTATTTTCTATAAAAATGTCCTTCGAGAGCTAATTATATCTTATTTCGATACACTGATGTATGAAGAGAGACAAGATTGGTTACGACTATAATCACTGAAGTTGAGAAGAATGGTGCCCGCTGGGGCTGGGTGGGGGGGGGGGGGGGGAGGTGGTGCGCTATCTCAGAGGCCTATAAAATTCTAACAGGACTATACATGGTCAGTTCAGAAAGGATCTTTCCAATGAATGAACTAGGGGTCACAGTTTAAGGATACAAGGTAGGACATTGAGGACTGAAATGAGGAGAAATTCCTTTAGTCTGTGGAATTGTCTGCCACTGAAAGCAGATAAGGCCAAAACACTATATGTTCTCAACATTAAATATAGTTCTTAGGACTGCAGGGGTCAAAGCATATGTGGAACAATTAACTGAGTTGGATGATGAGAGACAGCGCCAGAGACCGGTTCAATTCCCGCCTCAGGCGTCTGTCTGTGTGAAGTTTGCACATTCTTCCAGTGTCTGCGCGGGTTTCCTCCGGGTTCTCCAGTTTCCTCTCACAGTCCAAAACATGTACAGGTTAGGTGAATTAGCCATGCTAAATTGTCCGTAGTATTAGGTGAAGGGGTAAATGTAGGGGAATGGGTCTGGGTGGGTTGCGCTTTGGAGGGTCAGTGTGGACTTGTTGGGCCGAAGGGCCTGTTTCCACACTGTGACTAATCTAAGATCTAAGATGATCATATTGAATAGTGGAGCAGACTCCAAGGGCCAAATGGCATATTCCTACTTTTATTTTCTATGATTCGATGAATCTTTCCAACTATTCTCTTTGGCCTACTGAAATAGCTTAAGACCTGTTTGAAGCTCTAGTGGTCTGGAGATTTCTTTTCAGCTCTGACACTCTTAAGATTTCTTTCTAAGTCTCTCAGTCTGGAAATGTCCCCATAATAAACTCTGCCCTTATGCTGGAATGACATCTCTTCCTCAGAGCTTAACCTGCTTGTGGCCCCTAATCATCCACTTCTCTTGAGTCATAGTCACAGTCATAGAGATGTACAGCGTGGAAACAGACCCTTCAGTCTAACCTATCCATGCCGACCAGATATCCCAACCCAATCTAGCCCCACTTGTCAGCACCTGGCCCATATCCCTCCAAACCCTTCCTATTCAAATACCCAACCAAATGCCTCTTAAATGTTGCAATTGTATAAGACTCCACCACATCATCTGGCAGCTCATTCCATACACGTACCACCCTCTGCATGAAAAAGTTGCCCCGTTGGTATCTTTCATATCTTTCCCTTCCCACCCTAAACCTATGCCCTCTAGTTCTGGACTCCCCCAACCCAGGGAAAAGACTTTGCCTATTCATGCCCCTCATAATTTTGTAAGCCTCTATAAGGTCACCCCTCAGCCTCCAACGCTCTAGGGAAAACAGCCCTAGCCTGTTCAGCCTCTCCCTATAGCTCAAATCCTCCAATCCTGGCAACATCCTTGTAAATCTTTTCTGAACCCTTTCAAGTTTCACAACATCTTTCCAATAGGAAGGAGATCAGAATTGCACGCAATATTCCAACAGTGGCCTAACCAACGTCCTGTACAGACGCAACATGACCTCCCAACTCCTGTACTCAATACTCTGACCAATAAAGGAAAGCATACCAAACATCTTCTTCACTATCTTATCTACCTGCAACTCCACTTTCAAGGAGCTATGAACCTGCACTCCAAGGTCTTTTTGTTCAGCAACACTCCCTAGGACCTTACCATTAAGTGTAAAAGTCCTGCTAAGATTTGCTTTCCCAAAATGCAGCACCTCGCCTTTATCTGAATTAAACTCCATCTGTCACTTCTCAACCCATTGGCCCATCTGGTCAAGATCTTGTTGTAATCTGAGGTAACCATCTTCCTTGTCCATTTCACCTCCAATTTTGGTGTCATCTGTAAGCTTACTAACTGTATCTCTTATGCTCGCATCCAAATGATTTATGTAAATGACAAAAGTAGAGGACCCAACACCGATCCTTGTGGCACTCCACTGGTCACAGGCCTCCAGTCTGAAAAACAACCCTCCACCACCACCCTCTGCCTTCTACCTTTGAGCCAGTTCTGTATCCAAATGGCTAGTTCTCCCTGTGAGATCTAACCTTGCTAATCAGTCTCCCATGGGGAACCTTGTCGAATGCCTTACTGAAGTCCATATAGATCACATCTACTGCTCTGCCCTCATCAATCCCCTTTGTTACTTCTTCAAAAAACTTAATCAAGTTTGTGAGACATGATTTCTCATGCACAAGGCCATGTTGACTATCCCTAATCAGTCCTTGCTTTTCCAAATACATGTACATCCTGTCCCTCAGGATTCCCTCCAACAACTCGCTCACCACTGACATCAGGCTCACTGGTCTATAGTTCCCTGGCTTGTCCTTACAACCCTTCATAAACAGTAGCACAACATTAGCCAACATCCAGTCTTCCAGCACCTCACCTGTGACTATCGATGATACAAATATCTCAGCAAGAGGCCCAGCAATCACTTCTCGAGCTTCCCACAGAGTTCTCAGGTACACCTGATCAGGTCCTGGGGATTTATCCACCTTTACCCGTTTCAAGACATCCAGCACTTCCCCCTCTGTAATATGGACATTCTGCAAGATGTCACCATCTATTTCTCTACAGTCTGTATCTTCCATATCCTTTTCCACAGTAAATACTGATGCAAAATACTCATTTAGTATCTCCCCCATTTTCTGCGGCTCCACACAAAGGCTGCCTTGCTGATCTTTGAGGGGCCCTATTCTCTCCCTAGTTACCCTTTTGTCCTTAATATATTTGTAAAAACTCTTTGGATTCTCCCTAATTCTATTTGCCAAAGCTATCTCATGTTCCCTTTTTGCCCTCATGATTTCCCTCTTAAGTATACTCCAACTTTCTTTATACTCTTCTAAGGATTCACTCGATCTATCCTGTTTATACCTTACATATGTTTCCTTTTCTTTCTTAACCAAACCCTCAATTTCTTTAGTCATCCAGCATTCCCTATACCTACCAGCCTTTCCTTCCACCCTGACAGGAATATACTTTCTCTGGATTCTCGTTATCTCATTTCTGAAGGCTTTCCATTTTCCAGCCATCCCTTTACCTGTGAACATCTGCCCCCAATCAGCTTTCAAAAGTTCTTGCCTAATACCATCAAAATTAGCCTTTCTCCAATTTAGAACTTCAACTTTCAGATCTAGTCTATCCTTTTCCATCATTATTTTAAATCTAATGGAATTATGGTCGCTGGCCCCGAAGTCCTCCCCCACTGACACCTTAGTCACCTGCCCTGCCTTATTTCCCAAGAGTAGGTCAAGTTTTGCACCTTCTCTAGTAGGTACATCTACATACTGGATCAGTAAATTGCCTTGTACACACTTAACAAATTCCTCTTCATCTAAACCTTTAACACTATGGCAGTCCCAGTCTACGTTTGGAAAGTTAAAATCCCCTACCATAACCACCCTATTATTCTTACAGATAGTTGAGATCTCCTTACAAATTACCTTCTCAATTTCCCTCTGACTATTAGGGGGTCTATAATACAATCCCAATAAGGTGATCATCCCTTTCTTATTTCTCAGTTCCACCCAAATAAATTCCCTGTGTGTGTTTCCGGGAATATCCTCCCTCAGCACAGCTGTAATGCTATTCCTTATCAAAAATGCTACCCCCCCCCCCTCTCTTGCCTCCCTTTCTATCCTTCTAGATTACCGCGCACAATTTTGTAAACGTTCAGCAATTAACTCACCAAGTAGCTGATCAAGTTAATTGGCTTAAATCACATGCTTTCTTGGAAAGGCTGTTTTGAGTATACTGTTCCAAATCACATTCTTCCACTTTCTTAACAAAAACTAGTTACCTTCACAGAAGGGGATACTAAAATCTCTGCTTCCTTCACTTTCGATTCAAAATTTGCAAATAATAATATATTACAAACTACCATTGTAAAATCCAGTTGCTTTACAGTTACTTTAGCATTCATTAATCAACAGTGACATGAGCTAACCATGTTAAAAAAATTGTACAGCTAAGAAACATTGATAATTTCAATCATCTGATAAGTGTGCTACTGGCTGATATCATTTAAGAATTGAATGGAGATTATCCCAAGACTTAATATCAAAAGGTCAAAATTCTAATGAGGGGTGTCAATTTTCAGGACAATTTTCTTAGTTTTGTCAATTTTAAGTAATTCAAGCTAACATTTGAATTTAGAATGAAACATTACCGTTCCTTGTCCTGGTTAGGGTTGAACAAGGGAATGGAACTTTTTCTTCTACATGTAATGACAGCATTAAGCACTTCCTGAAAATTTATTTATAGCCTAGGTAAGATGAAATACTGAGTTTCTTCCTTGGCAACATGGCTAAAGCCCAGGCTTTTAGTTGCACTCTTACTCCACAATGATATTTTCATTTCCATTTCTGAAACACATGCTTCAAGAAAGGCTGCCATATTGATGGCAATTTCAGTACTTTGCTATCTCAGCAGAGATACTTATTAGAAATTTGGACTTATTCTCCCCCTCAATGCTTTGGTATATTTATATAATAAGTATAACATTGAATGGGATTCATGGCTAAATTCCCAAGACATGTTCCTGGCAGGCAAGATATATTACAGTACAGATTCATAAATGTACTCCTTATATTATGACCTACTTACTTGTTCCAGAGTCATAAAAGACAGTGCTCCAATTTCTTTTCCCTCCATTCCACTTACCTTTACTTTTTAATTTATTTCTTCCTTCCTTGCCATGCAACTGATCAGGAGCGTGTTCTGTAGTAAACAACATGAGTGTAATAAGCAAACTGCAAATCTGCAACCGTGCAAGAAAGCTTTTAAATTAAAAGTGATTTCTGGGGGACCTATGTGTCTAATTATTTATGGGGAGATGGACATTGTGGAAGGGATCTTAGCAGTTCGGTAAACTATACAGGCACATAATTGGGCAGTCGAGATGATAGAACTGGAAAAATTTAAAAGGAATTCTCCATTTTTGCCAACAGCCAGCCAGACTTAGAAGCTCCCTGTCAATCAGGTTGGAAAGCTGCCTCAGCTAAAAGGCCTCAGCGAGGCAACAAAGAGGGAGAGGGAGAGATTGTGAACATAAAGTTCAGAGAGATGTTTGGCTTGGGGGAGATAGTGGGTGCAAAACCGGACATGTGATCATGGAAGCAAGATTGGGAGAGTCAGAGGGTACGGGTGGATAATTACATTGGAAGGGAGATCCACTGATCAGGAGAGGAGTGGCTATGATTTTACAGAGGGGAAAGCTTTCTCTTTCCCCTAACTCTCAGGTCCAGGAAACTTCAGTTGCTAAATCCAGCCCCTCTTCAGCTTCATGGGGTAGAATTTAAGCCCTTTCTGAAGCAGATTTAAAAACTGGGCCATTCAATCAGGTGGATGGGGCCTCAGCCACCTTCCTACCCCTGCTCTGATCAAATCTAGGGGAGAAGGTTCATGCATGGCCTTCCTGCCCCCAACAGCAGTTGAAACCTTTAAGTGAGCAAATGTTACAGGCTTAAGGATTTCATCCAATCTCTGCTGATATTCAACCAGTGAGACAATTTGCCATGCAGAATGCCCGAGGGACAGGCCAGTGAGAATGGTTTGGGAAGGTCCCTCACTTGACACAATTAGCACCTGCGAAGAGGGCATGAGGCCATTGAGATCTGCCCTCTGCCATTGCTGCCAACTCTCCTCAGTTCTTCTCCTACAATCCCCACCCTGCAAATGCCATCCCACCTTTACTTCTCTCAGCCATGTGCATTGTCCACTGCAGTCATCATCCTCATCAATGGTGCCTTTGATTTGATTGGCTAGCCTCTCTCAGGATTTCCACTGCTTGACTCCTTGATCCCAGCAAAGACCTGCTACCAGCCACATTATGCAATGAACTTCCCACAAAGATGGCTACAAATGGCCCTTGTTTGGTCTCCAGCTGGTGAGCGAGACCCCCAGCATTCAAATTAAATATTACTTTTCTTTTGTTTTCTGAGCAATGGGACATCTAGCATGCAGTCAGTAAACTAAAAACTTTAAAAATAAAGGCACATAAAATATTTAAAACCTGTGTCCACCACTTGAGAGCAAGTTATGTGCTCACCCCAATCCAGCTCTTAAAGCAGTCAATATGTTGTCTGTGCTCCTGGTTTTCTTAGTTTCAAAACCGCACACATTAACCCATCAGTCCCCGTCCCACTCAGCTCCCATTAATTCTAAACTTGTCGAAAAAGAAAGGGTTCCGGATAAGAGACATTCACTGCCTTCTTATAAACTACCCTGTTGTAAGATCTACCCAAACAATGACAACAAATAATGTGATCAAAAACAATCCAAATGAATGGCGTTTATTTGGAAGCACTAGCTTTTGGAGCACTGCTCCTACAACACCTGATGAAGGAGCAGTGCTCCGGAAGCGAGTGCTTCCAAATAAACTTGTTGGACTATAGCTTAGTGTTGTGTGATTTTTAAACTTGTACATCCCAGTCCAACACTGGCAACTCTAAATCACAAATGATTGGCAATATTCTCCAAATGAGACGCCTGATGTTTCAGATCTGCTATCCTTACTTGGTCAGACCTATGTGGGACTCCTGACCCACAGAAACGATTCAGCAAATTACTCAATTCGGGATCCCAATAAACGCTGGCCTTTCCAGTGACACTCATCCCATAGGAGAATAAAGAATAAATAAAATCTCTCGTTTAAAAGTTCAGTGAAACACTGTCCATCACCATACCTGGTTTATGAGGAATGTTAGGTTTTGGTGATGAGCTGCTAGTAGAATGGTCACGTGCACTGTCAGAAGCTGACTGGCCACCTGAAACAGTTATTGGAGAATGTGATCAGAAATCAACTCATAAATTATTCTAAAAGATCAGCGAATGCTGGCTATTCATGTCCACACAGACTTGCATTTATATCAAAAATGTCCCATGCGCTTCATTTGTGGGAATTGGAGATGAGGAGGCTACTAAATTTTAGTAACTTCATTATAAGCAAATAGTCTATATTTAGTGATGCTTCAGATGTTTTTAATGAGTGCACATATACTTTAATGCAAATTTTAGAGCTTAGAAATTAATCACTTTGTTATAAACAAAATACCAAATAAGTCAAATGTAAAGGAAAAGTTCAACTTACAAAAGATGTACTTTGATACTTTTAAATTGTTTGCACACTTTGAGCAAACCAAACTAAGACTAAGCTTTGATACTGTGACTACAAGTTATTCGGGTTGGAGGAGCTTTGTAAACAGCAGAAGCACCAGCAGAGGTGACTGGGTTGGATGATCTATTTCTGTGCTGCTAGTTCTATCTCCTGCTAAATTACTTGGAGATCCTTGCCCTTACTACTCTCTAAGTAAAGAATCTACCTCTGACATCTGTCCTACATCTATCCCCCTCAGTTGAAAGCTCTGTTCTGTCGTGCTAACTATCCTCATTTGAGGAAAAAGGCTCTCACTGTCCACCCTATCTAATTCTCTGACCATCTTGTACGTCTCAATTAAGTCACCCCTTAACCTTCTTTTCTCTAATGCCTCAAGTCCCTCAGCATTTCCTTGTAAGCCTTCCCTCCATACCAAGGAACATCCTGGTAAATCTCTTCTGAACTCTTTCCAATGCTTTCAGGTCCTTCCTATAATGTGGCGACTAGAACTGTATGCAATGCTCCAAATGTAGCTGCACAAGAGTTTTGAAAAGCTGCTACATGACCTCATGGCTCTGAAACTCAATTACTCTACCAGTATAAGCTAACACACCGTACACCTTCTTAACAACACTATCAACCTCGGTGGCAATGTTCAGAGATCTATGCACATGGACACAGAGATCTCTCTGTCCATCTACACTGCCAGGAATTTTACCATGAGCCCAGTACTCTGTATTCCTGTTACTCCTTCCAAAGTGAATCACCTCACACTTATCCGCATTGAAACCTCTCTGCCCATCTCTGCATCTTCTCAATGTCCCTTTGTAACCTGTAACATCTTCCTGTAGTGTCCACAACTCCACCGACTTTAATGTCATCCATAAATTTACTAACCTATCCTTCTACGCCTTTATCCAGGTCATTTATAAAAATGACAAACAGCAATGACCCCAATGACCCCAAAACAGATCCTTGTGGTACACCATTAGTATCTTAACTCCAGGATGAACATTTCCCATCATCCACCAGCCCCTGTCTTCTTTCAGCTAGCTAATGTCTGATCCAAACTGCTAAATCACCCTCAATCCCATGCCTCTGAATTTTGTGCAATAGCCTACTGTAGGGAACCTTATCAAACGCTTTACTGAAATCCATATACATCACATCAGCCGCTTTACCCTCATTCACCTGCTTGGTCACCTTCTCAAAAGAACTCTGAGGTTTGTGAGGCATGACCTACTCTTCACAAAACCAGGTTGACTATCCCTAATCAACTTATTCCTTTCTAGATGATTATAAATCCTCTTTTTTATCATCCATTCCAAAACTTTTACCCACAACTGAAGTAAGGCTCTCTGGTTTACTTTGAAACACTCACAGGAGTGCCTTTCTTGAGTCTTTACATCGCTCGTTGATGTTTTGGACTCTAGCATCACCACAGGCCAAGGGCCACGGTGATACTGGTGTTATATGAAGCTCAGGTATTGGTGATCCTCCATTAGTCTGAAGTCAGACTGATCGTGGTGTAGGTGTATCGGCACCCCCGTTCTTAATTTTTTTTTGGTGGGGATTGGCCAATCCTTGTCTCTGGTGGAGCCGGCTAGGGTAGTTTGCTCACTTATAACAAATCGAGTGTCAGTGATAACGTGAGTCTGGATGTCTTTGTGGCGAATGTTTTGAATCTTTCAATGCCGAGGAATTTCCTGAGGCCGTTACTCAGGCCCAGCCACTTGCCTCGTGCACCCATCGTGAAGCTGAAGTGCTTGGGTTCCGAGCATCCCGTCAATTCCGTTATCTCAGCGTCAAGGTGTTTATATTTTTCGCTTTTCTCACGTCATGCCATTTCCAGTGTTTTACTGTCATTCTTGTACCACACCATGACACCTACTACCATGATCTTTTGATCTTTCTTGAATATAAGATCAGGTTTCCACAGTGAGCCATCTTTTGCAAATAATCTGGGCTCCACGTACGATGTCCAGCCATACTTACTGACATGGTTTTGCAGCTGGTCTGTGATATTATGGCATTTTATCAGAGCGTTTTTGACAAATGGGCAGCATGATGAGATGTGCAAGATGGTCTCAACTGTCGTCTCATACCTTCGGCAAATTTTGTTTCTATTTGGACTTCCCCGAGATAGGATGGTTCTTGTCGGGTATAGATTATACCACAGGAGCAAGCTGTTTATAAACAGAGAGGATTTCTGTTGAATTGCAACTTTTAGCCATGAATTAGAGATCTTGCCATCTCTAAACTACTAGATGCCTGCCCCTTGGCATTCCAGCTTTCGCCACTTTTCAAATTCCAATTGTCTCCATCCTGCATATGTGTTGGGTGGTTTCTGTCCTGGCGTCTGCCTCCTGGAGTGCTGGCATGATGGCTTGGATGTGGGTCATCGGGTCCATTTCCTCTTCACCGCCATTTTGGCTGCTAGGTAAGAAATCTTCAATTTCTTTAAGGACTTTGAGCTTGCTCAGTTCCACAATGGTGTCTGTGTTGCATTCTCCTTTATACTGAAAGGAGACCCGAATTACCACATCACTGGACATCTCAATCGCGGATGGAATTTGCACCTCCAGATTTGGAACACTTAGACTGCCATTCCTGTTGCTGGCATACAGGACTATGTCAGCGGTATGATGTGGAAGGTGGAAGAATTCTTTTGCGGCATTATGGATGATCTGGTCCAGTTTTATGAGAGTACACTGAGATGCTTCGGATAGGATCAGATGGAAATACAGTTCGTGGGTAACACGTGTTTTAAGGATTTCTAGCCATTGCCTTGGTTGGAGAGATGCTGCCTATACTCCTTTGACCCAGATCTTAAGCTTCTCCTCCCACTCCCCTTCTGCCACACCTGCCCACAGATCGATATGGGCACCCAGGTACTTCTCTACGTCACCTGGGGATATCTAGTCTATGGATTCATTTCGCAGCTTCCAGTTTGCGAAGTGATCGTATAAGAAGGTCTTCCTTTTAAATGTAAAGTAGAATCCCTTCGTCTTTGTGATGTTAATACTGAGAGCTGTATGGTCACAGTATGACTGGAGCAGCTTCAGATCCCTAACCATTCTAGTGTGGGAGTCCCTCAGAAGGACAATGTCATCCACGAAGGCCAAAGTCGAGCAGTTGGCTCTTCTGACGCCCAGGGGCATGGCAACCCTGAGTTGGCCTTCTCCAGAGAACATACAGAGGATTCAGAGCGATGTTCAATAAAATTGGTGAGAGCGGGTCGCCCTGCTTTACGCCCCTCTCAATGTTTATTGGGGTGGGACAGTTACCGTTCCCTTCCACCATGGCTGTGTTGCCAGTGGAGAGATCTTTGATCAGACCTACAAAGGCTTTGGGGAGTTGTGCACTTTGTAAAGCTTTCAGTAGTAGCTTGTGCCCAACTGAGTCAAACACTTTTGCCAGATCGACAAAGACAACTGCAAAGTCCTTGTGGTTATGCTTTGCTCCCTTAATGATGTTTTTGAGGATGACAATGTTTTCATTGCATCTAGGAGTGGCTGCTAAGAACCCTTTTACCTGGTGTTAATTTTGACTGTTTCATTGAGGCGTTTTGCCATTATTTCCGTTAACAGTCATAACAGCGTCAGACCAATAGTCATTGGTTGCCAATTGTCAATCTTTTTCAGGTGGACTTTATCCTCGCACTTAGGAATCGTTCAACTCTTTTCCAGTGATTTGGGTATCGTGCTTGATCTGAGCCACAGGGAGAAGAGGCGGGGTAGACAGGTTTCCTCCTCCTCGTGGATTGATCGTATGTCCTTCAGCTTCAGGCCGTCTGGTCCAGTTGCACTGGGCTCGTCTATACCCTTGATGGCTGACTCCACCTCTTCTACCCCTATGGGTTTCATCAAGGATCCGTCGTCTACTTTCCTGGTACATGGGGCACACTTACTGATGTTTGATTTCTGGTTTGGCATCGACAGTTTCACACGGAAACATGCCTCCAATTCCTCTTTTGAGAGAGGACAAGGGATGAAGTCGGTGCCTCCATGATCTCGTGAGTTAGTTGGTGCCAGTTGGTTTTGTAGAGCTGCTGTGTCGCTCTAAACAGCGCTTTACATGCTGCCCATCTTTTCTTAGCCCCGGTATTATTACCGGTCTTTTTGTATTTTTTGGCCTGGTGTTTTTGAGGCTTCTTTTGTTTTTTCTGTCTCTCCCTACTATTCATTACTAGGTCGGTTATACTTTCCATCGGTCCTACCCCTAGGGCAAGAGTGTCCGGGTCGTTCCTCGCACTCAAAAGCTCCTCAGCTTGTGTTAGCTGGTCGTCTATGTCCCTATGCTTAGGGATTGATGCCAGTGTTCTTTGGCAGTCTCTTTGGCCCAGATTTTGATCATCAGAATTTTCCTGGGCATTCTCCACTTCTGAATCGTGCGAGTCATTAGTTAAGGTTGACTCATTTGGGGGTTTGGACCTCCGTCGGGGTGTTTGCAAGGATTCTGCGCTTGTCTGAGATTTGCTTGAGTATTTTCATTTTATGGATGCTGGCAATCGATTTACTTATGAATTTGGATCCTGCAAATCTCACTTCTGGTTCCCTCAGGAGTGCCACCTCCTCCTGTGACCATATGCGATCACTTCTCCCTGGTTTGCCCTTGACCTTGGGTGCAGTTTTAAGGCGTTTTTCATTCCGTAGATGTTGATGCCTCTCGTGTTGACCAGCTGAGTTGTAAACTGTTGGTCACACGCGCTGCATGCAAAGTTCCCCGTTGAGGGGGTGTTCTTGCCTTTGCATTTTGGGTAATGGCAGGAGATTGCGTGATACTCTCCTACTTTGTTGCAGCATGAACATGTTGTTTGGATGTTCTTGACATTGTGCACCTTAGTCATATCGGTCTTAAACAGGATCACCGTGAGGAAGAGGGTGTTGCAATCCTTATAAAACAGCCCGTCGATGGGGTAGTGGATAATTACCTCTGGGACAGATATTCTGTCATATACTGGCTCGAAAGCAACTCCTTCCATGAAGGCAGTTGTCCCAGTTGTCATATCACCAGTCTCAGTTACGGTCTCTTTCGCCATATAGTCTGTGCCCTCTATCAAATTTTGATAACTCTTGTCGTAGAAGGTCTGGGAAGCTATGCTTATCCCGTCTGGAGGGTGGGCCGCCCTCACGGTCCCTTTTCCAATGTTATTTAAGTCATCCATTACTGAGCGAGCCGGCTCCCTGGGAGGGGTGGCTGGGCTCAGCTCCACGTAAGGCAGGAGGCATCGTCTCAAGGTTGCTGTCTCAGTTTAAATCGAGATGGACCTTGTTGCCGGTTTTGTTAAGTAGGCATATGTACAACTTGATGATTTAACACAGCTCGCAGTTGTGGATGAGGCTGTGGGGAGGTTGTTCATCTGGGACACTTCCCAGCCAGACTGCTCCATTGAAAATGGAAACCTCATGGTTTTTTGAAAGCAGATCTGCGTGGACCACAGCTGTCTCGTACTTTTTCTCTTCGTTTTGTCACTCAGTAGCCAGGGCTACTGAGCTTACCAGCGGGACCAACAAGGAGATACGACACCAACTATGCGCCAAAATACGTCAAAACATCATAGTTACCAGGGTTATCTCTACTTCCCTTCTTGAACAAGGAGACAACATTTGCTATCCTCCAGTCTTCTGGAACTATTCTGTTGATAATGATGACATAAAGATCAAAGCCAAAGACTCTGCAATCTCCTCTCTGGCTTCCCAGGATAAATTCCAACCAGTCCAGGGGTCTTAAGTACTTTCACACTTTCCAGAATTGCTAACATCTCTTCCTTATGAACGTTAATCCCGTCTAGTCTAATAGTCTGTATGTCAGCATTCTCCTCAACAATATTGTATTTATACAGGAAAATGACAATGAAAAATATTCATTTAGCACCTCTCCTATCTCTTTGGACTCCACAAACAACTTCCCACTATGTCCTTGACAGACCTAATCCTACTCTCATCATTCTTTTATTCCTGACATAACCATAGAAAGCTTTAGGGTTTTCCTTGATCCTATCCACCAAAGACTTCTCATGTCTCCTCCTGGCTCTTCTTAGCTCTCTCTTTTGGTTCTTCCTGGCTAACTTGTAACTCTTAAGCTCCCTAACTGAGCCATCACATCTAATCTTTACATAAGCCTCCTTCTTCCTCTTGACAAGAGATTCAACTTCTTTAGCAAACCAAGGTTCCTTCACTCGACCACTTCCTCCCCGCCTAACAGGTACATACTTATCAGGGACATGCAGTAGCTGTTCCTTGAATACGCTCTACATTTCAATCATGCCCATCCCATGCAGTTTCCTTCCCCATCCTATGCATCCTAAATCTTACCTAATTACATCATAATTGCCTTTTGTCCAGCAAAAGTCTTGCCCTGTGTATATACCTATCCCTTTCCATCGCTAAAATAAACTTAACTGAATTATGGTCACTATCACCAAAGTGCTCAGCTAGCTCCAAACCTAACACCTGTCCTGGTTCACTGCCCTTTACCAAATCCAACGTGACCTCGCCCCTTGTTGGCCTATCTACATACTGTGTCAGGAAACCCTCCTGCACACATTGGACAAAATCTAACCCATCTAAGGTACTTGAATGATAGCGTTTCCAGTCATTGGATGTAGGTTTGCTCACTGAACTGGAAGGTTGGTTTTCAGCTGTTTCGTCATCATACTAGGTAACATTCTCAGTGAGTCTCTGGATGAAGCACTGGTGGTGTAGCCCACTTTCTCTTTATGTTTGGGTTTCCTTGGATTGGTGATGTCATTTCCTAAGGTGATGTCATTTCCTGAGGTGATATTATTTCCTGTTCTTTTTCTAAAGGGGTGGTAAATGAGATCCATGTCAATATGTTTGTTGATAGAGTTTCGGTTGGAATGTCATGCTTCTAGGAATTCTCGTGCGAGTCTCTGTTTGGCTTGTCCTAGGATGATGATGAAATGGTTGAAAATGAACCTTGCAGCTCAGCGAGCAAACCTACATCCAGAACCTCAAATCTGATCTACAAATCATCTCAAAACTCATTTCCAGTCAATATTAGGAAAGTTAAAGACCCCATAACAACTAGCCTGTTACTTTCACTCCTATCTAGATTCATCTTTGCAATCTTTTCCTCTACATCTCTGGAACTTTTCGGATGCCTATAGAAAACTCCTAACAGGGTGACTTCTCCTTTCCTGTTTCTAAACATAGAGTTAATGCATCATAGGTCTATGATAGAGTGCAAAGAGAAGTGGTTCCGTGTATCATCATCCCATTTGTCGAGTTTAAAAAAAGAAATAATAATGAGGCAAATAAAGAAACAACAAAAAAAGAAAAGTCTCAATGGCAACAGCAGAAGCATTACCAATAACTGCTGGGGGGCAGTGCCTATATCCTGACAATATTAAACTGAAGAAGGGCTCATGCCCGAAACGTCGATTCTCCTGCTCCTTGGATGCTGCCTGACCTGCTGCGCTTTTCCAGCAACACATTTTCAGCTCTGATCTCCAGCATCTGCAGTCCTCACTTTCTCCTAATATTTAATTCACTGTCAAGAGTGGAAAACTAAAGGCACAAAGGATGGTCATCTCAATGGACAATCAACTAGGTTTCCCAAGAAAATCCCATTATTAATAGCATCTCTCAAGGTTACTGTTATACAGGCCAGTTAGACTATGAGTTTGAACATGAAGTCTTCCATGGACTTCATATTTCCATGGACTAGATATTTCAACTGGATCACATACCCTACAATCTTATCTCCTGCACTTCAAGTGCAGCATTAGTCATGCAATGGGGTTAGATATTGTTGCCAAATCTCAAGCTTAAATCTTCATCCTACTGTTCTCAATGAAGACATTGGGATTCTTGACACGCCCAAACTGATTTACATGAGTCTATGCAGAATAGGCTCTAGTTCATTCATGATTCTAAAGGGATTTGCATTTGCAGTCTCCACCTTAATTTCTTAATTCCACACTCACAGCAGGGAAGCCTGTGTCATTGATGGGTCTACAATATTGTCTAGCCTATGATGCAAACAAAAATGGACCCCCACTCCAAGCACATGATCATAGCTCCGCAGATATTAGGTAACAAAAACTGCAAATAAGACTAAATAGACAATAGTGTTACCCCATCAATAAAGAGATTTACAGGTGATGTGTGCAAACTTTTGTCATATTGTATATTATGCAGAAATATACCAATTAGCAAATAAACCTGAAACATAAACTTAATGATATGCAATCATTGAAAATTCAGATCACTTGGTTTCTGTGATAATATAGTTGTTACTTTAAATGCTTCAATTCAAAGTTAAATTCCATTTTATCCTTGGTAAAATGTTCACATACTTCAATGCTGCAAACCCACTATTCCTAAACATACATTTTATTTTTAAACAACTCAGCAAACAAAAGAATCAATAACAATTTAGACACATTTTGATACAGAAACATTCAGCTTATGATCACATTACACAGATTCTCCAAATAACTCATTATGCCAAATATATGTGGATTATAAAGAGGCTAATAATTTTAATTTGTAACCTACCTAAGACCACTTGCGTATTAACAGTTGGCTTTTTGGGGAATCTTATCCAATTTGTTCCATTTTGTGCTTGAAATATAAAATGAAGTATCCATGAAATATATCATAAAAGCAAATATATTGTTTTAATTACTAATGTACACATTGCCATTATATAATCAATTGCTGGTTCACTTCTACATCCCTGATTTTGGAATCTATATAAACTTGTAACAAAGCAAGTTGCGTTTGAAAGACAATATTGTCTGTGATTTCTCTGGTTTTCAGGAAACAATTATTCCAGAAGCCATAACATTATCAGAGGGTCATATGTTTATCAGGTTTTCTTCAGCTATTTTCTTTCCGAACAGGAAGGTTTTGAACGAGAAATCCGACTCTCTCCTATCGTACCTCATAATGGAGCAACCAGGTCTTCAAATCTGGAGAGGTTGGGTGAAAGGGTACAAAACTTATAGCCACCCTATTAATATTTGATTCAAGCAGTTTGTTTAATACACAAGCAGTTCACCTACCTAAAACAATGTACTTTTAACAGCACTCAATTTCATCACTATTCATCTGGGAACCCAGTGTGTCAGAAGGTTTATCTGTCTTGGATGTCCTCCTAGGTAAGGTCAAACTTGCCTTACCCAATATTTAAGGAGAAAGTGAGACTGCAGATGCTGGAGATCAGAGCTGAAAATGTGTTACTGGAAAAGCGCAGCAGGTCAGGCAGCATCCAAGGAGCAGGAGAATCGATGTTTCGGGCATAAGCCCTTCTTCAGGAATGTGGAAAGTGTGTCCAGCAGGCTAAGATAAAAGGTAGGGAGAAGGGACTTGGGGGAGGGGCATTGGAAATGCGATAGGTGGAAGGAGGTCAAGGTGAGGGTGATAGGCCGGAGTGGGGTGGGGGGGAGAGGTCAGGAAGAAAATCACAGGTTAGGAAGGCGGTGCTGAGTTCGAGGGATTTGACTGAGACAAGTTGGGGGGAGGGGAAATGAGGAAACTGGAGAAATCTGAGTTCATCCCTTGTGGTTGGAGGGTTCCTTGGTGGAAGATGAGGCGCTCTTCCTCCAACCGTCGTGTTGCTATGACATATTTGTTTGAGATGGGGATAACCACAGGAGACGCCTTTACTTTCCTCCCTCTCCTACCTTTCCTGGAGTTAACCCATCTGCCTGACTGCATTTGCGGTTTTTCTCCCTTCTTACAACTGCAATCCATTACACCCCCTAGCTCCTGTAAATTCATCGCCTCGAACTGCCATTCCAACCGATCCATGCGATATGACAGGATTCACAACCAAAAACACTTACTGCAGACAGAATCATCAGTAACATGGAAATTCCCCCTAATCTCCCACATCCAACAGGAAGAGCACATCACGTTACTAAAGGCTATCTTTGCACCTTAACAATCTACAGAAAATAGCACAGTCTTACTGCTCTAAAAAAAGAGTGCTCCAGGCTAACTTATAGAGTCATAGAGATGTATAGCACGGAAACAGAGACCCTTCAGTCCAACCCATGCATGCTGACCAGATATGCCAACCCAATCTAGTCCCACCTGCCAGCACCTGGTCCATATCTCTCCAAACCCTTCCTATTCATATACCCATCCAAATGTCTTTAGTACCTTTGTTTTGTATTTTTAAATTTTAATCAAGAGACAGATCACAAAAAGACACATAACAAAAATAACTCACTCTACTCACTATTTAAAAAATGACAGCAATGTTACACCTAAAAGCCATGCCTTATCTACTCCTGTGCTGTGAGCTCTCCCATGTATGTTCTTCCAAGGTGAGCTGTGAATTTTGCTATTTGTTCATTTTTCTTATCACATTCTGATGTCCAGAAATTCATGAACTCAAACACAAAGGCAGTGGCTGTGCAGATTCACTGCTGTGCCAAACAGCAGTGTGGGTTTCTTTCTCTCTCTTACTGACCATGTGGTCACTGCCTTTGTTCTCTTCCGCCTTTTTAAATTGCCATTGTTTTGATCTTTTTCCCCAAAGTTCCAAAACAATGCAACAGTAAATCAGTAACTACTGCTCCCGGAAGTTGAGAAAATCACCTCCAACACATAAAATACCTCAAAAAAGGAGCAGCTGTTACAGCCACATCTTTTTCCCGTCCTTCATCTTGGATTACCTAGAATCCTTGGGATGGGTATAGAGTTGTCTCTATTTGTTCCTGCTTTGCTTGCGTTGGCATGATAGACTCACATTTGTATCCTGCTATTATATCTTTTATAATAAGATGGTTAATCATATGGTAGTGTGTCTGCTCTGATGTTGATTGGCTGATAGACATGCCAGGCCATTGGATTAACTCTCCTGTTCTTCTTCAAAGTAGTGCCATGGTATCTTTACATTTACTTGACCTGGCAGACAGGATCTGTTCACATCCCATCTGAAAATGACACATCTGACATTGCAGTCCTCTCAAAACTGCACTGCTGAGATTTTCCAGCAATTCAATTTTGTGTTTCACATTTCCCCCAATCTGAATCTCATTGTGATTGCCACATTCAAGGTCACTGTGTTTTTTGTTTATAATATTTAATATTGGAATTAAATTTTTACTGGAGAAAATAAATCAAACGCAATTAAACTAAATTTGGAGTCTATTACAAGATTAGAATCATTTTGATTTAAGAGTTAACACTGAACTAGGGATGGGATGACTGCAATCCTTACAAATAAGGATATTTTGGTTTGGTACTCAGAACTATAAGCAATAAATCCAGAAAGATTATGAAACCGGTTTTACTTGATTAGATCAAATAAGAAATTACCAATGAGAAGTAACAAATCTAAATATCAGTTTCAGAACAGCCCAGGGTAAGCTATATGGTCTTGGAGATGCGTAGAGCCCAAGGGGACTCTTGATTTCAATTATATGGATTGATCTTGAAAGAGTTTTTCTTTGCAGTGTCAATCTTAGGTGGATTAATAGCAGTCAGTTTTAATTCATACTTCCCCAAAGAATTTTACTTGAAAATACATCAATCTAAAATGTTATTTACTTCTATAGAGATCAGCCTAAGAATGTCAGTCCCCTTATGAATTTTCATGAGCTGCGTCTATTCTTATACATTAAACTTTTGTTAACTATCTTTTGACTGCAGATGCCTGAATCCCTTAGTTCTGTTTACTTTCTCAATTGTCAAAAAGTTCAAAGAATCAAGAAACAGTGTGTACCAAATTGATTCGCACTGAGAGTGCAGAAAGAAATCTCAATTGACCACGTAGAATGCTGGTCAGGCTTAATGTTAGTGTTATGAGAGACAAAAGCTCATAAGTAACCTAGAAATCATGTAGCATGGATTCTTTATTCTAAAGGCATTGAGTCTTTACAATTATGAAGTGAAATTAAAGTTAAACTAAGAAAACAGAGAATTGACATGAAATTAAGTCTGTAATTGATATCTCATTGACAAAATCCTTTGCCTGTCTCTCTTTCTCCCCAAGATACCTCATTCTGACAAAGGCTCCCTTTCCTCAAGACAGGGTCCTACTTAACTGTTTGGTGCTTCCCTCGCTGTTACCACCTGCTGCTGGAGGCCCCATAACATTGGTTTGAATTTTGAGAGATAGGGGAAGCTAGAAATGCATACCCACAGAGATTTGTGCCAAAGGGTTCAAACAGCAGTTTAAATTGAAGCCATTAAAGATAGGATTCGGGCATTCATAGTCAAAAAAATACGAAACAAAGTTTTACTTCTGAGAACAGTTACAGAGTAGGAGAATTCTCCAGGGGACTGTCATAGTGAAGCTAGCCAATTGGATACAAAATTAGCTTGACAGTATGAGACAGAGGGTGGTGGTAGAAGGCTGGATGCTGCCTGAACTGCTGTGCTCTTCCAGCACCACTAATCCAGTATTTGCTTTCCAGCATCTGCAGTCATTGTTTTTACCTCATCTGTGACCAGCAGTGTGTTCCAAGTATTAGTGCTCGGTCCACTGTTATTCATCATTTATATAAACAAATATAGGAGGCATGGTTAGTAACTTTGTGGATGACAGCAAACTTGGTGGTATAGTGGGCAGCAAAGAAGATATTCTAAAAGTACAGAGGGATCTTGATCAACTGGGCCAATGGACAGAGGAATGGTATTTGGAATTTAATTCAGATAAATGAGGTGTTGCATTTTGGCAAGACAAACCAGAGCAGGACTTAAACAGTTTATGGGAGGCGGCTGTTGTCAAGAGAAAGACCTTGGGATGCAGATACATAGTTCCTTGAAAGGGAGTGAAAGCGGCATTTAGGCCAGTTGCCTTTATCAGTCAGAGCATTTGAGGACAGGAGTTGTTATGTTATGTTACAACTGTATAAGACAATTCGCAAGGCCACATTCGGAGCATTGCATATAATTAGAGTCATAGAGATGTACAGCACAGAAAGAGACCCTTCAGTCCAACTCATCCATGCTGACCTGAAATCCTAAATTAATCTAGTTCTATTTGCCAGCATTTGGCCTATATCCCTCAAATGCCTTCCCGTTCATATACCCATCCAGATGCATCTTAAATGTTGTAGTTTTACTCGCCTCCATCACTTTCTCATTCCATACACACACTGTTGAAAAAGCTGTCTATTAGGTCCCTTTTAAAATCTTTCCCCTCTCACCAAAAACCTAGGCTTCCTAGATTTAGACTCCCCCTCCCCAGGGAAAAGACCTTGTCCATTCACCCTATCTATACCCCTCATGATTTTATAAACTTCTATAAGGTCACCCTCAGCCTCTGACACTCTGGGGAAAACAGCCCCAGCCTATTCAACCTCTCCCTATAGCTCAAATCCTCCAACCCTGGCAATATCCTGGTAAGTCTTTTCTGAACCCATTCAAATTTCACAACATCCTTCTTTAGGAGGGAACCAAAAATGAACGCAGTACTCCAAATGTGGTCTAATCTCTGATCTGTTGTAAGAAGAATGTCATTAAACTGGAAAGGGTATAATAAGATTTACAAGTGATGTTACCAAGGTTGGAAAGTTTGAGTTATAAGCAGAGGCTGAACAGGCTGCAACATTTCCTCTGGAGTGTAGGGGGTCAGGGGATGACCTTATAGAGATTTATAAAATTATGAGGGGCATAGAAAGGATGACTAACCTCCCAGGGCAGTGGAGTCCAAAACAAGAGGGCGTAGGTTTAAGGTGACAGGAAAGCTTTAGGAGGGACCTGGGAGACAATTTTTTTTCCCACACAGAGGGTGGTTGCATATGGAACAAGCTGCCAGAGAAGATGGTAGAGGTGGGTACAATTTCAACATTTAAAAGATATTTGGACACGTGACAGGGATAAGAAAAGTTTCGAGGGATATGGCCCAAACACAGGTAAATGGGACTAATTCTGTTTGAGGTAACCTGGTCAGCATGGATGTGTTAGACCAAGGGCCCATATCTGTGCTGTATGTTTCAGTAACTTGGTGAGACTTCTCACTGTTGGGGAAAACAAGGACTGAATGGTGTTAACCTAGCAAAAGTTCAGCAATGTGTGCAGTACGTTGATGCAAAGATCCCTTTCAGCACTTAGCATTGCTAAATGCGAGGTCTATAGTCTGGAACGTGACTGTGGTGTTAATTAGCTGTTAATCTACAGCTTCAGGCAAAAGTTCTAATGGACTATTGCAGGTAATTATAATATTATAGATAGGCATCAACAGGGAGGTTCCAACCACTTGAAGTAGCTGATGGCACAATTCTTTAGCAACCTTCCTTAAACTGTAGTCAGTACATTTAACTGATTCATTTTGGAGTGATTTGGCATTTTCTTGCGTACACAGCTACAAAGTCAGGATGCAATAAATAAGAACAATGATAAACTTATCACAATCCCCTCCCATGTTCTTCTAGATTCACTGTAAATTGAAAATTAAATATGATTTTTTAAAAATCTGAGGGCAACAAGAATCAACTCATATAAGTTAACAAAAGTATAAGTGTTCTTACAGGAATAATGTCAATCAGAAAATACGCCTCAGCATGTCTTAAAGGTAAACTATGTCTAATGTTTCAGTTAATGGCAATGGGGAACAGTGTTTCTTTCAATTTGGTTTTACAAGTTAAACATTTGGTTTTGTGAAATTGATGAAATGGGTCATTTAATTGTGCTAATTGTAGACATCCCTATTATCAGAAACTGCAATACAAATGTTATTTTTAATAGTAGCTTTAGTACAGTAAAAAGGCTTACCTGGATAGGATGCAGCTGGGCCCTTTTTGTCTTTTATTCCTATAATATTAGTCTCCCCTGGTAGCTGAAGGAAAACAAAGTTCTTATAATTGGTATTCATCGATATTCAACTTGTTAACAATTTTAATCAAGATGCATAAATTATAAAAACAATGCATTGAAAAATATCAGTTGCCTTACACTGGAAATTGAAAATTTCAGTATTTAATTTGGTGCATAAAATGTTTTTGTGAGCAGAGAAGAAAAAAGTAAATAAAAGAATGAAATGAAGAAAGAAAGGTTAGTATTGGTAGAAGAGAGAAATCAAAGTTGAAATATGAATGGAGAGAAAAAGTGAAAAATAATGATTCAGGTTAAAAATAGGACAAAGCAAACAATTTATAATTCAGCAGCATCAAAATTACTTTGAATATTTCAGCAAGTTTCTTATTGTAAGATTTGTTTTCATCAGTGGAATATTAGTCAAAAACACATAGGCTGAATTTTTTGAGGGGATTGGGTAAACATAGATCTAGATCCTGCACTTGTTGCCCTGGTGATTTGCTCAGGAATTTACCACGGGCCTCCTAATTGGCCACCTGTGGGCCCACTGTCCAATCAATGATGCTCTGGATTAAAGGTCTCCAGGTGCCACTAGTCAAATCACAGGATTAGAAGCACATCAGATCTGCTCCAGAGGTGTATAATAACATCTCTAAACAGATTGATTAGAAAAATAGGTTAATTTTAAAAAAAACAGATATCAGGAGAGCTGCTGTCTGCTGTAGATTACAGGGGACCTTGACAACTCTATTGGCAAGCAAACAATTACTTGAAAATTTTACCAGGCTAAGGAGGGGTAGCACAGTGGCTCAGTGGTTAGCACTGCTGCCTCAGAGTGCCAGGGACCCGGGTTTGATTCCAGCCTCGGGCGACTGTGTGGAGTTTGCACATTCTCCGTGTCTGTGTGGGTTTTTTCCGGGTGCTCCAGTTTCCTCCCACAGTCCAAAGATGTGCAGGCCAGGTGAATTGGCCATGCTAAATTGCCTATAGTGTTATATGCATTAGTCAAGGGTAAATATAGGGTAGGCAAATGGGTCTGGGTGGGTTACTCTTCGAAAAGACGGTATGGACTTGTTGGGCCCAAGGGCCTGTTTCCATACTGTAGGGAATCTAATCTAATTGGACTGTCAAACCTCCTGAAAAAGGGTGGTGCTGGAAATGCACAAAGTCGGGCAGTATCTGAGGAGCAGGCTCATTTCCAGCCTAAAACATCGACTCTCCTGCTCTTCGGATGCCAACTGGCCTGCTGTGCTTTTCTCTACCACCCTTTTCAACTCTGACTCTCCTGTAAATGCTTTTGCAGAGTTCATATGGGTACCAGCCCTGCCTGCGGCTCCTTCTTATTAAACTATCCCTTCACTTCATTTATCTGGCAGCCTTCCCACACTGATGTTGGCCAGCTGTCCCATCAGCAAAACAACAACTGAGCCCTAATTGGGCTTTTCATTAAGTAAACTGGCTGTAGGAGGTAGTGTCTCCACATCCAGTCTGATCATCAGTAAAATGCCCAAGGTGGTATGATTGCATGTGGGAAATAATCAGACCCCATGACTGTTTTGGTCCCCATACCTGCCATCCTGGTCTCATAGGCTGGTACAATTCTGTCATAGATCAGCTGACTAAGGCAATTGGGTGTTTTGTGAAAGTACTCATGGTTTAAGGGTTAAGTCAAAAATAAAACATTACTGATGTAGACTTCTATCTAGTGGGATGTTACATATGCTTCCTTTCCTTGTATTTTTAATTCTTCGACATGATCCTTTTCGTGGGAGTTTGACTTTATTAACTTAGCCTTTTTGAGAAGCCCTCAGCAATGGTTTTTTACCAGTCTGTAATTTAAAATGACATGCAATTCTCTACCTCTTTCAAACTCTCTACTGCAAGGTGTCTGCCTGGATTTGACCAGAGACTAGGAAATCAGCTGAAATGTATCTCTCTTTTGTACATCCTGTTTTGTATGTGTTAATTACTGTCATAATTTTATATTTGTGCTATTTACGTTAATTTTTTTTACCATTCCTGAAGATTGGCAACAAAATTGAATCAGTCCCAGAAACAGGCAGAGATCCTCATTAACCAGCGCCCACTGGTTGTGACACAGGCAGCACAAAATATTCATGCTGCTTGCACATTTACACTAGTTGTAGTGTACAGCCCACTATAACTGATGAGTGCGTACATACCTCAACAGGATAATCCTGCATTACTTAAAGCCTGCCGACATCTCGAAAATGGGAGACGCACAATGCCAACTGTCTAGCCCCAAGGACCTGGATTCAAAGGGGCCAATTTCCTTGTTGGTTCCTGACCATATTGCTCCAGAAAGCTATGTTGCATAAATTCCAAGAATGAACTCTCCACACCACGAGTAATAAGAAAGTTTACTCTGGCTATACAGAAGTGGGCAAAAGTGAGGACTGCAGATGCTGCAAACCAGAGTTTAGATCACAGTGGTGCTGGAAAAGCACAGCACGTCAGGCAGCATCTGAGGAGCAGGAAAATCGACGTCTCAGGCAAAAGCTCTTCATCAGGGGTAGAGGCAGGAAGCCTCCAGGGTGGAAAGATAAATGGGGGTTGGGGGAGGGTTGCTGGGGAGAAGGTAGCAAAGAGTACAGGACCTGGGGGTTACAGTGAGAGAAAGAGAGAGAGAGAGACTCACTGAGATTCTTGTGGAGAGAGGAGATAACTTCTTCAAGGCAGGAAAAACGACATTTCGGGCAAAAGCCCTTCATCAAGAATAGAGGCAGGAAGCCTCCAGGGTGGAGCCCCGCTGATCTGTACAGAAGTGGGTACTGGAGATGCTGAAGAGTCAAGATTAGAGTGGTGCTGAAAAAGCACAGCAGGTCAAGCAGCATCCGAGGAACAGGAAAAATCAATGTTTCAGGCAAAAGCCCTTCATTACAAATGTGGCTGGGAGCCTTGGGGGTGGAGAGATAAGTGGGAGGGAAGTAGGGCTAGGGAGAAGGTATCTGAGAGTGCAATGGAGGTGGGGGTAAAGGTGATAAGTTGGAGCGGAGGGTGGAGCAGATAAGTGGGAAGGAAGATGGACAGGTGGGACAAGTCATGAGGGTGATCCTCACCCTCAACAATTTCTCCTTCAAATACCCCAAATTCCTCTCGATGAAAGGGGTAGCCATGGGCACCACATGGGCCCCAGCTATGCCTGTCTCTTTGTTGGCTACATACAACAGTCCATCTTCCAGAGTTACACCAGCACCACTCCCCATCTCTTCCTCCGCTACATCGATGACTGCATTGGTGCCATTTCGTGCTCCCACAGGGAAGTTGAACAGTTCATCAACTTCACCAACACATTCCACCTGACCTTAAATACACCTGGACCATCTCTGACACCTCCCTCCCTTTCCTGGACCTCCCCATCTCCATCAACAATGACCAAATCAACATTGAAATTTTTTTACAAACCCATCGACTCCCACAGCTACCTGGATTACATCTCCTCCCACCCGACCTCTTGCAAAAATGCTATCCCATATTCCCAATGCCTCCACCTCTGCCGCATCTGCTCCCAAGAAGACTTCCCCTCCCATGTGGTTGAAGATGCCCTCCAATGCATCTCATCCATGTACCACACGTCCGCCCTTAAATCTCACTCCTCTAACCGCAAAAAGGACAGAACCCCCTTGGTCCTCACCTGCCACCCCACCAACTTCCACATAAATCACATCATCTATCAACATTTCCACCACCTACAAATGGACCCCACCACCGGGGATATATTTCCCTCTCCACCGCTATCCGTTTTCTGCAAAGACCATTCCCTCCACGACCACCTGGTCAAGTGCATACCCCCCAACAACCCACACTCCCCTCCCGGCACCTTCCCCTGCCACTGCAGGAATTGCAAAACCTACGCCCACACATCCCCCCTCACCTCCATCCAAGGCCCCAAATGAGCCTTCCAGATCCATCAAAGTTTTACCTGCACTTCCACACGTCATTTATTGTATCCGTTGCTCCCGATGCAGTCTCCTCTACAATGGGGAGACCAGCTGCCTTCTCGCAGAGCGCTTCAGAAAACACCTTCGGGACACTTGCACCAATCAACCCCATCGCCCTGTGGCTAAATATTTCAACTCCCCTTCCCACTCCTGGGCCTCCTCCACAGCCACTCCCTCACCACCCAACGCCTGGAGGAAGAACGTCTCATGTTCCACCTTGGGACCTTTCAACTCCAGGGAATCAATGTGGACTTCATCAGTTTCCTCATTTCCTCTCCCCCGACCTAACCCCAGTTCCAACCTTCCAGCTCAGCACTGTCCTCATGACCTGTCCCACCTGTCAATCTTCCTTCCCACCTATCTGCACCACCCTCCACTCCGACCTATCACCTTCACCCCCACCTCCATCCAACTATTGCACTCTCAGCTACCTTCTCCCCAGCCCCAGTCCCCTTCTATTTTTCTCTCCAACCCCAGCCTCATTCCTTATGAAGGGCTTCACCCGAAATGCATCAGGAAAGTTCTTATGTGATAATTGGCAGTTGGGAATTTGGGAATCCTGCATTAGTTCTTCCTAACCTCTGAACTAATTGGGGGTATTTTCCTATTCGGAGAGTCTGACACAGGAACCTTTCTCATTGGATCAGGTCTGTGCATTCTGACATGCAGGGCTGCATTAAATCTGGCTCTAGGTATAAAGGTTCACAAAAGGTTAATTTTGCCTTCTATAGTTAACCTTATTGTCAGTGAATTGTTGAAGTGAGGCCTCAAAGGGTGTACTAAGGTATAAACATTTCAATCATATACACAAAGAATGTAATTGTAAAGCATTTTCCTATTAATTTCCAGACGAGTGGAAAGAATATTTGATGAGCAGCCAAAGCTAAGTGCAGTGAACATGATAAATGCAGTGAAGTGTATTTCAGAGAAAGCTCAAATGTAGGAACAAGTAAAATAATCCATGTTATGAATTAAGAAATTATTCAGAAAATTGTACAACTGTGGTGTTGGATAGCTTCCTGTAGCTCAATTTCCTTGAGAGATTCCCCAGTGTCTATGCTCTGGCTTTGTAAAGAAGGAAAAACAGAGGTTATGCTGGAAACATAAGTACACTTGATAAACGCAAAGAAAAGTTAAATGAATGATGCAGTCTCACCTTTCATTTTGGGAAATGAAGACTAAATCAATCAGTTACATTTCTCCAGCTACCCCTTCCCCCCCTACCTACCCCCTACCATATCATTGCTTTGTAACAGCAAACAGTTGGTATGCCATCCCCCAGACAGTGAAATGCAGCAACTGCTTATTAGACACATTCAGAAACAAAATTGAGTGGGACAACTCTGCCTGAAGAGTTGGTGATTGCAGGCAGGAAAATGATAATATTGCACAATGCAAAGTGTTACGTGATATCTAACTCAACAGCAAGTAAAAGACTTTCATTAGATCAGTTTGCAGCTTTATTCCAGACCATGTTTCAATTGGGATCGTCAACTTCAGATCACTCTAAAAAAAAATTCAGCCTGCAGTAGTACCCATGGCTTTGTAATCCAAAATGAAAGAATTATTTAAATTACTAATAAAGATAAAACAACATAGGACTAGATGGCAGAACTTGGGAGCAGTATCGGAAAAAAAACGACTAAACGTTATTTGCCAGAGATGGTAAATTAGGCTTTTGAATTTCAGGAAATGCAGGTTTCCTTACCTAACCAGTCTCTCTTCGGTTTCCCAGAGTAGTACAAATTATTAAGTGTCAAAGTGCACATTTTATGGTTCCAGCTTTACGAGGGAATTGAGTACGGGTTTCTGCAGATTTCAGTAATGTAGAGACATTGCATTTATCCAGTATCACTGAAGAAACTATGGCTAAGGTGGTACAATTAACAATTTCTACAAATCTGGCTTCATTTCATGTGGAAGACAAATCAATGAACAGGAAAGCATGAAGGAGAACGGAGAAACATTTGAATCAGAAGATGTCAATAAATTTTATCGCCATGTACAAACAATGGCAGTCCATTGACTCTATGGGTATGTCAACGAAGAACCCATACATACGTTAACAATGCATTTTATGGCATTTCTCCAATCATGAAGAGTTTGGCTTGGGTTTTCCTCAATCGTTTTCTCTGCATCAGTGAAGGCAGGGAGACAGTGAAACTTTCTGAAGAAGGATCAATAGACCCAAAATGTTAACTCTGACTTCTCTCCAAGATGCTGCCAGACCTGAGTTTCTCCAGCAAATTCTGTTTTTGTTTCAGATTTGCAGCATCTGCATTTTTTGTTGAGATTTTGAAACCTGCTGCCCAGCAGAAAGAGCTGTGGAATAGATTGCAAGAAAATCAGTGTTAACACTATTTGGGTTGAAAGAATGTTGGTCACGGCACCAATTTTTTGAAGAGTGCAATAGGATCTTCTACACCCACCTAAAAGGAGAGGTGAAGCCTTGGTTTATCTTCTCATCTGTAAGACAGCACCACTGAACATATAGCCTTAATTCTATACAATACGCCAGCTTAGACTACCATTTCGAGTCTCAGAACTGTACAAATGACAATAGTGGTGATTGATGCCCAAAACCACAAGAATAAGCACACAGTTCAGCTTTTGTATATTTGACAAATTCTTCATCTTGAGCAACCTCAATAACAAAAACATGTTGGAAATACTCAGAGAATCAGGTGACATCTATGTAGAGAAAAGCAGGGTTTAGGTTTCAATTTGATGACTTTCCATCAGAAACAATCTGACAAATGGTCATTAACCTAAAACATGGGCAGAATGTTATTGAGGCACTGGAGGTCTCACCTGCCAGAAAGAGACTTTCTTTAAGAGAAGGACCCCCTGAGCCATCTGCCAAATAGAGGCCTGCAGGTCTTACACTCACTCAGCAGCAGCAGCACAGAGGAGGCTATAGTTGCTATCAGAAGAACACCCATAAAGACTCAGGGAGGATCCAGCGCAAAAGTAAGTGAGCTCGGGAGAGTAATGATCGTGTTGAGGTCACAAAGAGAGAAGTCCAGGATGTCAGATGGAAGGGTAGGTCTTGGCTCCTAGTGGGCATTCCTGCCCCTCAGTCAGATATTGATTAGCTTTGGTTGAGGAACCATGCCACCCCAAAGCTGACAAATTGCCTACAGAGTAGCAGCTATTGTGACCAACGTCAAAGCCGTCTGCAGCTGGGTTAATCCCAGTGACATTGGATTGAGGCTCTTAAGTGCTCCTTAACTCACCACTAAGGGTCTCAACTGGTGTTGGGACGGGAAGATCAACAATGTGACTTGCTGCCCAGAAACTAATCCCGGTGGAGGCAGAAAGGTGGTGGAGAATAAATACAACACAGCCCCTCCTAATAAATTACATATCAGGTCTCCAAGCTCGCCAGCTTTGGGGTAAGAAGACTCTGGCTGTCAGCTCTATATCCCACTGTAACAATGTTGGCTGCCCTCCTGACTATTTCTATAACATTCTAGTTTTATTCCAGTTATCAATTTTGACACTATTTTACTTTCTATATGCTTCAAGATCAAACAAGGAAGTATTTACATGGAATGAAGTATTTTGTCCACAATCCTTTGTCTGTCTACTCCTTCTTCCCATGAGGCTTCTTTTTCCCAAACATGTCCATTTTTCTGGAGATTTTTAAGAAGCCCATTTACAAACAAGTTTGTTGATGATTGTGCACATGACAGGCTAACGCAGGATGTAGAATACATCATGGGAAGGTCAGTAGCAATATTGGAGAATTACAGGCTTACCATCATTCTAAAGAAAACAAAGTTAACTTACATTTGACTCTGATTTTGTCCTCATCAGGTCTGTCCATGTATACATTAGACAATTTCTGGTGAGATTACAGAATCATTGCAGAATTTAAAACTTATTTCTACCATCTCAGTATTATTGCTTTGTTTTCTATCTTCTCCTTTATTTCTGACTGTCCTCAATATATTTTTTCTATTTTCTTGTCTTTATCTGATGTAATCTCTGTTTTTTGTCCCAGTGACAATGAAAGACGGCATAGTGTAAGGTGATGGGGTAAAGAAACACTGATAGTTTCAGACTAAATTTTATGAAGGCTCAATGGAAAGAACATTTCTCAATAGCTTCCTTCCCACTTTATCGATCCATGATTGTTCATATCCTCCATAATCATACTCCCTCAGCTCCATTGTGCTCTTTATTGCTTTAACTTTGTAATACCATGCATTTCCTACCACACCCTTGTTCCCGTCACACTTCCTAAACCTTCACCCTAACCTACCCAAGCAATCACTTGTTTCTTCACCATTTAATTGGTCTGCTGTTGTATATATGTACACTTGCACTTGTTAATGTAGGGCGGTATGGTGGCTCAGTGGTTAGCACTGCTGCCTCACAGTGCCAGCGACCCAGGTTACATTCCAACCTCGGACAACTGTCTGTGTGGAGTTTGCACATTCTCCCTGTGACTGTGTGGGTTTCCTCCAGGTGCTCTGGTTTCCTCCCACAAATAAAACGATGTGCAGGTTAGGTGAATTGGCCGTGTTAAATTGCCCATAGTATCTAAGGATGGGCAGGCTAGGTGGATTAGCCATGGAAAATACAGGGATAATAGAGTGCGTCGATGTGGGACGCTCTTAGTACGGACTTGATGTGACAAATTGCCTGCTTCCACACTATAGGGATTCTATGATTCTAATTTTTTAATGTCATTTATTTAGCTTTGGTTTTTAATTTTCTGTTAGTCACTCATGGGATTTCTGTGTGTTAGTAGTTAATTAATAACTTACAAGTATTTATGTAGCCATAGTGATATATTTTAAAAGAAACTGAGTGCTATTTCAGCAACTGAATGGTTTTTAGTTTATGTTAAGAGTTTACCACCGAGCAAGGTAGACAATTGCACCTCAAGGATTCTGGGTTTTTTTAAAGCTTAGGGGAGAACATCCATAGACTGGAAGGAGAAATGTTTGTTTCAGGTTTACTTTGTTTTGGACTATTCCATGAGGTTCGTACATGGAGATACATGTATTGAACAGTGTTTTTGAGAAGGTGAGAATATAGTGAAATAGATTACCTCAGAGAAAGGAGTTACTGAAAGTTCCAGACAGAAATGTTGGGATAAAACCCTGAAGAGGAGTTGAAGATTAGTTTTTTTTAAGTTTAGAGGTATAAGTGCTTCAGGAAGAAGCCATCAGTGTTTCCTTCTTGGAAGTTATAATCACATTTATTTTAGGTCTATCAAGGTGTTAGGAAACTATTTTTTGATCCTCTGGCAAATCTGGGCAGTGGGTGCCTTCGGAAAGCGTGCAGGGGATGTTCGGTTTTTTGGGGAACTTGTAAGGATATGTTTTGGGATGTGACTAGTCCAACAATAACATCGGTTGCATACATAATGCTGTCCTCCCATCAATCCATAATTCTCCATTTACTTTATCCCCAAACTCACTGGGAAGAAACCAGTCATTCCTACCCCTAATCCCAATTTTACGACCTGTTCTTTCTTCCTTTCTTCCTCTTTCATATTCTCATTTTTGATCAACTTTCTCTGCTTGTTTCTCAATCCTTCACTCTTTCTCCTGGCATTTGTTCATGGACAAGGATATTAGTAATGTTGCCGTCATTGGTTATAGGTCTACCAGTGGCTAGACAGGCTTCTCCATGACCAGCAGATTCTCACACAGCAGGGCCAGGTACTGCTGAAAGTTTAGTTATTGCTGGGGCAATTGGATTATTCTTCTCATCTTATCTTTCACACTCAGTCTTCACTTAGTCTCAGATGTCCATAACATTCTCCAAGTACAATCTGCAGCCATCATCCTTCGTCTGCATGTCACACTGGTTATTGTCAGTGTGGCATACAGAAAGGGACTTCTTCAGGGAGTTATTGAAACATTTGCCTGGGGTTCTACTCTTCTGTTTATCAGTAATCAGCTCTCTTTAGAACATGATACTGGGCAGGCAAGACTTATCCATCAATACAGGGTGACTCACACAATTTGCAGGATGATGTCAGTTGTTTCCACAACTTCAATGTTTATGATGTAGCCCTGCCAACAGAGCTTGAAGTTGCTGCAGAGGCATTGTTGGTAGTAGTGTTCTGGAAGGTGTACATGATGGTGGTACAGAGTTCATGACTCAATACCATATAAAAGGTGGTGAGGGCTACAATTTTTTACACTTTTCATTTGGTCTATTCACTCAGGCTGTGGTTGCTTCACAACAATTTGTGGAGACTGAAAAAATGCACTGTTTACTTTTGAAAGCATATTGTCCACTTCGTTGTCTACAGCAGCACTAAATGAGATGACACTCTCCCAATAAATTGCTTGGTGACAATCAGCTCAATTCCCTCAGTGACATGTTTGAAGTATGGGCTAATGTAGGATTTTGGCTTTCTTTAAACTAGTACTTAATTCAAGGTTAAAAATCACACAACACCAGATTATAGTCCAACAGGTTTAATTGGAAGCACACTAGCTTTCGGAGCGACGCTCCTTCATCAGGTGGTAGTGGAGGGTTCAATCCTAACACACTGAATTTTTAGCAAAAATTTACAGTGTGATGTAACTGAAATTATACATTGAAAAATTGATTGTCTGTTAAGCCTTTCATCTGTTAGAATACAGTGATAGTTTCACTTCTTTCATGTGTAAATCACAAAACCTTTTTTTGAAAAAAGGTTGCATTCTCGGGTTAGCTGTTAACAATGGTGATAGCTAGACAATATGTTGAAGGTGTTAGCCCCCTGTGTTCTCTGTCTATGCCATGATGTTTAGACTGATTCTAATCTAAAAAGTGAGATAACGGAGTTTTACATAAATTCATGCAGTTTTTGAGCTCAGAGTTCTACATGAATGCTTGCAGTTTTTGAGCAAAGTACAATGTAACCCTGCAAGTACAAATTCACCCCACAAAGTGTATCTGTGCATGTGGGTCTTTGTCTGTCTGTGTGTGTGTCTGTCTGGATTGGGGGTTGAGTGTGAGAAAGTGTATGTGTGTGTGTAGTGAGTGCAGAGTGTCTTAAGTCTGTGAGGGGGTGCATGTGTGAGTGTGGGAGTGTGTGTGTCTGTAAGGGTGTGTGTGTCTGTAAGGGTGTGTGTGGGTGTCTGTGTGTATGTGTGTATAGGAGTGCCTGTGTGTGTGTGTGTGTAGGCCTCAACCAGGACCTTGGGTTCATGTCACATTGCAGCTGACCACCATTGCATTTTACACACTCACACAGATACTCCTACACACACACAGGCACTCCTATACACACATACACGGACACACATACACACACATGCACACAGACACCCACACAACCCTTACAGATACGCACACTCCCACATGCACCCCTTCACAGACTTAAGATACTCTACACTTACTACACACACACACACACACACTTTCTCACACTCACAACCCCCAACCCAGACAGACAGATGGACACACACACACACACACAGAGACAAAGGCCCACATGCACACATATTTTGTGTGGTGAATTTGTACTTGCAGGGTTACATTGCACTTTGCTCAAAAACTACATACATTCATGTAGAACACTGAGCTCAAAAACTACATGAATTTATGTAAAACTCCGTTATCTCACTTTTTAGATTAGAATCAATCTAAACATCATGGCATAGACAGAGAACACAGGGGGCCAACACCTTCAACATATTGTCTAGCTATCACCATTGTTAACAGCTAACCCGAGAATGCAACTTTTTCAAAAAAAGGTTTTGTGATTTACACATGAAAGAAGTGAAACTATCACTGTATTCTAACAGATGAAAAGTTTAACAGACAATCAATTTTTCAATGTATAATTTCAGTTACATCACACTGTAAATTTTTGCTAAAAATTCTGTGTGTTAGGATTGAGCCCTCCATTACCACCTGATGAAGGAGTGTCGCTCCAAAAGCTAGTGTGCTTCCAATTAAACCTGTTGGACTATAACCTGGTGTTGTGTGATTTTTAACTTTGTACACCCCAGTCCAACACCGGCATTTCCAAATCATCACTTAATTCAAGAACAGTGCCACCTCAGAAAAGTGCACAATTACATGTTGCAAATCTGACTAATTGTGGGTCAGGAACATGCAGTCATCTGTTAAAATAAGTTCTCAGATGAATTTTCCTTGTGTTTCTGTACGAATCTGAAAACTCCTGAGGCTGAAAGGGTCTCCTTCAGTCCAGAAAAATCTGTAAATTCCCTCTTCAAGGTCTTCTGTTAATTGCTGCAGCTTCATGCTGAAGAATATGTTGAATAAGGTTGGGTCAGCATATTCCTGCCTCCTGCATGTGAAGTTGGAAGGGAGTTGAGAGGTCTCTGTTGTGTATGACTTGTCCAAACTGATTTTCATGGAACTGCTTCACCATGACCAGGAACCTGGGTGGACACCCAAGTATTTCAAGGATTTTTCAAAGTCCCTCTCTGCTGATAGTTTCAAATGCCTTGACAAGGTCTATGAAAGAGATGTGTGAGTCTTTGTTTTGCTTGAAACACTTCTTTTATATTTCTCTGAACATACATACCATGTCTATGGTGTTCCTGTTTACCCTGAAACTGCATCAGCTCTCTCAGAGGTTTTGTTTCATGACAGTAGGGAATAGCTTGCTCAAAATATTCTGTCCAGGATCCCCCCCAAGCAATAGAAACGATGATGATCCCACTATAGTTGGAGCATTTGAATTTACTGCCTTAATTTTGTACGAAGTGATGATAATAGCATCACAAAGATCCTGTGGAATCCAGCCTTGTTTCAGCAGATCATGACAAACTCATATGGCTTGGAATGTAGAGCAAGACTATCATGCGTCAAGGTTTTGGGTGGAATTTCATCAACTCTGGAGCTATGTTGCACTTCATTTGGTTGATTGTAGTTACAGTATCCTCCAGAACTAGTCTCCTATCCAGTTTCTCTTCGATAGGCTGTCATTTGATGTGGTTGATGGCAGTATGCACTGTGTCCTTGATTTTGAAGTATTCTAATGTGCTCTGCTCTGACTTCATGTTGATATGAAATGTCTTTCCATTGGCATAAGGGCTTATGCTCAAAATGTTTCTTCTGCTACTCCTTGGATGCTGCCCAACCTGCTGTGCTTTTTCAGCACCATACTCTTGACTCTGATCTCTAGCATCTGCAGTCCTCAATTTCTCCTCCATGCTGGTCCATAGACAAATTGCAGTGTTTCTGAGAAGCTTCTTTTGTTGCCAAGATCAGCACACATTTGAGAGTTTTCTGGTCATTTTGCATATTCCTCAGGTTATGTTTACTGCATGCATGATGGTAAGTTGTCTACTGTTGGATCTCTGCAGAAAAGCATCTGTCTGTAACCAATAATTTCTTTCAATAGAAAGATCATTTCAAGACTACACTGATGTGTCCTCATTCTGAACACTGGCACTTGATAGGCTACAATTTGTTGTGCCAGTGTGACATAAGGGACACACAGCATTGTAGAGTCATAGAGATCATCAACTCATTCACTCAAAGCTAGGCTTCCAATTTCAAGCCTGAGCTTAAGAATGGATGAGAGACAAACTATCAAATAAATTTTGAGTCTTCAATCTACAGAGATAGATGCCAAGGAACCTTCCAGATCTCACTGCTGATTTCAATGCAGAAGAACCTTGGAAACACATTAAAGCTTTAATACTGAATATTTCCAAAGAACCCATTGGATCAGTATTAAACAGAACAGGGACTGAAATAAAAGCAGAATACCATGTATGCTGGAAATCTGAAGTAAAAACAAAAAAAATCACAGAATAAACTCAGCACCTTTGCAGCATCTGTGGAAGGAGAAACAGACTGAATGCTCCAGAATTGAAGAGTCATACTAGACGTAAAATGTTAATTCTATTTCACTCTTTACAGCTGCTGCAGACCTGTTGAGTTTCTCCAGCACTTTTTGTTCTTATGTCTGAGCAGGGACTGATTTGCTGAAACCTAAGACCTGTGAGCAATAAAGGTCACTGCTGCCTCACAGCGCCAGAGACCCGGGTTCAATTCCTGCCTCAGGTGACTGACTGTATGGAGTTTGCACATTCTCCCCATGTCTGCGTGGGTTTCCTCTAGGTGCTCCGATTTCCTCCCACAGTCCAAAAATGTGCAGGTGAGGTGAATTGGCCATGCTAAATTGCCCGTAGTGTTAGGTGAAGGGGCATGGGTCTGGGTGGGTTGCGGGTCGGTGTGGACTTGTTGGGCCGAAGGGCCTGTTTCCACACTGTAAGTAAGTAATCAGATCGTCAGGCACACCTGGTTTAGGCAGCTCACCAAGAGAAAAAGACACTCAAATTTTGAACATGTTCCACATAAACTTGCTCCTACTATAGTTCAATTCATATTTTCAATCATGTAGATAAATGGTCTCTGAAATTGACAGAACTATAGTAATAAATTGGTGGAAATAACTTTCTTCATATACATTAGAAGGGACATAAGTTTGTCAGAAACAAATATCCTTGTAAAAGGCTAGGAAGATATTTCAACAATACAATTTTATTCCCTTATCACTGAGGTTAGACCATTATGGAAATGGATTCTAGGAAAATTGTCAGGGAAAAACATGGAGATTTATTAGAACTTAGATAACCTAGCTGGACTTTGTGATAATTGGGTTAATTAGCTGAATGGAGGAATAAAGTGCGAATAAAAAACAACCTGTTTGGTAGTCAATCCTTTCTATTACTGGCAGCAGATGCTACAAGACCCATGAAAGGTACCACATGTGCTGAACACATCACAAAAGCAGCAAACTGCTACATAGCACAAGCACATTGTGAATCCAAATTTGAAAAATCCAAATTGGAGCAACATTCAGACTTTCTTTTAAGATAGATTCCAAATTGGACTCATTTGAACTTAGTTCCAAGCTTAGTCATTTTATCAGGGGGATGAACAGATAGCCAGCAAGGCATTTCATTTTTTTAAAAAGTTGATTTTAAACATGAAATATAAATATGATTGAAATGTGATCCAGTCCTGTCCTTATTATCATTAATTTTTCCAAGATTATTGGAACATATATAATTGTTGTATGTCGCTGAACAGGAACAATGGCTTCTCATAAAAGCATAACCTCTGAAGAAATAGATTTCTCCAATTAAATCTCGAGTCAACAATTTTTAAAAATAGGTTGATGACCTAATAGTGTCAACTTAATTTCGTTGATAACTTGATTATTTCTGCTTTAAAAGACTTTGGCTCAGATCCATCATCAGACAAACACAATACCTCAAAAGGCATGTCATCTAACAGTGTCCTCCGTTAGTTGAGTTGCGCTTGCATATTTAGAGTTTTACAGTTTTTTGCATGGTAGGCTGAAGTATGCTGCTAACAGCACAGCAAGGAAACCCAGGCTGCACCGTGACTGCACAGAACAAATGTATCTTCTTAACTAAGCAGTTTGAAGGATTGTGAAAGTTACAGCTCAATACAGATTTAAAGTCATAGAGATATGCAGCATGGAAACAGACCCTTCGGTCCAACTCCTCCATGTCAACCAAATATCCTATTAATCTTGTCCCATTTACCAGCATTTGGCCCATATCCCTCTAAGCCCTTCCTATTCATATAGCCATCCAGATGCCTTTTAAATGTTGTAATTGTACCAGCCTCTACCACTTTCTCTGGCAGCTCATTCCATACACGCGCCACCCTCAGCGTGAAAAAAGTTGTTGCTTATGCCCCTTTTAAATCTTTCTCCTCTCACCTTAAACCTATGCCAGCTAGTTTTGGACTCTCCCACCCCAGCAAAAGACCTCAGTATTCACTCTATCCATGCCCCTTGTAATTTTATAAACTTCTATAAGATCACCCCTCTGCCTCCAGTGCTCCACGGAAAATAGCCCCAGCCTATTTAGCCTCTCTCTGTAGCTCAAAGTCTCCAACCCTGGCAACATCCTTGTAAATCTTTTCTGAACCCTTTCAAGTTTCAAAACATCCTTCCGATAAGAGGGTGACCAGAAGTGAACACAATATTCCAAAAGTGGCCTAAGCAATGTCCTGTACAGCCACAACATGACCTCCCAACTCCAATACTCAATGCTCTGACCAGTAAAGGAAAACATACCAAATGCTTCTTGGCTATCCTATCTATCTGCGACTCCACTTTCAAGAAAATATGAACCTGCACTCCAAGGTCCGTTTGTTCAGCAACACACCCCAGGATCTTACCGTTATGTGTATAAGGACTGAGAAGAAATTGTAAATTAAAATGAATGAATTAAATGTCATATCTGGAACAAAAGAGGAAAACAGAGAGGACAAGGAAGGTTGGATTAAAATAGAGAGAATTAAAAATCACTTGACAGCTGGTTGGTTGAAGGTGCAGCGTTCCAAACGCTAGTGCTTCCAAATAAACCTGTTGGACTATAACCTGGTGTCATATGATTTTTAATTTTGTCCACCCCCTCATCCAACACTGGCACCTCCACATCATAAAATAAAGAAGAAAAGCATAGAACTAAGAAGTGAAACATCTTCATCTTCAAAATCTTCTAAAACCTGAAGTAATATGACAGTTTTGCAACAGTTAATTTTCAGTGCCAGAGAAGTTGATTGGCATGAAATAACATTTAACAACTTTTTGAAAAAATTATTGAAATGGAATGAACAAAACTGGGTTTTCTGTGTTGTGTTCAGTTCATATCTATTATGATAATACAGCAACTTCATGTCACTTAATGCTTTTCAGTCTTGAGCCAGAGTTGGCGTTTTCATAAAGCCAATAGAGAGCCACGCAGCTCAATTTGCAACTTATAGTGCCCCTTGCATGTAGCTGCTGAACTGTTTGCAATATGTTCTATAGCCTCTCCATTATTTTGATAGAAACACTTGTGCCATAATTGAAGTTAATATTCCACTTCAGTAATAAGGGAGCAAAATATTACCAGATGTGCTATGTTTTGGAAGTATTGTTAAACCAATATTTGGTTTGTCATATTTAGACAATGAGCTGAATTTTCCTGGACACAAAGATGGGATTGTTGGTGGAAGGGACTGTGAAAATAAGGGGGGGAATAGCTGGACAGCTCCCAGCTCATTCCTGCACTCCACAGGTAATTCCAAGACAGCTGGGTGGAAGTTGGATGCTGCTGCCCAGTCCACTGAGGTGGGTTGCCAATTAGGGCAGTTAAGATCCCACTTTGAGACTATTTTGCACCAGCAGTATCAGTTTCCCACTGTTATAAGGAATGTGGAGCTCTGCAGCTCATTAGAGGTGGCCTCCGATCAAACTATTGAAAGACTAGTGGAGCTGGAGGCTTTATGCCACAATGACTGTAACTGTACAAAACATTAATAAGACTGTACCTGGATACTGCGACAATTTTGGTCCCCTTACTTGAGGAGGGATTTAGTTGTATTGAAGCTGTAATGAGGTCAGCTAAATCGACCTCATAGGACATGAGTTCACTGATTGGGCCACATTAATAGCTACAATGAGGGAGTCCTGGCTGACAGATATAAACAGGAGTGTCAGAGGTTCTGTTCACTCTGAGAGCTGGCTCTGAGAGTGCTAGATCAGTATCAAAGACTCTCCGCGTGTAAATAAAGGGTGATTTGGTGATGGGATACCGGCGGCTGTGGTGTTACTTCAATGACAACCAGAGAAAAGCACGCTCCTGAAGAAATTCACTCGCGATAGTCGTCTTTAAGTTGGGGTAAGCATTTCTGGCATCATGCTGTTCTTTGGGAAGCTTGACTTGTTCGATCCTGCCATTGAAGACTGGGCCCATTATGTGGAAAAAATGTTCTATTTTTGTTGGGCAAAGAAAACTGGGGCAGAGGAAAAGCAATGAGTAACTCTCCTGATAATTTGTTGACCTGCACCTTCTTTGGCTATTCGGAACCTAACTTGACTTGAGGCATCAGATAATAACAAAACCTTTCAAGAGTTATAGATTTAGTTAAGAAATATTACAACCACTAGCCTCCTTTAATTTTGAGATGTTATCAGTTTTACTCAGCAATTCAAGAACCAGGGGAATCTGTATCGGGATTTTTGACTAGGATAAGATGTCTTCGGTTAAATCCATAATAAGATACTGAGAGATCATTTGGTATGTGGTATTAATGATGTAACCATGCAAAAGCGCCTACCAGCTGAAGCCCAGCCGGACTTCAAACATGCAGTACAACTAGATTTATCATTGAAAAATGCAGCAAGTAGGACTTATGAGTTGTAGGGTACTGCAATGGAAGTGGACACCTTCACCAGTCTGACTGAGCTTGGGGACCACAACCTGAGAAAAGGCAATTACACAATCTCACTCAGGACATATCCAGAGAGATTCTAGGTCAGCCCACAGCAAACTCCAAAACAACGCCAAGCCTCAGGCAAATTTTCTCCAGGCTGGCAAGCCATTGTAGTTGCTGCCAGTATGTGGACCCGAGACTGCAAAAGATTTCCACTAAATTGAGTAAGAGAATTCATAGGCCAGAACTAAGGAGAGTGTCCACCCTGGAAAGTCCACCTACATCTGGTTTGGAACAGTTAAATTGTTTAGCAACATCCAAATCAGAATCAATCAAAATAAATGTCTTGTTAAATAATCACCTGGTTCTAATTGATGCAGTCGTTTCAGTGATCGCAGAACCAGTCTTTAACAAATTTCACTCTGGATTCCAACCCTTACCTTTGTGCAAGACCTAGTCTAGACTAAGAATCTATACTGGGGGACCTTTACCGATTAAGGGCACAACTTCAGTTTCAGTCTCATATAAGAAACAACTGGTTCAGTTACCACTGATTGTAATAAAAGGCTCGGCTCACACTTGATGGGGTGAAGTTCATTGAGAAAGACTCATCTTGATTGGCTCAACATTTTTTTTGATTCGAAAATGCCTGAGAGAAGTCCTAATTAAATTCCCAGATGTTTTTCAGGAAGGTCTAGGGATCATCAAAGTGGCCAAGGCCACCTTACATGTTGACCAAGAAGTAATTCCATGATTCTACAAGGCCCACCCAGTGCCTTTGGTTGTGGGCAAAAGTAGAGGCAGAAATCAGATGGTTGGAAAGTGAAGGAATGGGCAGCACCGCTCATACCAATTGCGAAGACCAATGGGTTGGTTTGCCTTTGTGGGGATTTATTAAAAAATGGGAAATCGCTTTTCGCAGCTGGATAAATACCCAATCCCTCGCAAAGCTGAGAGAGGGGCTGCCCTTTATGAAGTTGGACATGAGCCGTGCATTTAGAGTCATAGCATCATAGAGACATACAACATGGAAACAGACCCTTCAGTCCAACTCTACCATTCTGATCAGATATCCTAACACAATCTAGTCCCATTTGCCAGCAGTTCGCCAATATCCCTCTAAATCCTTCCTATTCATATATGCGTCCAGATGCCCTTTAAATGTTGTAGTTGCACCAGCCTCCACCGCTTCCTCTGGCAGCTCATTTCATACATGTGCCACCCTCTGCGTGAAAAGGTTGCCCCTTAGATCCCTTTTAAAACTTACCCCTCTCACCTTAAACCATTATCTGGCCTCCATCCTGACAGCTTTGCATCAACTCTTAAAAAAGGATCAGTTTTGGAAATGGTTGCTTCAGGACACCATAGGGAAGTGAAGAAACGGCTATCATCCTCTAAGGTGTGGGCAGACTATGATCCCAAGTGAGATCTGGTATTGACATGCAATGTTTCCTGTGTGGCTCTGGGCTAGTATTAGCTCATACATGGCCCAATGAAGAGGAGTGCCCATTAGGGAAAGCATCGAGGACTTTGGCTAATGCAGAGCATAAATAAGCTCAGATAGAGAAAGAAGGTTTGGAGGACATATTTGAAGTCAGGATGTCTCACCAATATCTTAACAGACATAATTTGTAATAATAATGGTCCACAAACACCAGCTAGGTCTACTTAAAGAGAAGAAACAGTGCCACCCATGGCTTCAGGCTGAGTTCAGCCATGGAAGCTAATATTAGTGTGTACAATGACAAGTTGAAACACTGTTCAAGAGGGCAAGTAGAAAATGTGGGTGCATTGGTACTGCCACTGGAAGAGTCCATAAATGGTTTTAAATTTTCTGGACACACTTCCAGTCACAGCTGACATTATTAGATTTTGGACACAGAGAGATCTGGTCCCTGGAAACGGAAGCAGCTGGTGGTGATGGGGGAAACCAAAGGGCTGTCACAACCAGAATTGAAACCTCTTTAGACGTGGAGAGACCAGGTTGCAGTAGAGGAAAGTATATTTTTATGGGGAGCAAGAGTGAGTGTACTGAGCAAAAGTCACCGCCAGATACCCACTGCACTCCACCTGGGTCATCCAGAGACTTACAAAATGAAGATGTTGGCAGGAAGTTATGTCTGGTTGCCTGGACTGGATGCAGACAGCTGTGTTGGTGGGACAGTGCCCAGAGTGCCAACAAGGACAAAAGTTATCACCAGCCACTCCCCCACATGCGTGGGAATGGCTAGTTAACCCCTGGACTCAGTTACACGTTGACTTTCACAGGCTCAATGTTTTTTGTCATCAGGGACATTCACTCAAGCTGGCTGGACATGCATAGAATTCACTCATCAAATATGGGGACAAGGATAGAAAAACTGTGCACTTTTTGAAATACATGGACTCCTGGAAATGTTGGTCACAGATAGTGGACTGTTGTTTACAAGCAGGGAATTTGAATATTTTTAAAAGTTGAATGGTATTCATCATTTAAGGATAGCTCCATACCATCAATCATCCAATGGTCTAGCTGAAAGTGCAGTCCAAGCTTTGAAGACAGGCTTGAAGAAACAGCCTACAGCTTCACTAGATACCAAATTCTCTCGGTTTCTATTTGGTTAGAGAACCACCCTTCATGCAACTACAAGGATAGCTTTAATGCAACGCTAATGCAACGAGGGGTACATCGGCTTCCAAGAGATCAATTGTGTTCGGGGATTCTGTAGTCTGAGGTACAGACAGACATTTCTGTGGCCAGCAGAGAAAAAGCAGAATGGTGTGTTGTTTCCCTGGTGCCAGGATCAAGGATGTCTCCGAGAGGGTGCAGAATGTTCTCACTGGTGAGAGGGGCCAGCAGGAGGTCATTGTCCACATTGGAACCAACAACATTGGAAGGGAAAAGGTTGAGACTCTGAAGGGAGATTACAGAGAGTTAGGTAGAATTTTAAAAAGGAGGTCCTCAAGGGTAGTAATATCTGGATTACTCACAGTGCTACGAGCGAGTGAGGGCAGGAATAGGAGGATAGAGCAGATGAATGTATGGTTGAGGAGCTGGTGTATGGGAGAAGGATTCATATTTTTGGATCATTGGAATCTCTTTTGGGGTAGAAGTGACCTGTACAAGAAGGACGGATTGCACTTAAATTGGAAGGGGACTAATATAGTGACAGGGAAATTTGCTAGAACTGCATGGGAGGATTTAAACTAGTAAGGTGGCGGGGGGGTGGGGGGGGGGGGGGGTGGGACCCAGGGAGATAGTGAGGAAAGAGATCAATCTGAGACTGGTACAGCTGAGAACAGAAGTGAGTCAAACAGTCAGGGCAGGCGGGGACAAGGTAGGACTAATAAATTAAACTGCATTTATTCCAATGCAAGGGGCCTAACAGAGAAGGTAGATGAACTCAGGGCATGGTTAGGAACATGGGACTGGGATATGGAAGCAATTACGGAAACATGGCTCAGGGATGGGCAGAACTGGCAGCTGAATGTTCCAGAAAACTGGCAGCATACAAATGCTACAGGAAGGATAGAAAGGGAGGCAAAAGAGGAGGAGGGGTGGCATTTTTGATAAGGGATAGCATTACAGCTGTGTTAAGGGAGGATATTCCTGGAAATACATCCATGGAAGTTATTTGGGTGGAACTGAGAAAGAAGAAAGGGATGATCACATTATTGGAATTGTATTATAGACCCCCAAATAGTCAGAGGAAAATTGAGAAACAAACTTGTAAGGAGATCTCAGCTATCTGTAAGAATAATAGGGTGGTTATGGTAGGGGATTTTAACTTTCCAAACATAGACTGGGACTGCCATAGTGTTAAAGATTTAGATGAAGAGGAATTTGTTAAGTGTGTACAAGACAATTTTCTGATTCAGTATGTGGATGTATCTACTAGAGAAGGTGCAAAACTTGACCTACTCTTGGGAAATAAGGCAGGGTAGGTGACTGAGGTGTCAGTGGGGGAGCACTTTGGGGCCAGCTACCATAATTCTATTCATTTTAAAATAGTGATGGAAAAGGATAGACCAGATCTAAAAGTTGAAGTTTTAAATTGGAGAAAATCCAATTTTGACGGTATTAGGCAAGAACTATCAAAAGCTGATTGGAGGCAGATGTTTGCAGGTAAAGGGATGGCTGGAAAATGGGATGCCTTCAGAAATGAGATTACAAGAATCCAGAGAAAGTATATTCCTGTCAGGGTGAAAGGGAAGGCTGGTAGGTATAGGGAATGCTGGATGACTAAAGAAATTGAGGGTTTGGTTAAGAAAAAGAAGGAAGCATATGTCAGGTACAGACAGGATAGATTGAGTGAATCCTTAGAGTATAAAGAAAGTAGGAGTATACTTAAGAGGGAAATCAGGAGGACAAAAAGGGGACATGAGATAGATTTGGCAAATAGAATTAAGGAGAATCCAAAGGAATTTTACAAATATATTAAGGACAAAAGGGTAACAAGGGAGAGAATAGGGCCCCTCAAAGATCAGCAAGGTGGCCTTTGTGTGGAGCCACAGAAAATGGGGGAGATACTAAATGAATATTTTGCATCAGTATTTACTGTGAAAAAGGATATGGAAGATATAGATTGTAAGGAAATAGATGGTGACATCTTGCAAGATGTCCAGATTACAGAGGAGGAAGTGCTGGATGTCTTGAAACGGTTAAAGGTGGATAAATCCCCAGGACCAGATCAGGTGTATCCAGGAACTCTGTGGGAAGCTAGAGATGTGATTACTGGGCCTCTTGCTGAGATATTTGTATCATCGATAGTCACAGGTGAGGTGCCGGAAGACTGGAGGTTGGCAAACGTGGTGCCACTGTTTAAGAAGGGTGGTAAGGACAAGCCAGGGAACTATAGACCGGTGAGCCTGACCTCGGTGGTGGGCAACCTGTTGGAGGGAATCCTGAGGGACAGGATGTACATGTATTTGGAAATGCAAGGACTGATTCGGGATAGTCAACATGGCTTTGTGCATGGGAAATCATGTCTCACAAACTTGTTTGAGTTTTTTGATGAAGTAACAAAGAAGATTGATGAGGGAAGAGCAGTAGATGTGATCTATATGGACTTCAGTAAGGCGTTCGACAAGGTTCCCCATGGGATACTGATTAGCATGGTTAGATCTCATGGAATACAGGGAGAACTAGCCATTTGGATACAGAGCTGGCTGAAAGGTAGAAGACAGAGGGTGATGGTGGAGGGTTGTTTTTCAGACTGGAGGCCTGTGACCAGTGGAGTGCCACAAGGATCAGTGCTTTTTGTCATTTACATAAATGATTTGGATGCGAGCATAAGAGGGACAGTTAGTAAGTTTGCAGATTACACTAAAATTGGAGGTGTAGTGGACAGCGAAGAGGGTTATTTCAGATTACAACAGGATCTTGACCAGATGGGCTGAGAAGTGCCAGATGGAATTTAATTCAGATAAATGCGAGGTGCTGCATTTTGGGAAAGCAAATCTTAGCAGGACTTATACACTTAATGGTAAGGTCCTAGGGAGTGTTGCTGAACAAAGAGACCTTGGAGTACAGGTTCATAGCTCCTTGAAAGTGGAGTCACAGGTAGATAGGATAGTGAAGAAGGCGTTTGGTATGCTTTCCCTTATTGGTCAGAGTATTGAGTACTGGAGTTGGGAGGTCATGTTGCGGCTGTACAGGACATTGGTTAAGCCACTGTTGGAATATTGTGTGCAATTCTGGTCTCCTTCCTATCAGAAAGATGTTGTGAAACTTGAAAGGGTTCGGAAAGATTTACAAGGATGTTGCCAGGGTTGGAGGATCTGAGCTACAGGGAGAGGCTGAACAGGCTGGGGCTGTTTTCCCTGGAGCGTCGGAGGCTGAGGGGTGACCTTATAGAGGTTTACAAAATTATGAAGAGCATGGATAGGATAAATAGGCAATGTCTTTTCCCTGGGGCTGGGGAGTCCAGAACTAGAGGGTATAGGTTTAGGGTGAGAGGTGAAAGATATAAAAGGGATCTGAGGGGCAACATTTTCACGCAGGGGGTGGTATGTACATGGAATGAGCTGCCAGAGGATGTGGTGGAGGCTGGTACAATTGCAACATTTAAAAGGCATTTGGATAGGTATATGAATAGGAAGGGTTTGGAGGGATATGGGCCGGGTGCTGGCAGATGTGACTAGATTGGGTTGGGATATCTGGTTGGCATGGACGGGTTGGACCGAAGGGTCTGTTTCCATGCTGTACATCTCTATGACTCGAGTTGTTCATGTGGAGAAAACTCTGCATCAGGCTAAATCTGATCTTCTCAGAGCTTAGGTGGAACAGCAAGCACAAGGATCGCCAATGCCGGACACAAGACTCAGCTAAGTGAGACAGCTAGCTTCAGGGAGACACAGTTTGATATAGAAACCATGGGAATGGATCTGCATGGGTAAGAGGCATGTTCAATGTGAGGTCAGGTCCAGTGACGTACGAAGTTCAGGTAGGCACAATGGTCCTGAGCAAGTATGTGGACCATATGAAAGCTGCAAACTTGCAAACGGTGCAGAAGCAAACATGATGGGCTCCTCGACTGCCTCTCCAACTGTGCTGGAACCCATGGGTGCTCCCTCTCTGTCAAGTATTGAAGATACCTCAGAATCTGAGATGGACATGGCAGGTGTCGCCATCTCAACATCTTCGCCACCTGGAGAGGAGCATGAATTTATTCCGAGATGCTCTGGGTGCAAGAGGCAAGCTATTTTGTGTTACGCACCAAGCGTATCAGAGGCAGAGTTAGAGGTATCTGATCCAGTGCTGAAATGCCTCAGGAGGAGCAACAAACAAAGAACCAGCCAATGTGCTTGAACTCAGAGAGGGAGGGATGTGGTGATTGTAATGACATCAGCAGGAGGACCTCATAGACTATGAGTTCCCTGATTAGAGTCACAGAGATGTCTAGCATGGAAACAGACCCTTTGGCCCAACATGACCATGCCAACCAGATATCCTAACCTAATCTAGTCCCATTTGCCAGCACTTGATCCAAATCCCTCTAAACCTTTCCTGTTCACTTACCCCTCTAGATGCCTTTTAAACACTATAATCGTACCAGTCTCCACCACGTCTTCTGGCAGCTCATTCCATACACGGACCATCCTCTTCATTAAAAATTTGTCCCTTAAATCCCTTTTCCCTCTCATCTTAAACCTATGCCCTCTAGGTCTGGACTCCCCCACCACAGGGAAAGCACTTTGGTTGTTTATCCTATCCATGTCCCTCATGAGTTTATAAACCTCTATAAGGTCACTCCTTACCTCCAATACTCCAAGGAAAACAGCCTCAGCCTTTTCAGCCTCTCCCTCTAGCTCAAATGTTCCAGCCCTGGCAAAATTCTTGTTAATCTTTTCAGAACCTTTCCGAGTTTCACAACATTCTTCTGACTGGAGCTGTTAATCTGATCTAATCAAGGAGCCCTAGCTGATGGATATAAACAGGAATGTCAAAGGTTCTGTTCACTCCAAGAACTGGATCTGAGGAAGCTGGATCAGTATCAAAAAATTTCCACATGGAAATAAAGCATGACTTGAATGACAGGATACTGATCTCTGTGGCATTTTTTGCAGAGGCAGTTGAGAGGAGGTTCACTAATTGATTCCAGGGATCAGGGGCTCATCTTATGATGAGAGTTTGAGCAGGGTTTAGGCCTACACTCTGGAATTTAGAAGAATGAGAGGAGATCTAACTGAGGTATATAAAGATGCTAACGGGGATTGATAAAGAAGGCATAAAAAGATTTTTCCTTATGTTGGGCAACCTAGAATGAAAGGTTATAGTTTTAGTATAAAGATAGCAAATTTAAAACAGAGATGAGGAGTTACAAAATTTCTCTAAAGATCGTGAATCTGTGGAATTCTCCAGAATGTGGCGGATTTCAGGACACTAAATGTACTTATGCAGGAAACAGATTTTAGTTAGCAATGAATTGAGGGGTTTTGGGGAGTAGGCATGAATTGATGCTGATATGAGGCCAGCCATGATTGTATTAAATGGTGGAGCAAGGTTGAGGGGCTGAATTGTCTCTTCGGATGTTCTTATGTTATAGCAGGGCCATTGGAATCACAACAGCAAACATATCTGAAAAAAAAATCTTGCAGAGGGAATATCATCTACCCCAATGACCCGACTAATTTCAGGAACCTTTACTGTTGATTTCTCTGCAGGCAATTCTATGTGCCTCTCTGTTGAGGCGTCCTCACAAGCCCTTTCTGCTTCAGCAGTGCCCACTATTCCCTTTGGGGCCAATGGTTATCCAGTGTTGTGTGTGCTCTGATGCGGTCTCCAGCCTCAGGAACCTACCTGTTACCTTGAATAGGAGTCTGAATGCAGAGGATACCTAGTAGGAGTTAGCCTTAGGAAGGTTGTGCCAGGGAGCATTCTAATGATATGGGTAGTCACCAGGTAATTCAAAGCAATTTCCCCAAGACATCAAATCAAAATAACTGGTCATTACTCCCACCGCAGTTTGTATGATATTCCACTACACATTCTGGCAGTGACATTCATCTATTTAACGAAGTTCAATGTTTGTTGTGGATATACCATTCTCCTATAAGTAACAGTAAACACTACTCCCCTTACTGTTAATTTGCGAGTCCAGTTCCTTTTGTTATATGACTGCACATTTCTGCAGTCGATCCAGAATAAAAAAAAATGCCACAACTTTAATGATCAAGCATGGACTCATAAAAATACCACTGTTGGGAAGTCTAGAGCAACAAGTTGCTCATGTCAGCCTTACCACAGGCCAACAAAACTATCTGATGTCTTCAAGATGTGTTAAGTGCAAGGCTTATTCTCCAGGGACTATATTCTACTGTGAACTCAGGTCACAAATCCCACAATAAAACAGGCCTTTCACTTCTAAGAATGAAAAATCATCTTCGGAGCTGTGTAATTATATAAATTTAAATAAAAACATGACTTTTTTTACCGACCTCATAACCATCCTACATAATTTCTGAACTCGACAAACCTTCTTCCACCTGTTCTTAGCCAATTATATGTTTCCATCATGGTTGTCCCTAGTTCTTCTTCCAAACAGATATTACATTTTTCCAATTCTCTTCCAGTAATCCTTACTTTCGGGCCAAGTTTAATTTCTGTCCTAGTTCCTCCAGCTTGTCGTACTAGCCAAGGAAACCTTTGTTTCCACTGTGGATGCTGTATTTCTTCTCATAATGAATACTGAATAAATCTCTGTGCCAGGGCTTTCCATGTGCACTCGCCAGCTTGTGATTTTCCCTCATTAATTTTAATGGACAGGAAGATTTGCAGGCTAGTGACCACAAAAGCAATGTGGGTATACTTTGTCATCTTCACAACTAATATCCACCTAAATGTATATTCATGTGGAAGTATCTCTGTGGGATTCATCTGAGTGGTTTCAAATGGAAGAGAATGGTGAAAAAACTGACAGCAATTTCTGATGGATCAAGATTAAAAGTGTACAATGTTTTATACAGTTAACATCAAAATCCTGGGTCTCCCTCCCTAATGGTATTGTGGGTTTACCTATTCTAAATGGACTGCAGCAGTCTAAGAAAGCAGGACATTGCCACCTTCTCAAAGACAACTAGAGGTGAGCAATAAATGCTGGCCCATCCAGCAATGGTCACATCCCACGAATGAACTTAAAAATATTGAATCATATTGGCCACCAAATCGGCAATTTCACCATCTGCCATGGACGGAAACAAATTCAGGATTAAGTGTTCTTATCACTTCCATGGGGTGTCCCAAAAGCATTTCTCAACCAAATATGTACTTACAATTTCCTTTCAGATAGACAGACAGCCATTTTGCACTCAGCAATGTCTCACACAGAGCATTCTATTGGTTTGAAAGCCACAGGCTTAAGTGTTTCTTGACAGATACAACATTAAGGATAGGGTTTACTGTGTTTTAATCTTCACTCATGGGACGTGGACATCACTGGCTGGCCAGCAATTATTGCCAGTCCCTAGTTACCCCTCAGAAGGTGGTGGTGAACTGCCTTCTTAAACTGCTGCCACACACATGCTCTAAGTTGACCCGTAATGCCATTAGGGAGGAAATTCCAGGATTTTGATCCAGTGACAGAGAAGGAATAATGATATAATTCCATGTCAGGATGGTGAGTGGCTTGGAGGAGAACATGCAGGTGGAGGTGTTCCCATGCATTTGTTGCCCTTGCCCTTCTACATGGAAGAGGTCATGAGGTCGGAAGGATTTCTGGTAAATTCCTGCATTGTATCTTTTCGGCTGTACACTCTGCTGCCATTTTAGCAACTATGGTAGAGGGAGTGGATGTTTGTGGATATGGTGCTAATCAAGTGGGCTGCTTTGTCGGGCCTGGGAGACTCCTAAGGAACTCACATTAGGACTGCCTAAGGAGGTCACAGATTACTTGGAAAGCAAGAATCGAACTAGGGCAACAGAGAATGTATTCACTTACAGGGAAGAATGAAACTATCTCATAATCACCAAAGAATCAGATAGGAAATTCAGAAGAAATTTCTTTAGGCAGGGAGTGCTGAGAATGTGTAACATCCTGCCACGGGAAGTGGTAACAGAGATGGATGCATTTCTAAGGGGATACTCAATAAGCATAAGAGAGAAAAGTTGCACATGCTATGTAATCTTATGGAAAATATCCTTGCCGCATTCATTTTCAGAGCTTTCATCAGTGACGTTTTGCCTCTGGTAAGGTCAGGAAAGAGGCTGTTAACTAACCATTCAACTCGATGAGCAACTCCTGCTACAACAGGATAACATTCTAGCTTGGTCAACCAGAAGGAGATAACAGTTACACCACATAAGTATACAGCAATGCCAAGCTTATATAAGGCAACGGTCAGCAATCATCCCTTGATTATCAATGACACCTGCATAAGTGAGTTATTGAAATTAAAATTTTGACAATGATCACTATTAGTGATTGAACTGGACTAAGCAAATCAACAAAATAAGCTATGAGATCATTGGAGAGATTTTATATTGACCTTAATCCTCAAATCCTCTCCACTTTCTACAAGGCTTCAAGTCAATGTGTAATGGGAAACTCACTCAGTCAGCTGGAAGGACCCGGCTCCAACTTAAGAAACTGAATACCATCCAAGACAATCACCAGTCCAATACTCTAACTACAGGACTCCATGAAAACATCCTAAAACATATGATTGCACCTCCATTCAAGCTGTAAAGGCAAGTGGTGGCACAGTGTTATGTCATCAGATGAGAATGTTCTGGGAGATGTGTTCAAATCTCACCACAGTATCTAGTGGCATTTAAAGTAAATGAATGAATCTGAAAGTGAAATCTAGTGTCAATAATAGTAACCGTGGATCGAGCCTCAGAGTCCTGAACAACTTGGCTATGACAAGAAGTGTGGCAGCATCATATGACAGGTCTGGCAAAGTCTATTTTGATTTTGGGAGCAAATTTCTGCATCTTTTAATTAAGTCCTGGGTGTCAAGGCAAGATTGTTGCTAGCTACCTATGAAGGGAGTTAATGCTTGTTGATAATCTTGTAACGTGCGCATCTCACCTCACTAAAATATAACTCTTATTCTACCACCGCTATGAACATAAGAACATAAGAACCAGAAGCAGGAGTAGGCCGTCTGGCCCTTCGATCCTGCTCCACCATTCAATAAAATCATGGCTGATTTTTTTTTGGACTCAGCTCCACCTACCCTCCCTCTCACTGTATCCCTTTATTGTTCAAAAAAAAATTATCTTAGCTTTAAAAACATTTACTGAATTAATGTCAACTACTTCACTGGGCAGGGAATTCCATAGATTTACAACCCTCAGCTGAAGAAGTTCCTTCTCAATTCAATCCTAAATCTGGTTCCTCTAATCTTGAGGCATTCCCTCTTGTCCTAGTTTCACCTGCCAGTGGAAGCATCCTCTCTGTTTCTATCTTATCTATTCTGTTCATAACTTTTATATGTTTGTATAAGATTCCCCCTCATTCTTCTAATCTACTCAGTCTCTCCTCATAAATCAACCTCCTCAACTCTGGAAGTAACCTAGAGAACCTTCTCTGCACCCCCTACAGTGCCAGTACATCCTTTCTCAAATAAGGAGACCAAAACTGTACACTACTCCAGGTGTGGCCTCACCAGCACCCTGTACTACTGCAAACTAGATGCTGAGAATTCTCAACATGGAAATCAGAGTAAATTCAAAATTCAAAAACTTAACCCTGTTTTTCTCTCTCCAGAGACGCTGCCAGACCTGGTGAGTTTATCTAGACCTGCCAGGCCTGGTGTGTTGAAAAGAATGTTGCTGGAAAAGCCCTTCGGGGATAAGCCCATCATCAGAAATGTTGCGGGGTGGGGGGGGAAGGGAGGGGTGGGGAGGATGAGAGAGAAGGGGATAGGGGTGGGGCTAGGGGGAAGGCAGCTGGGAATGCAAATGGAGTGTAATTGTGATGGGTCACTGGGCGGGAAGATGGGCAAATAGGACAGGTCATAGGCTCCGATTTGGAGGGTTGGATCTGGTGGGGGAGAGGAGATTTGGAAGCTTGTGAAGTTGTGTTGATGCCCGTTAGGACCCTTCAACCACACAGCAGAGCATCTCTGGGCTCACAGTGCTTTTCTGGGTGTATACAGCTTTTTAAACCTGGCACTGATGCCACAATGCCAGTCAATTCCAGGATAGCCCAGCAGTGCCAAGTTATTCCAGGAATGACATGTGGCAGGATGGGGCTCAAGTTGAGCAGGAGAGGCAGCAGAGGGGCAGGCTAGATAGCTAACGAGGCAAAGTGAACCATAAAATACTGGAGAAACTCAGCAGGTCTGGCAGCATTTGAGGAGAGGGAACTGGAGTTAACGTTTCAAGTCCAATAAGACACATTTTTAGATAGTTCTTCAGGAGGTACTATTTTATTTAGGCTTTCTAGCATCCATAGTATTTTGCTTTTAGTTAGTTAAATAGGTGAGTTAGGTAAAATATGGTGAGAGATCTTGCTAGTCTTTATGGCAACAAATCTTCAAAAAACCTCAACAAAATTGACATTTAACCAAGAGAATCATCAGATTAAGTCACATGAACTCATACCTGATTGCTTTACAAAGCCATCTGTGTTCACTAGTGCCCTTAAGGGAAGGGCATCTGCCATTACTTTCTGTAACCTCATTGTACCATGTATTTTTAACTGCCCTCTAAAAAGGCCTGCCAAATCGCTTAGAACAAGAGAAATTCGGGATGGGCAACAAATGCTTGTCTTGCCAGTGACATTCACATCATATGAAAGAATAACCAGAAGTAAAACCACCCCTTCAGACTAACTAGTGATGTGTGACTTTTCCACATTAACCATATCCCAATGAAAAGAAAAAGAAATTGCCTACTCCTTTAAGGAGTTGTATCACATGATTTACCTTGATCCTGAAGTAAATGAACATCTATGGAAGAATGTGCATCACTCAAAGGAAAAAAGTATAAGGTTTTACAGCACCACATTGGCGGCAAACATGCATATTCACAATATGGCTCCAATCTGCATCATTTATGCCAATTTAATTGTGTATACCCTCAGGAATTTCCACATAAACCCACATTTATAGGATGATACATACTACCATAGCACTTTCAAATCATTTTAAAAGTGCTTTCAAGCAAAAATAAGATGCCGCTGCATCAAATCATGTGATATAAAACAGCGTTTTCTGTAATCTTGCTTTTCAACATGAATATTGAAAACAGTTTTAAGAGTTTGAAACTTTATAAATTGAATTACTACCCCATGCCCAATGTCCAATACATTTTTTACCTTCATGGTATGACACTCTATCATTAAAATCAAGCCACCAGAACAATTTGGGGGGAGTTCAATAAGAAGTTCTATAAAATAGAGCATACCAGGAGCAACATCATGTGTGCCTGACAGTGAGGGATCAGTCTATTAAAGCCAAAATATAGGACTATACGCATGCTAAAAAAGTGAAAGCAACAATACAATAGACAAGTAAACAATCTAATAGTAGATTGACTCAAAGCTTTGTCATCTTGTCATATCTAGGCATCAAGAGTGAAGGATAATTAAAATTTAACAGGTGGAGGAGGCTCAATGGATATGTCCATCTTCAATGATGGCACAGTCCAGTATAGACAATGATAAGACTGAAGTGTTTATGATCAGACATATCAAATGGATGATCCATATTGGCTTCCTTTAGAGGTGAGATGAGAGTGACTGTCTTTGATAGGTTGATGGTATAAGCAGAGATATCAAGCAGACCCAATAAACTTGATATCAAGGGAATTGTGAGGCAATTTTCCACTAGCTGGAGTCAAACTAAGTATTCAGAGAAATGCAGTTGTACATTATGTGCTGACTGGCTTGCCATAGTTAAGAAACCTCTACCGCTGCTGTAAGAGCTTTCAGTTTTAGTTTATGACAACCATTAAATCTATTATTTGAAACATGATGTCAGAAGTTTGAAGTTGAGATTAAGTGAATTTTCAGAGATGTCCAAGAATGCAAAAATTGAACAGAAGAATAAAAACCAGAGTTTTGAAAAACTGAGTGAATTCCAAATGGCTGTGTAGTTTTCATTCCCTGCTGCTATAGAAATGAAACACGATATGAGGCAGAATTGGCATTTGTTCCAGTCTCAGTGGGAAAACTATGAAATGACTACAAGACAAGATAAAAAGTCTGAATAAATAAAGCTTGCAACTCTAGTATTAGTAATGCAGTTGCACTACAAGTTATGATGCTTCCTAAACTTCACCAAGGAGTAGAGAACCCCAGACAGGGGAGAACTTGAAGACTTTGAAGATGAACTTTGAATGTTGTATTTATGTTACTAACGAATGTTATATGTTCGTCACCAGAACAAATAAGGAAGGGAGACTCCTGAACAGTATGTGACCAGGATGTGACATTGTTGAAAGATCTGATGAGTCCTGTCAGTTTGGACTACTAAAAGATGAGCTCGGGCATAAAAGATCCACTATGCAGATTCATAGCTCCTTGAAAGTGGAATCACAGATAGGCAGGATTGTGAAGAAGGCATTTGGTATGCTAGCCTTTATTGGTTTGTGCACTAAGTATAGGAATTGGGAGGTCATGTTATGGCTGTACAGGACATTGGTGAGACCACTCTTCGAATACTGCATTCAATTCTGGCCTCCCTCCTTTAGGAAAGTTGTTGTGAAACTTGAAAGGGTTCAGAAAAGATTTACAAGGATGTTACCAGGATTGGAGGATTTGAGCTATAGGGAGAGGCTGAATAGGCTGTGGCTATTTTCCCTGGAGCGTCAGAGGCTGAGGGGTGACCTTATAGACGTTTCTAAAATCATGAAGAGCATGGATAGGGTGAATAGGCAAGGTCTTTTTCCCAGGGTTGTGGAATTCAAATCTAGAGGGCATCAGTTTAAGATGAAAGGGGAAAGATTCAAAAGGACCAAAGGGGTAACTTTTTCACACAGAGGGTGATGCATGTGTGAAATGAGCTGCTGGGGAAGTGGTGGAGGCTGGGACAATTACAACATTTAAAAGGCATCTGGATGGGTATATGAATAGGAAGGATTTAGAGGGATATGGGCCAGCTGCTGGCAAATGGGACTAGATTATTTCAGGATATCAGGTTAGCATGGATGAGTTGGACTGAAGGGTCTGTTTCCATGCAGTACATCTCTATGATTCCAACAAAGCTATTTACATGTGCAGAAGCTCTGAAATTGTCAATCATCAATTACACCATATTAATAAGAAAACAGTCAAGGCTTTGCATTATGCTGAGACACATTCCAGACAAAATGATAATATACTGACAATCAGAAAAAACTAGTGAGGGAGAGAGAGAAAAACCCCACACTGCTAACTGACACAGCAGTGAATTTGCACAGTTACTGCCTTTGCTATTTGAGTTCATGCATCACTCGACATCAGAGTGTATCTAGGAAAAATAAACAAACAACGAAATTCACAGCTGACCTTGGAGGAATTGGTGTGGGTGAGCTCACAGCATAGGAACAGATAAGTGCATAGTTTCAATGTGTAACCTTGCTGTAAGTCTACAGTAGTGAATAAAGTGGATTCTTTCTTGATTATATGCTTTATTGAGAACTGTCTCTTGATTAAACTTATAAGTACTAAGTTAGCCTGGAGCACTGTTTTTTAGAGCAAAACGTTGGTGCTATTTTCTGGGTCTGTAGATTGTGAAGGAGCAAAGATGACCTTTAGTAGAGTGATACGCTCTTCCTGTTGGATATGGGAGGTTAGGGAGAGTTTCCATGTTACTGGTGATTATGTCTGCAGGAAGTATGTTTGGTTGCGAATTCTATCAGATCGCATGGATCGGTTAGAGTGGCAGTTACAGGCAATGAGGAATTTACAAGAACGAAGGGGTGTGATGGATGGCAGTTATAGGAATGGAGAATAACCACAGATACTGTCAGGTAGATGGGCTAACTTCAGAAAAGGTCAGAGAGGGAGGCAGGTAATGCAAGAGTCTTCTGTGGCTATTCCCATTTCAAACAAGTAAGCTGTTTTGGAAAATATAGGGGGTGATGGACTTTCAGGGGAATGTAGCACAAACAACCAAGTTTCTGGTATCGAGATGGCATCTGGCTCTAATGTAATGAGGGGTATGTCAGGTTCCAAATGATCGATTGTGATAGGGGACTCTCTAGTCAGAGGCACAGACAGACGTTTCTGTGGCTGGTAGTGAAAAATTAGAATGGTGTGTTGCCTCCCTGGTGCCAGGATCAATGATATCTCAGTGAGGATGCAGAATGGGGAGGGGGACCAGTAGGAAGTCATTGTACACATTGGAACTAACAATATAGGAAGGGAAAAGGATGAGATTATTAGCGGAGAATATAGAAAGCTAGGCAGAAATTGAAAAAGGAGGCCCTCGAGGGTAGTAATATTACTCCATGTGCCACCAGCGAGTGAGGGTAGAAATAGATGGATAGAACAGATGAATGTATGGTTGAGGAGCTGGTGCAGGGGAGAATCTTTTCTGAGGTAGAAGTGACCTGTACAAGGAAAATGGATTGTACCTGAATTGGAAGAGAGCTAATATACTGGCAGGAAGATTTGTTAGAGCTGCTTGGGACGATTTAAACTAGTAAGGTGTGGGTGGGGAGGGGGGAGAGGGTGGTGAGAGCCAGGGAAATAGTGAGGAAAGTGAACAAGCTGAGACTGGTACAGTTGGGAAAGGGAGTGAGTCAAACAGTCAAGACAGACAGGTACATAGCAGAGAGCAAGATGGGACTGATAAATTAAACTGCATTTATTTCAATGCAAGAGGCCTAACAGACAGGCAGATGAACTCAGGGTATGGTTAGGAACATGGGACTGGGATATCATAGCAATGACAGAAACATTTCCTAGGGATGGACAGGACTGGCAGCTTAATGTTCCAGAATACAAATGCTGTCGGAAGGATAGAAAGGGGGGCAAGGGAGGAGGGGGAGTTTTTGACAAGCATTAAGGATATTCCTGGGAATACATCTAGGGAAGTTATTGGGTGGAACTGAGAAATAAGAAAGAGATGATCACCTTACTAGGATTGTACTAGAGATCCCCTAATGGTCAACGAGAAATTGAGAAACAAATTTGTAAGGAGATTTCAATCTGTAATCTGTAAAAATAATAGGTAGTTATAGTAGGGGATTTTAACTTTCCAAACATAGATTGGGACTGTCATAATGTTAAGGGTTTAGAGGAACAGCAATTTGTTAAGTGTGTATAAGAAAATTTTCTGATTCAGTATGTGGATGTACCTACTAGAGAAGGTGCAAAACTTGACCTACTCTTGGGAATTAAGGCAGGGTAGGTGACTAAGTTGTCAGTGGGGGAGCACTTTGGGGCCAGCGACTATAATTCTGTTAGTTTTAAAAAAGTGATGGAAAAGGATAGACTGGATCTAAAAGTTGAAGTTCTAAATTATAGGAATACTAATTTTGATGGCATTAGGCAAGGACTTTCAAAAGCTGATTGCGGCAGATGTTTGCAGGTAAATGGGAGTCCTTCAAAATGAGGTAATGAGAGTCCAGAGACAATATATTCCTGTTAGGATGAAACAAAAGGCTGGTAGATGTAGGGAATGCTGGATGACTGGAGAAATTTTGCTTAAGATAAAGAAGGAATCATATGTCAGGTATAGACAGGAGAGATCGATTGAATCCTGAGAAGAGTATAAAGTCAGTAGGAGTATACTTAAGAGGGAAATCATGAGGGCAAAAAAGTGACATGAGATAGCTTTGGCAAATAGTGTTAAGGAGAATCCAAAGGGATTTTATAAATACATTAAGGACAAAAGGGTAACCAGGGAGAGAATAGGGTCTCTGATAGCTGAGCAAAGCAGCCTATGTTTGGAACTACAGAAGATGGGGGAGTAACTAAACGAGCATTATGCATCAGTGTTTACTGTGGAGAAGGGCATGGAAGATACAGAATATGCAGAAATAGATGGTGACATCTTGAAAAATATCCTTATTACAGAGAGGTGGTGCTGGATGTCTTGAAACACATAAAATTGGATAAATCCCCAGGACCAGATCAGGTGTACCCGAGAACTCTGTGGGAAGCTAGGGAAGTGACTGTGATATTTGCTGAGATATTTGTATCACCAATAGTCGCAGGTGAGGTGACGGAAGATTGGAGGTTGGCTAACACGGTGCCACTATCTAAGAAAGGTGGTAAGGAAAAGCCAGAGAACTATAGACCAGCAAACCTGACATCGGAGGTGGGTAACTTGTTGAAGGGAATCCTGTGGGACTGGAGTTTTATTTATTTGGAAAGGCAAGGACTGATTAGGGATAGTCAGCATGGCTTTGTGCATGGGAAATTATGTCTCATGAACTTGATTGAGGTTTTTGAAGAAGTAGCAAAGAGGATTGATGAGGGCAGAGCAGTAGATGTGACCTAAATGGACTTCTGTAAGATGTCCAACTAGGTTCCTCATGGAAGACTGGTTAGCACGGTTAGATCTCATTGAATACAGGAAGAACTAGCCATTTGGATACAGAACTGGCTCAAAAGCAGAAGACAGAGGGTGTATCTGGAGGGTTGCTTTTCAGACTGTAGGCCTGTGACCAATGGTGTGCCACAAGGATCTTGCTGGGTCCACTGCTTTTAGTCATATATATAAATGATTTGGATGTGAACATAGGAGGTATTGTTAGTAAGTTTGCAGATGACAGCAAAATTGGAGATGTAGTAGACAGTAATGAAGGTTATCTCATATTACATTGGGATCTTGATCAGATGGGCCAATGGGCCAAGGAGTGGCAGACGGAGTTTAATTTAGATAAATGTGAAGTACTGAATTTTGGGAAAGCAAATCAGTGCAAGAGCTATACAGTTAATGGTAAGGTTCTACAGAGTGTTGCTGAACGAAGAGATCTTTGATGCAGGTTCATAGCTCCAAGAAAGTAGAGTAGCAGGTAGTTAGGATAGTGAAGGTGTTTGGTATGCTTTCCTTTATTGATCAGAGCATTGAGTATAGGAGTTGGAAGGTCATGTTGTACAGGACATTGGTTAGGCCACTTTTGGAATATTGCATGCAATTATGGTCTATTTCCTATTGGAATGATGTTGTGAAATTTGAAAGGGTTCAGATAAGATTAACAAGGATGTTGCCAGGGTTAGAGGATTTGAGCTATAGGTAGAGGCTGAGTAGACTGGGGCTGTTTTCCCTGGAGAATCGGAGGCTGAGGGGTGACCTTATAGAGGATTATAAAATCATGAGGGCCATCGATAGAACAAAAAGACAAGGTCTTTTCCCTGGGATGGGAGAGTCCAGAACTAGAGGGCATAGATTTAGGGTCAGAGGGGAAAGTTATAAAAGGGAACTAAGGGGCAACTTTTTCATGCAGAGGGTGGTGCATGTATGCAATGAACTACCAGAGGAAGTGGTGGAGGCTTTTAAAAGGCATCTGGATGGCTATGTGAATAGGAAGGGTTTAGAGGGATATGGGCCAAGTAGTGGCAAATGGGACTAGATTAGGGTAGGATATCTGGTCGGCATGGTCGAATTGGACTGAAGGGTTTTACATGTCTATGACTCTGTAACTCTATAAGGAAGAGCCAGCAGAAAAATCAAGGTCAGAGGGCAGATTGTGAATATTGTAGAAGACATTACACAAAAGAAAAGAAACTATGTCCAAAGTAAGGAAAGTAGTACTCTACCTTTAAGAAGCTGAATCACATTGCACAGAAGTCCTTAGTCGTAAAGAAACAAAGTAGGCATTTAAGATGATTGCCTGAGAGATGTCAACCAGAGATTCTAAAGAATTACTCAACACCACAGAACAAGTTACCATCATCATCTAATGTGTATATAAGTGGTTTTAGATTGTTAAAAAAATGACCACATAAGGAGAGTATCAAGTGAGCATGCACTTCCAGATAAATACTAATACTCTGTGCAACATCATCTGTTGTGCATATCAAGATGGTGACCCATAACAGGAGGCAAGGTTCAGGCCAAAAAGATGGAACTAAATTGATCCTTAGAAACAAATGTAGCTGAAAGTCCAAAGCAGTGGGAAGAATGCAGATCTTTCAATCCAGGTGATAGATGCTAAGAAAAATCCAGTTATCTCAGCTGAAGCAAATCTAAGCTTTTACCGTTAACGCTGCACATGTCACAAGAGATCTGCAATTCACTAAGCCACTAGGTCATTGATGAATAGATCCTAAAAGTGCATAGATATTTTTAGAGGTGTTGGATTTGAGCTGGAGCTCTTTTGCTCTTTCCGTTTCTTTTCTTCTTTTATTCTCTTTTAATGTTTTTTGTCCTTTCTACTTACCTCCTGCCCTTGGATGACATCAGTGATGGTGAGTTGAGACAGTGGAGACTCAAAGTGAGGTCCAGCGTGGACATGAGGGACTCTCGGCTTCAAGGTGCAGCTCAGTGCGGACTCGACTGCATTGCCGGTTTAATAGTTTTTCTTTCTTGCTTTAGATGGAATTTATTTCTTTATTTTTCTAACTTATACCTTAGATTTTGTACCTAGGCACCTTTGTACCTAAGGTGACACCAGAAATGGCAACTTTGTATACTTTTTGCTGTATTCATGTATCCCTATACTTGAGTACATGTGACAATAAAGCTAATTCCAACTCTAATTCTAAGATATTCCTTATAAATATCATCTCAATGCAGATGACAGTTTGAGAACAACTCAACATCTGCCAAGAAGAGTTCTAGCTGCCCTCCAAGTCCAACCTGAAGGACAGGAGAGAAGAACTAAAAAAGACAAGAAGTGACAATTGGTAAGTGAAGCAGGATGAAAATAGAAATGTTCTAACTATACTCTAGAAGTTGTTTGGGAAACACAGGAGGTTGTATATGTTGTTGGCCACTTCCACTGTTAAAGAAGTGTGCATAGCACAAGATGCCCAGTGATCTTTCCCAACTGATGATCTGATATCTATGGAAGTGGAGACCAATGGCAAAAGCCAACACAGATCATGATCAAATTCCAGTATAATTCTCGAGAGAAACTATCCTATGAACCTGAAGGTGAACGAAGGAAAATGCTTGAATTCAAGTACGTAAATCATGTGTTGGCAGTCAAAGGACTTCACCTGAATCCTGGCAAAGTGAGAGCTCAAGCAGAAATGCATGACCAACAAATACAAAAGCAGTGAAGTGATTTGTTAGATTTGTGAACTATTTAATTAGGTTCTTGTCTAATTTTTTTTTCAGAACACAAACAGTAGACAAGTTTACTGCCGTATTGAGACACAGACCAAGGAGCGGCTTTCAAATGAATCAAAAAACTAGCAACAATTGTTGAATACGCTCATCAATCCTGAAGCAATATAGAATCTGAAAACTAAGTACCTTTCTCTGATCAATCACTCACCACAGGTGTATGCTCAGGAAATGAAAATCTACCAAGAATGAGCAGATATCAGAAAAGCTGAAAACAATGCACATGAAAAGGTCTGAACACATTAAAGATAATATATAAAATGCAGCGCACAGACTGTTGAAGTGGGACAGTCTAGAATGTACTGAGTTTTGTAACTGAATAATCATCTTTAGAGTCACAGAGAGTCAAAGAGTCCTACAGCTCAGAGACAGGTCCTTTGGCTCAAACTGGTCCATGCTGACCAAAATGTCCATCAATGCTAACCCCATTTCCCTGCACTTGGTCCATATCCTTCTAAACCTTTCCTTTCCATGTGTTGTCCAAATGCCTTTTGAATGTTATTAATGTACCCGACTCAACCTCTTCTGCTGGCAGCTCATTCCATATGCGCACCATGCTCTGTGTAAAACAGTTGCCCCTCAGGTTTCCTTTTATTCTTTCCCCTCAAACCTTCAACTGATGCCCTCTAATCTGCGATTCTCCAATCCTGGGAAAAAGACTGAGTACATTCACCCTATCCATGCCTTCATGATCTTATACACTTCTGTAAGAAACCCCCTCAGTCTCCTACACTCGAATGAAAATGTCCTAGTTTGTCCAATCTCTCCCTATAAATCAGACCCTTGAGTCCAGGCAACATCCTTGCAAATTTCTTCTGCACTCTTTCTAATTTAATAACATTCTTTCCATAGCAAGGTGACCAAAACTGAACAAATACGCCTAGGTTGGCCTCACCTACATCCTGTACAACTGCAATATTAATTCCCAACTTCTATACTCAATGCCCTGACTGATGAAGGCCAGTGTGCCAAAAGCCTTCTTCACTACCCTCTCTACCCATGGCTCCACTTTCAGTGAACCATGCACCTGACCTCCTGTCCCTCTGTTCCAATATACTCCTTAAGGCCCTACCATTCACCATGAAACTTCCGCCTTGATTTGACTTTCCAAAATGCAAGACTCACACTGATCTATATTAAACTCCATTTGCCATTTCTTGGCGCACTTTTTTGCTGAACATGTATATTGGGTATCCTGGGCAACTTGTAATTGCAAATATTAACACAATCTTTTTGTTTTTGTTATTAAAAGTGGAGTGTTTAGAGAAATACGTTTGCAGATAGTATACTGGCTGACTTGCTATCATCATGCGACCTTTGCCATAAGATCATTCACTTTAGCTGTGGCAGCCACTAAACAGATTTCTTGAAATCGAATCACACAGGATGACTTTTTTATGGCTGTTGCATCTTAGTGCAAGGTCATCACTGCAGTGGTTCCTCAAGACAGTGTCTTAGACATAACCATTTCAGCTGTTACCACAATAGCATTCCCTCCATTTGCAGATTATCAGATAATGAAGCAATCTTGCCTGCATGCAGCAGGACCTAGACAACATTGAAGCTTGGGCCAGGAGTGATTCTTTCCAACAACAGATGATCTACCTTCAAGCTCCAACCTTGATATTCAATGATATTAACACTGATGAACCATTAATATTCTAGGACCACCACTGAGCGGAAACTTAATCAAACCATTTCCATAAATATTGTGGCTGCCAGAACTAAGCCTATCCATTAGCAAAATATTACAAGGGTCTGGTTGTGATGTCTCCACTTCCTGGATGGATGCAGTTCCAGCAACACTCAAGATATTTGATGTCATCTTGGACAAAGCAAACTACTTGTCAGGCACTCCACCATTAACATAAACATTCACTTCCTCAATCACTAAAATACATTGGCAACAATGTCTCGCATACACAAGATGTCTTGCAGAAACTCACCAAGGCATCTTTCACAGGACCTTCCGATCCTCTAATATATACCATCTAAAAAGACAAAAATGGCAAGTAGGTGGGAGCATCACTTGATTAAATCTCCCTTCCAAGTCACATGCATTCTGGACTTGGAAACATATCATCCATTCTTCATTGTTAGTGCAAGAAAATCTTGGAATTCCCTCCTTACAGATTCAACAAAGTAGCTCCAGCGCAGAGACTGCATTCATTCAAGAACTGACTCACTATCATTCTTCCAAAGGCAATTAGGAATGAGCAATAAACAATGGCCACATCCTATGAATGAATTACAAGAAAAAAAATCAATAGACTGAGTCTCATTATGGCCCAATTTTCATTCTGAAGAGGTTACCTCTTATTAAAATGGACAAATATTATGTGGATTGATTTTAATTTCTCGTAAAATTTCAAATAGAGACACAGATGAAGAAACCATTCAACTGTTAGTAGTTTTTTACTAGGTAATTTACGAGACATGACAATAGAGTGCAAAAGGTATCGTGCCCAATTCTCTCTTCCTGTGAAATACTCTACGTGAAAAATAATCGTTTCCCTTCTCTTTCAGCCATGGTCCACTAAATGTACCCAAACAATAAAATGTGGAACATATGAACTCTATTGAAAAATATTGTAATATTGGCCAAAGTAATCAGCCAGGCAGCAAAACAGAAGGTTCTATAATCCATTAAAATGAAACTGGTTTAAGAAGTGAGGAACAAAACTCTGATATATTTCTGTCATTTACAATGCCATCTGGAACAGATTAATTACTTGTAATTTTTTTAAATAATCCAAAAGCTGTTTCAATTATATCTTTCTATTATGTAAAATTATCTAATAGTTTTGAAATCTGCTTGGTGTGGTCAAAATGACGTAGTGTTTTCTTATGGGTGTTAACATACTGACAGTTTCTATCAATCAAGAAACTTCCTCACTGACCTGACTAAATTAGCAAAATTTTAGCTTACATATGGATTTTCCAAATCAACAAATTTCAAATTGTCAGTATAAGACTTCACTCTCTTGTCCATCTGCATAGCTACAATTTGCAGAGACTGGACCTTGTACTTGCAATGAAATCATTTTTGGATCATAAAGATAAACCATCTAACAGCTGTAAAACTGCAACAGATGATTTCCATGGCCAGTCTTATTTTTAAAAATCTGCTTTCTTTGATGAAATTGGATACATTTTAGAAGGTAGTTCCAGTTCGCTCTTACATGCCAATGAAACAAACCTCAGCTATCCTTGAGTTCTTGCCATTTTCATTGCCGAAGTTAATGGCAAGTTTCTTTGATATCTTTTGAGTTTGGCCATTTTCGGTGTTCGTTGGTGAAGCTAAACAAAACACAATCACACATTAAGTGCAGATACTTTGAAAATGGTATTTCAGATATCAATTCTATAAACTGAAAAAGAGTTTCTATAAAGTATATTAATCCACATTCCAACTCTTACATTACTAATTATTTTGAGGTGTTTTATTGTACATTACGCTCTTTGGGTTGAATTTATTGCAGGGTGTGGGGGTCCTGATGGCATTAGGAAAAGCAAAGGAGCCTGACTGGATTCTGCACCCATCAAGCATTTATCTGTCTTGCTTCGATGCTCCCTTCCCTTAAAGGGTAGCAATGCAGCCTCCAAGAGATGGTGGCGATTTGTAAGGTCAACAGCTTTTTAGTCCAGCAGCACTTGGGGATGGGTGGCTACTTTGGGGTCTGTGCACAGCCAAGAGCAGCACCATTGGCACCTTAGATTCAGATTAGTGACGTTGGCTTGACAGGGTAGATGGAGAGGCTGGGAGTGGTGTTGCTGAATGTACATTGGTCTTACTGTGGGTATAGATCGTGTCCATGGGCTACAATAATCAACAGGCACTGCCCATCTCAAGGCCTCAGGAAAATTGTCAGTTTTTGTTCAGTGGTTTCCCATGTGCTAGAGACACTTCTGTTAACAGTGGCAATACTGGTTCCTTAAGGACTTGGAAGGTTTTCCTAGATCATTCCGATTCTTGAGTGAATCACAGGGCCACTCCACCTTTCGTTCCAATTCTATACTTCCTGTACCTCACAACCCACTCCAATTGGTCAAGTTAACCTGGAAGTGAAACTGTCTATTATTGTTCATGATCATAAACATGCCTTGTCAGTACTTGTTTTTGAGATTGTTCAATAGTTGGTTGTCACATGGAGGACTAAAGCATGTGTTGCCTATGCAGCTATGATTGGTTGGTGCTGGTGTGGTTGGTGCTGGTGATGACATGGGGTTATGGAGAGAGGTGTTGGTGCAGATAAAGCACACGGGAAGTAAAGGGAAGTCCCATAACAAAGTTACTCTGACTGGAGAAATTGAGGAAGGAATGTTGGACAGAACTGGAGGTTGGTGATGGAGCAACATGGGATGGGAATATAGTATAAAGTGTTGCTGATGGCATGGAAATGCAATGACGTTGATGGCCATCAAATGGCGAGGTCTAGTAAGATCGCATGGAAGTGGCAGACAACGTGGGATAATGGAACGGAATTGCAAGAAGAATGAGATAGGAAGAGTGTAATGAGAAGAATGGAATATCATGGGATGTGACTGCATGAGAAGAATGGTATGGCATAGAAAGCAGGGGACATCCATATCCAAGTGAGGTGGCATGGAAAAACTAGAATGCCATAGGAGAGGGATAGTATGGGAGGGAGAGATGGCCTTGGAGAGTAGTCAGAGGGGTTGGTGAAATACTATATTAATTTGACAGCAAATATTTTCTAAATTCAGATTTGAGGTTTGATTATAAGTCCAAATATAATTTTGTAGTATTGTATAAAATGGAAGTCTCTCCTGCTGGTGAAATTAATCTTGCACTGCCAAAAGCTTTTATAACTTGGAGTGTCTCTATTAAATCTTCCCTTTAGCTTCTCTGCTTTAAAAACATGTGCAGTTTCTCCCTGTCAACTGACGTCCATCATTTTTCCATAAGGAGAATGGTGAACAGGTCCAATTTCAATGCAATTTAAGATCACAGTTTTTAACTGCTTAATTATTTTGTGTGTAACTATTTATCTTTTATCCTTGTAAATGAATATTTTTCTTCATATAAAATAATTTGGAAAGCAAAACATTTGACATTAAAATTCACCCCATTCAATGGTTCCCATACTCTGCCAAAAGAAGATGCTAGATATTGTGAAAGATGCCGTACACAGACTTTTAATTTCTTTTGCACCTTTTTAAATTCTTTTATCTTTTGTGTGATGTTGATGTCACTGGAGAAGTCAGCATTCAATGCCCATCCTAAAAGCCTTTGAAAAAGTGGTATGAGCCATTTATGTAATAGACACTGACCCAAACCATTGGCCAAGATTTCATAATCATGTCTAACATATGGCCAGCAAATTTAAGGATCAGGCTGTCCTTGAACTCGATTAAGTAAATTATGAAAACAAAATCATCCAAATATTTTAACTTGCTCTACCAAATTAAAATGGGCAAATGTTGACAGCATATCCTCTACTGAATTTACATGATGAAATAATAGACTGAATTGCATAACTAATCACATAATAAATCTTCAGCTCTACCGTAACAAAAAAGTCAGCTTACAAGTCACAGCAGTAATGTAGTTGGTGGGTTCACTCCAAGTACCCTCTTCTTTTGCTTTGCTAACTCGTACCCCAAATTCATAAACAGTATTTGGTTTAAGGTTGTCTATTGTTGTTGCACTTGTTGGACAGCACTGATATAGCCATTTCTTGTCTCTTTCTTTTTCTCTGTACCGAACTGTGTAGTGCCTGAAGAAAGAAATGAAAAAAAAAATCACATAGGAAAATAGAAGCATAGAAAATAGGAGCAGGAGGCCATTCTGCCCTTCAAGCCTGCTTCGCTATTTAAATGATCATGGATGATCATTCAACTCCATACTCTACTCCTGCTTTCCCCCCCATATTCTTTGATGCTTTTAGCCTGAAGAACTATATCTGATGCCTTTTTTTAAAATATTCAATGTTTTTGCCTCAATCACTTGCTGTGGAAGAGAATTCCTCACAGCTCAACCTGTGACCTAAACTTGGAGACGTTGCATGTAGTTTCATCCTTTAAGTCATTAAAATATATTGCCAATACCTGGAGCCCCAAATGCATGCATTTTAATTTCTTGGGTAAGACTTCATTGAAAACTTTCTGAAAGTCCAAGTGAACTATGTCCACTGGCTCATACAAAAGCCTGAATACATGCACCAGCCAGTTTTGAAACAGTTTCTACCCTACTGTTATTAGAATACTGAATGGTCTCACAAATTCTTAACATTCTCCTGTACCTGTGTTTTCGTTTTTGCCACTGTTTACCTATTATTTATTTATCTATGTTATTTAACTCTGTGATCTGCCTGTATTGCTCACAAGACAAAGCTTTTCACTGGACTTTGGTACACGTGACAATAAATTCAATTCAATTCCCCTTTTACAAATGCATTAGTTACATGCTTTAAAAATTCCAGTAGATTTGCCAAGCATGACTTGCTTTTCATATATCCATGCTGACTGTCCAATCCTGTCATGGTTTTCCATGTTCTCTACTAATAAATCTTTGATAATTGACTGTAGCATTACCCCACTCCCAATGTCAGGCTAATCACTATATGATTCTCTGTTTTCTCTCTACCTCCCTTTTTTAAATAGTAAATTGACATTATCTGCCCTCCAATGCATTGGAACTGTTCCAGAGTCTATAGAATCTTGAAAGATAATCACCACTGCACCCACTATCATGAGGACCACCTCCTTAGTACTCTGGGATATAGGTTATTGGGCCCTGGGGATATGTCAGCCTTTAATCCCATCAATTTCTCATTTTCCAACAATATTTGCTTACTAATCCTGGTTTCCTTCCTATCAATAGACCCTGTGTGTTTTGGGATGTTATTTATTTGTGTGTCTTCCTTTGTGAAGGCAGAACCAAATGTATTTCATTGAACAGCGATCTCTTGTTCCCCATTATAACTTCCCCTGTTTCTGACTGTAACAGATCTTTTTAAAAATTTATTCACATGATGAGGGTGTTTCTGGCTAGACCAGTATTTGTTGCTCAGAAAGCAGTTAAGTGTAAGCAACTTTGCTGTGGGTCTAGAGTCACATATAGGCCGGGACATGTAAGGTTGACAGTTTTCTTCCTTACAGGACATTAGTGAACCAGATCAGCTTTTCACTAACAATAAATTCATGGTCATCATGACACACTTGACTCCAGATTTTTACTAAATTCACACTCTACCATCTGCCATGGCAGGATTTGAACCAAGGTTCACAAAACATTACCTCAGTCTCTAGATTAACAGTCCAGTGAGGCCATCACCACCCCCTTTATTTTCACTTATCCTTTACTCTTCACAAACTCACAGAAGCTTTTACAATCAGATTGTATGTTCCTCACAAGCCAACCCTCATAGTTTATTTTCTCACTCTGAATGAATCCCTTTGTCATCCTTTGATGAAATCAAATTGCTCTTAATCATTATGTTTTCTGCGTTTTCTTTGGCCAGTTTGCGTGCCCTTCTTTGGATCTAATATTAATCCTAATTTCCCTTGTTAGCCATTGTCAGACCACATTACCTCTTTTAGATAGGAATTTACAATTGTTGCAGTTCCTCTGTACATTCTTTAAATGTTTGCCATTGCCTATCCACCATCACCCCTTTAAATGACATTCCCCAATTTATCAGAGTTAGCTAATGTCTCACAAGCTCATAATATCCTTTGTTTAGATTCAGGACCCCACCCCAGCCTCAGAATCAACTACATCACTCTCTATCTTACTGAAGAGTTCTATCATATTATGTTTCCCCCAAGTTTCTATCATACTATGTCTAGCACAACTAGATTGACAGTTATTCCTTTCTCATTACATAATCCCTAATCTAAGATGGCCTGTTCAATAACTGATCCCTTAACATATCAACCAAAAAAGAACACAGTGCACAGGAGCAGCATGGTGGCTCAGTGGTTAGTACTGCTACCTCACAGCACCAGGGATATGGGTTTGATTCCAGCCTTGGGGGACTGTCTGTGTGGAGTTTGCACATTCTTCCCGTGTCTGTGTTGGTTTCCTCTCACAATCCAAAGATGTGCAGGTTAGGTGAATTGGCCATGGGTAAATTGCCTATATTTTTCAGTGATGTGTAGTTTAGGTGCATTAGTCAGGAGTAAATGTAGGGCTATGGATCTGGGTGGGTTACTCTTTGGAGAGTTGATGTGGACTTGTTGGGCTGAAGGGCCTATTTCCATGTTGTAGGGGGCTCTATAAAAATTCAAGAATCGCTCCTCTACAATGTTGTCACTGATTTCATTCAATCAGTCTAGATGCAGATTAAACTCCAGTTTAAATATTTTTGGGGTCCCACCTACAATTTGCAAAAGTATTAAAGAAATAGATGTCCCTGATTTTAATCATTCATTCATATTGCTCCTACTGAATGGGGAGCGATAAATCAGAGCCAAAGAGTTGAAATACCCTTGGATGCATGTGCTCCAAGTTCCCTGGAAAATGGTGCCCGGCATAATTTCTGGTATATGGATCTCTACAATTGCCATTAGGTTTATTAGCAATGTGAGTGAATGCTGAAACAAAAGCAACTTGCGCCATCGCTTGTCTGGGATAAGAAGGAAACCTGGATGGCAAAAAGACATAGCTTTGACAAATAGTGTTAAGGAGAATCCAGTGGATTGTACAAAGACAATAAAGACAAAAAAGTAACAAGGGAGAGAATATGGCGCCTTAAAGATCAGCAAGGCTGTCTGTGCGTGGAACCGCAAGAGATGCGGTAGATACTGAACATCAATGTTTACTGGGGAGAAGGATATGGAAGCTAGAGAACATGGGGAAATAAACAGCAACATTTTGAAAAATATCCATAGTATAAAGCAGTGCAGGACCTCTTAAAATTCATAAAGGTTGATAATTCCCCGGAACCTGTTCAGGTGAACCCTAGAACTCTGGGAAGCTGGGGAAGTGATTGCTGGGCCCCTTGCTGTGATATTTGGATCATCAATAGTCACAGGTGAGGTGGCAGAAGACTGAAGGTTGGCTAATGTGGTGCCACTACTTAAGAAGGATTGTAAGGAAAAGCCAGGGAACTATAGACCTGTGAGCCTGATATCATTGGTAGGCAAGTTATTAGAGGGAATCCTGAGTGACAGGATTTACATGTATTTGGAAAGGCAAGGACTGATTAGGGATAGTCAACATGGCTTTGTGTGTGAGCAATTGTGCCTCACTAACTTGATTGAGCTTTTTGAAGAAGTAACTAAGAGGATTGATGAGCAGTGGATGTGATCCATATGGACTTCAGTAAGGATTTCAACAAGGCTGCTCATAGTAGATTGGTTAGCAAGGTTAGATCACATGGAACACAGAGCAAACTAGCTAATTGGATACAGAACTGGCTCAGAAATAGAAGATAGAGATTGCTGGTGGAGGGTTGTTTTACAGACTGGAGGTCTGTGACCAGTGGTATGCGACCAGGATCATTGCTGGGTCCACTGTTTTTTGTCATTTATATAAGTGATTTGGATGTGAACATAGGACGTGTGGTTATAAGTTTTTAGTTGACTCTGTTGGGACACATTGGCGAACCTTTTTTGTTAATTAAACCAAACATCCAGAAAAGCTTGTCTCACCTAGTAATCTGTTAAAATAAGAGGACAGAGAACTCCTAAATTCCACTATTTAAAGAAAATAACATTAATTTTATTTTCTAACTCTAAAAGTGAACATAAAGCAAAAACTATTCACAAATCTAAGCCCCCCTTTCTCTTAGCTGCTTACGATCTGACTCCAACTCTATAACAATATGCTGTTCCAATAAGACACTTATTAAAACTACATTAACTTAATCTCAAAATCCCTGGTGTTATGAGGCAGCAGTGCTGACCACTGAAAAGTATCCACTCGTGATATAAGTTAATCACAAGTATCATTGTAAACAAAGCTTCACAAATCCACCACATCTGGCAAGAGTTAGAGTTTAAGAAATTTTGGGATGGGGCATTGACGTCATGTCTGCCTGCAGATTTATCGTTATATGCTTCATTTAGCTGAAAGTACATCCTGAGCAAATAAAAGACGTCCAGAAGTGAACTACTGGGTTTAATAAACGCAGCGTGTGCTTGAAGCACCAAATGAGCAGCACGATATTTATAAGGTACATTTAACTTAGTTGATCTCATCTGAAGCTAACCAGTTTATTTTGACTATAATGTTCGCTCCTCTTAACATGGAATTCAGGGTTGATGTTTAATAGTCTAAAATTCTTGCCGTGATAGTAATCATTTTTGATTCTAGGAAATAGGATGCCAGTTAATTCCACTTAAGAATGAAGTAGCTTCAAAAATATATTTTAAAAATTGAAATCTTGGTTCCCTCTTTGAAGCTCTGCTAAATCACAAGCCCTCCTTAGGGTTTATATACAACTGGTAATTGCAATTCCATTGAATTTAAATCTGGTTACATGTAACAAATGCTATCTTACAGGATCAATACTTCTTTCCAAAAAATAAGTCCATTTATATGTTTCCTATGACTGTCAATATCTAGTCATACGTGCAAAACATTTACATATTAAATAATGCAGAGGAACAGCAATGGACCAGTTATATAAATTAGCATTATTTATATTTAATAAAGTGTAGCATGATTTCACACAAACATATAAATTAGGACCAGCAGTATGCCATTTGACTCTCCACCATAGAATAAGATTTAGACTGATATGTTTGTGTTTCAAATTCCACTTTTCCATCTACTTGTGATAACCCTTGATGCGGTCTGTCTTGTATACAGAGGAACCTCAATTATCCGAATATTGGATTATTCAAAGGAGATCTCAAGATCCTGATAGAAATATTACATCAAAGACATGTTTCCAACACTGATTGTGTCTTTTGTTTACAGTTAAAAGTGAACTTGGCTTACTGAAATGCTGCTGAGAACAGTCCTGGACATCGATGGGAGTCCAGACACCGTCTCCAAATGACTGACCTCCTGCCCTCTCTTTCTCTCTCCCCACACTTTCCCTGGAGTTCTACACAGGAATGTATTCTGGAAACCCCCCTTCCCCAGATAATCCCTCCAACATTGTCCTGTACAGGGCAAAGGTGGAATCTGTCAAAAATTTGCAGTTAAAAGTTGTGTATGTGGCTGTGTGTGTGTGTGGGGGGAGGGTGAGGTGGGGGTGGGTAGGGGGGGTTGTGGACAGCGCACGACGCAGATGGGGGAGCGGTGTTGGACAGAGTTGGGGGCAGGGGTGGGGGTGCTGTTGGGTGGGGTTGAGTGGCAGTGTTGGATGGGGCCACACAGGGGTGGGGTTGGACAGAGTTGGGGGCGGGCAGGCAGGGGGGCATGTTGGATAGGTTTGGGGGGCAGGCAGGGATTAGTTTTGGACGGGGTTGGATGGGAATGAGGGGGCGGGTGGGAGGGTAGTGTTGGACGGGTTGGGGGCAGGCGGGGAGAGGGGCGGTGTTGGACTGGATTAGGGGCAGGTAGGAGGCATATTGGGCGGGGCTGGGGGGTTGGGTGGGTGGTTTTGGATGAAGTTGGGGGGCAGGCGGGCAGTGTTGGATGGGGTTGGGGGGCGGATGGGGGGCAGGGGCTCCCACGCAGTGTGCTGCTGCCTGGTCTCCTGAACAGGGAGCGGACTTAACAGAAAACTCCGAGCCCCAGAGGAAAGGCATTGAATCGATTAACCAAATAATCAATTACCTGAATGAAATAGTGCCCGCCCATCTCGTTCGGATAATGAAAGTTCCTCTGTAATAGGAATCCATTCACCTCCACCTTAAAAATATTCAGTGACCTCCACCACCTTCAGACACAGTTTGCAGAACACTTAAAGACAAGAGAATTCTCCTTATCTCTGCCCAGAAAAGGCAACCATTAATATTGTCATCGTGCTCACTAGCTCTGAATTCACATACACTTCGTCAAGATTGTTCAAGGTCAGATACACTTAATCATGTCACCTGTCTTCAAAATTCCAATGAAAGCAAGACCAAATGTGTCCAAAGATTCCTCATAAAACAGCCTGTTCATCCTATATATTACCCTAACAAACCTCCTGTCACCCAAGTCCAACACATTTTAAATAAGGAAACTGAAACTGCACTAAGCATTCAAGATGTGGTGCGGAAACCTCCCAGGCATTGACTGGTCTGTACATTGGTGAGAAAGGTGGGGGAGTAGGGTGAAATGGTTCGTGAGGAGGTCCTTGACATCAAGAGCTGGAAGTCTCATGTTCCCACAACATGTTGAACAGGGGGATTGTACACTCGTAAGTGGTGAGAGGCCTATTTGTATGCATTAACATCACATTATTGCCTATTCTTACCACATTAATATGCAGCTTCCAATTCTACCACTCACTGGATAGAAATTAGATGGTGACAATTGCCAACATGAAAGTCAGAGCAGTAACTTGGTGATTCTAGCTCACCATATACCCACTGTGCATTCACTTTGTGCCTATTGTGATGCTCAAAATATCCCGGTCTTGCCTCTTCACACTCTGCTCCCTCACTACAATCCATTCCTATTGGCAATAATTTTTACTCTCTGCCTCTTTTACCAATTTCTGCACCCTTTCGTTTTCCTTATCCAACTGCAAAGCACACACATGGGCACCATAAGCTAACTTTATCTTCAGACTCTAACTCAATTCTTCCTTTCATGACCTCTTTTGAAAGCCTGTCAAGGACCATCACATATCTCTACAATCACATAATTACCATCGCATCTCTACAATGACCAGTAGAGCCTCCACTTTGATGATGCTAAGTTAACTCCTATCTACATCCCATTTTAAAATACTTCATAATGACTTCTTGTTTACTTTTAGAATTATTCAACACACATTTAACAACAATCTAGGACTGCTGCTTCCAGCTTCTCAAACTTAAAATCAATTATACCTTGATTTCTGTGATACCTTACTCATGCTGCCATTACTGATTTTGGAGGTCTGAGACCACTAATGCAGCAGTTGAGAATTTTTAAGCAGTTTTCTGATAGTTTATTGAGTTTTTTTAAAAGAATAAGCAGTTTAGAAGTAACACATTAATTAATTAAATAAAGAAAGTAGACATCATGACAATTAGAGTTCATTCACTGACAATAGAGGACTCACAGGTAGTGAGTGGGGGAGGAAACTGAAGCACCCGGATTGGTCTTGCTAAAGTTGTGAAAGCTGCAGTCTGCTTTCTAGTCGAGGTGTAAGGGAACTCTTTCCTGGGTCTTTTTTCTCTTCATCTGATCTGTCTTCCATCTGAAGAAGACAGCTCTCTGAGGATCACCCAATGAGTAATGCTGCCTACAAGAACTGCCCTTGGAGGACCGCCCAATGAGGACTGTCTAATCAGGACCACTGCCCTAAGCATTTGTTGATAGACCCTGTTTCTATAGACAGGTAATTTGCTCTGTGTCAGTGATCTGTCTAAATTCTTTAGTCAGTGATCAATGGGCAGCTACTCAGGATGTTGATGACAGTTGTCCCCTTGCCCATCTCTATTTAAGATTAGTTGTAATCCCTTTTAAGAACAAAACTTTATCTCCAAAAACACTCACTCATAATTAAGGTAGTGTAATGTCTGATACATCATTCATTTACTTTTGTAGATGGCTAGTTACCACCGTAATGTAGTTAGGTGCTACACAGGAAATACTGAATTTGGAATATTGAGTGAACACAGATTTAAAGGGGACCTCAATTTCCAAAAGACTGAAGATTTCAAAATGTTCAGTACAATTCATGACTCCTCAAAAACAGAAACAATCCATCCCTAAATGTAGCAAAACCTGGACAATATCCAAGTCTGGACTGACAAATGGCAAGTATCATTTGTGCCACATTTGCCAAGCAATTGCCATTTTCAGAAGAGCGAATCTAACTGTCATTGAATCCCCTTTTAACAACTTCCTAGGGGTTACCATTGACCAGACAGTGAATTGGACTATTCATGTATTTACAGTGGCTACAAGAGCTGGTGAGAGGCTAGGTATCTGCCGCAGGTAACTCTGCTCCTGGGGCAGCTCAATAACTGAGCCCCAAAGATATTGGTCAGAAGTGTGATGGAATACCCCCAACTTGCTTGGATACGTGCAGCTCCAACAACACAAGAAGCTTGACATCATCCCTAACTGATTCTCTCTGTCATCTCTCTCTCTTCTGTTTGAATTTACCTTTTCGCCAAGGGATGTGTTTATGGAATGTTGCTGGAAATTAAGTTGTGATGGAGTTGCTTGGGTTTTCAGATAGGTTAAGTTATTCTATATTCTGTTCTCGTTTACTTGTGTTTCATTCGGTAGTTTGTAAATAATTTGGTTTTATTTAAAACTGAGTGGTTTGACCAGCTCTATCACTCCTGGAATATCTGTTCTACACCTGCTTACAACAACCCCTTGAGCAGCATGGTGGTTCAGTGGTTAGCACTGCTGCCTCACAATGCTAGGGACCTGGGATTGATTCCAGCCTCGGGTGACTGTGTGGAGTTTGCACATCCTCCCTGTGTCTGCGTGCTTTCCCTCCAGGTGCTCTGGTTTCCTCCCACAATCCAAAGATGTACAGGTTAGGTGAATTGCCATAGTGTTCATGGATGTGTAGGTTAGGTGCATTAGTCAGGGATAAATATAGGATGGGGTGTGGGTGTGGGTCTGGGTAGGTTACTCCTTGGAGGGTCAGTATGGACTTGTTGGGCCAAAGGGTCTGTTTCCATACTTTTGGGATTCTATTTAAAAAAAGAGAAAAGTTAGGCTCTGGGCTACCTTCTTGTCATGTGTTGAGGGGTGTCTAGCCTGGTCCATAACACTTTTCTGTGACAGATTGGTTAGCAGCACCAGGGAGGCAGCAAGAATGGACTGCCTGTGGAGAGGGGGATATGACTTCTCCCGGCAACAGCAGCAGCAAGGACACTCTCCTAACGATAGGAGGCCTCAGCAATGAGGTCATTCTCCTGATATTTGGGGCTGGTGGCAGTGGCAGCAAAGTTCCTCCAGCAATCAGGGTGCGGTGGTGCCAATGGCAACGGACTCTTCAAGATGGCAACACCAGCAAAGCACCATCTGCAGCTGAAATGGGACTTGAGGTCTGGTGGCTGCCTCGCCTGACAGCAGAGCCAAGAACTCTTGCTTATGGAGTGAGTGTGAGTTCAGTCACATCAGCAAAGTGGGCCCAGCAGCAAAATGTCGGCACTTAAAGTGGAGTGAATCTTATGCTGGTGGTTCCACTGCAAGCAGTGGCAAGGCAATGGATGTCTCCTTTGAGGCTTGGTACCAGCACAGACTGCTCTTCTTTTTACTTCTTTATTTTGCTCATTTATTCCTATGACCTATAGTGCTGGACTATTTTTGCTTTATTTCTCTTTTTTTTGATTTGAATTAATTAGATTAGATTCCCTACAGTGTGGAAACAGGCCCTCCGAAGAGTAACCCACCAAGACCCATTTCCCTCTGACTACACTAACACTACGGGCAATTTAGCATGGCCAATTCATCTGACCTGCATATTTTTGGATTGTGGGAGGAAACCCATGCAAACACAGGGAGAATGTGCAAACTCCACACAGACAGTCGCCCGAGGCTGGAATCGTACCTGGGACCCTGGCGCTGTGAGGCAGCAGTGCTAACCACTGAGCCACCGTGTCAGTATCTGTACCTAGATACCTTTGTACTTCAGATGGCACTGTAATGCAGTAATAGTAAACTTCTGGTTGTACTAATTTGAGTACATGTGACAATAAAGTTAATTCAATGCAATACTCATCAAATTCTGCCAATTAGGAAAATACCTATTTATGCAAACTCTCTGTTTTTTCTTCCCCTGTCACTCAATCTTCTTTCCATGCTCGTATGTTATCCCCTACACCATGAGCTCATGGTTTACGCAATTAGTCTTAAAGTGGTACATTATGAAATGCCTTCAGGAAATCCAAGTACAGTATCCCAATAGGTTCTTCTTTATCCATAGTCCAAACTACATCTTTAAACAACACCAATAAGTTAGTTAGGCGTTCTTTCAGATTTATAAAGCAATGCTGACTCTTTCCAATTACCATGAGCTTTGCTAAGTGCTCAATTATGACTTTTTTCACAATCAATTCCAATTAACCTCCACAATAGATATCGAGGTAACTGGCCTGTAATTCCCTGCTTTCAGCCTCCTTCCCTTCTTGGTAATTTGCCTTTGCCATGTTTATTCTAACTAAATTTTAATTGATGTAATTCTTACACTAAGATTAATTTTTGAAGTCGGCTTCAAGGTATAACCCAATTAAGACAAAAACAAAATTGCTAATTAGACACTTAAGTCTTTTAATTCTGTTTCTTTTAATCTCATAACTTGTTTTATTTAATTATTTTTATTCTTCTATTATTTCCTATCAATTTTGATTTTTTATTTTCTTCATATTATCTTTTACTTTTCCTATTGTTTGCATCATATTTATTTCCTTTTACTGCCCTCTTTTATGTCTCTGAACCACACTGGTCTAATCTGAAATAATTTCTTTCACCCAGCAGTCTTGTAACTGTTGTATTAGAAACAACTTTCCTTTCTGCAATAAAGCATTAGAAATATGGGAAGAAGATTGGATACAGCTTTAAAAGAATTATATAAATACCCAATAGTCATGATACTTAGAAGAATGTAAGAAATAGGAGCTGCTGTGAATCATTTGGTTCATACAGCCTGTCTGCCACTCGATGCTATAAAAAGACAAAATTGAACCATTGCCCCTTGACTTTCAAGTGTTATCATCTCTGCATCCCCCACTATCAACATCCCGGGATAGTGTTCACCAGAAACTAAACTGGATTAGCCATATAAGTATATTGGCTACAAGAGCAGGTCAGAGGCTAGGAATCCTGCATTAAGTAATTCATCCTGTGATTTCCCCAAAGCCAGTCCAACTACATGGCGTAAGTCAGGAATGTGATGGAATACTGTCCGCCTGCCTGGATTAGTGCAACTCCAACAATGCTCAAGAAGCCCAAAGCCATGCAGACCTTTGTCCAGAAACAATCACAAGTATTCATTCCCTCTACCATTGATGCTCAGTAGCAGAAGTGTGTACCATCTACCATCTATAAGTTACACTGCAGACACTGGCCAAGATGAGACACGATTAGAGATTAGATTCCCTATGGTGTGGAAACAAGCCCTTTGGCCCAACAAGTCCACACCGACCCTCTGAAGACCAACCCACCCAGACCTATTCCCCTCTGACTAATGTATCTAACACTATGAGCAATTTAGCATGGCCAATTGACCTAACCTGCACATCTTTGGAGTGTGGGAGGAAACCGGTGCACCCGGAGGAAACCCACGCAGACTTTGGAAGAATGTGCAAATTCCACACAGACAGTTGCCCGAGGTGGAAATTGAACCTGGGTCCTTGGCGCTGTGAGGCAGCAGTGCATTATAACCACTGAGCCACCATGCTGCCATCTTAGGCAGAACCTTCCAAATGCACAACCCCTTCCATTTAGAAAGACATGGACAAGAGATCCCAGGGAACACCACCAACTGCAAGTTCCCTTTCGAGTCACATACCATCCTGACTTGGAAATATATTGCTGTTCCTTCGTGGTTGCTGGGTCAAGTTCCTAGAACTCCCTGCCTAATGACATTGTGGGTCTACCTACAACAAATAGACTGCAGTGGTTTAAGATTATGATTCACCATCACCTTCTCAAGGGCAACTAGAGATGAACAGCACATGCTGGCCCCGGCCAGTGATATCACATCTCATGAGTGAATAAATAAGAAAAATGGCTGATATTAGGTTTCAATTATTCTTCCTCACCTGCTCCCCAAACATTTCCTGAGATTTCAAAACTCTGTTTATTACAGCCCTATAAGGAAGTCTTGTGATGGTTAGTGTTCCTGCCTTGGAGCCAGGAACTCCAGGATCATCGGTTGACATTGTACCAAGCACATGCAGGGTATACTCCACCTCAGGACTTAATGACTAAGGAAGGTGCTTTCATAACCAGGATGAGGATTGACCTTCAAATCCTTCCAACATATGCGAATAGTGAGCAGGAAGAACAGGAGAGTCTCCTGGTCAGTCATGTGATGGAAAGAAAGTTGGAGCCTTGACCACTACAATCCATAGCTCCAGGACTACTACATATTATAAATGTACATACTATCACGGCAACTCAGATTCAATGCAGCTTGGTTTCAGGAAGTGATGAGACCTGAGTGAGGCAAAAGCTTAATTTCTATTTACACAGAGCTCAAAGAAGCATTCCTGTTCCTCTGACTCCCATCAAACAAAACCTCACTGCTAGACTGCTCTCTCTGGCTGGTCTGCCAGCTGATCTTGTACCAAGCATGTACAGTGTACTTGAATAAAGGAAAATGGCATGGATGCTGGAAATCTGAAACAAACAGAAAACGCTGGAAAAACTTAGCAGGCCTGGCAGCATTTGTGGAGAAACAGATTTAATGATTCAGGTCTTATATGACTTTCCTTCAGAATTACAAGTTCCCTAGAATGCATCGCTTCGCAAAAACTAATTGCACAATTTACGAAAAAAAATAAAACAACGGCCCAAACTTATCACTCAAAGTACATAATGCGCATTGGTAGAATATATGCCATTTCTACATGTGTTGCTACTTTGCAATGGATACAATGGTGTCTAAATGGGCTGAGAAGTGGCAGATGGAGTTTAAGTCAGATAAATGCGAGGTGCTGCATTTTGGGAAAGCAAATCTTAGCAGGGCTTATACACTTAATGGCAAGGTCCTAGGGAGTGTTGCTGAACAAAGAGACCTTGGAGTGCAGCTTCATAGTTCCTTGAAAGTGGAGTTGCAGGTAGATAGGATAGTGAAGAAGGCATTTGGTATGCTTTTCTTTATTGGTCAGAGTATTGATACAGGAGTTGGGAGGTCATGTTGCAGCTGTACAGGACATTAGTTAGGCCACTGTTGGAATATTGCGTGCAATTCTGGTCTCCTTCCTATCGGAAAGATGTTGTGAAACTTGAAAGGGTTCAGAAAAGATTTACAAGGATGTTGCTATGGTTGGAGGATTTGAGCCATAGGGAAAGGCTGAACAGGCTGGGGCTGTTTTCCCTGGAGCGTCGGAGGCTGAGAGGTGACTTTATAGAGGTTTACAAAATCATGAGGGGCATGGATAGGATAAATAGACAAAGTCTTTTCCCTGGGGTTGGGGAGTCCAGAGCTAGAGGGCATAGGTTTAGAGTGAGAGGGGAAAGATATAAAAGAGACCTACGGGGCAACTTTTTCACACAGAGGGTGGTACATGTATGGAATGAGCTGTCAGAGGAAGTGGTGGAGGCTGGTACAATTGCAACAGTTAAGAGGCATTTAGATGGGTATATGAATAGGAAGGGTTTGGAGGGATATGGGCCAGGTGCTCGCAGGTGGGACTAGATTGGGTTGGGATATCTGGTCGGCATGGACGAGTTGGACTGAAGGGCCTGTTTCCATGCTGTACATCTCTATGAGCCTATAACAAGAACCATGTACTAGGTACAGATGGAGTGCACAGCTAAGAGCAATTGTGGTTTCAAGCTCAATACACTAACTGGTACTCAATAAAGTCAATTCATGCAGCAATACAGAGTCAAAATTCTATCGAAGAAGTGCAAATGAGAGGATGAACAACGAATAAGGGTGGATCTAGAGAGGAAGGCTGAAGGAGATAAAACATCTCAGGGAAGAGAAGCATATCTGGAGCCAGTTCTTCAGAATGGACAGTTCTGAAGAAGAGCCATACCAGACTAAAAATGTTAACTCTTTCCACAAATGCCGTCAGAAATGCTGAGTTTTTCCAGTATTATTTGTGCTTATTTATATATAGTATGCTTACTTCCTAGTACTGCACTGAGGTGTCAATCTTGCTCCTATGTAAGCCATCTATTAAAAGGCAAAGCATGCGCCAGGCTGGTGATCCAGACTCTGAACAGTAAACTCTGGGAAGGATACAATTATAAAGTCAGTGGGAACTAAATGGCAAGCCAGTCTTCACCTTTTCAGGGAAGCTTAGGTTCTCTTTGCACAAATTATCCTCCGGTATGTTGAACTTTTCAATGAAGGCAAACTATGTTGAAAAATCTATTCTAAAAACCATTCTGTAACTTGCACTTTGAAAAGATATGAGAGATACAAGTCTATGCTGAACAAATTACTTCTTAATGGATTGGGAACTTACAAAGGGTTTGTTCATCTTATTCAACAACGATAGATATACTGGCACTTGAAGTATATTACCTCTCATCTCCACAATCATGGCCACCATGTTTATAAACATTTCCTTTGATACCATTTGTCCATGTGAGAAACACAGATGTAGCAGTTCGAGTAGATATTGTTATCTGTGGGGGCTTTTGATGATTCAGGTTACCTGAAACGAAGGTGTAACATACATGATATCACTGCAAGCTGAATAAGATATAATTTACCCTTTACAACAAAAACACTTGAAATAACTATTTGTATTTTTCAAAATTTGTTTAGAAAAGCTATTTAAGTTTGAGCTTTTAAGATAAGTGTAGCAAAACTAATTATACAATGTGGAAAGAAACTTAAACAAGAGGCCAAATCTATCGCAAAATATAAATAATGGGCATTGATAGGTATATGCCATTTCCATGTGTGTTGGATACAATGATGTTTAACATGTGGTATCAAGAACCGTGGACTAGGTGCAGATGGGGTGCAGAGCCAAGAGCAATTGTGATTTCAGAATCAATACTCTAACTGATACTTGAAAGAGTCAATCCATACAACCATACTGAGTCAAAACTCTTTCTGACAAGTGCAAGTGAACAATGCATGGGGCTGGATCTAGGGATTCAAGCTGAGGGAGATAAAACATATTTCAGTGAAGAGAAGACAGTGGAATTTGGAGCTCCAACAGCAACAATTTCTCAAAGACAACAGGATTTCAATTTATCATAATTACCAATTGTCAGACCATTTTTAAATGTTACTGATAGTGAAAATTTGTTGTGGTAGGTATTCCAGATTGCATGCTGTCCCACTTTGCTGGAATGTCTTTAAGGCATGAATATAGAGAAATATTAAAATTGCTGATAATAGGAAATTAGTGGGCATGGAAAATGGAGGATCAATTCAAGAAAAAAAAGGTTCTGTCTGGCAAATGTGGTGAGTGAATGTGGATCATTATGCTTTCACATAAACAACACAAACTGTGAACATATTGCAAGCATATTGTTACTTGGGAGAAAGAGCTGAGTGTGAAGATGTGCACGTTGTAATAAGAAGGTTAACAGGGAGAAGAAATAATTAGAATTTAAAATGAGTTTTGTACTTACTTGCCCTGAATACAACTGCAAAGAGTTAATGAATCCCAACAAGCTATGTTTTTCAGCCAGAATTGCTGGTGAATGTCAGGAGGCATTACAAAGACTACTAATAAGGTAAAAACAAAATGACTGCAGATGCTGGAAAGCAAATACTGGATTAATGGTGCTGGAAGAGCACAGCAGTTCAGGCAGCATCCAACGAGAGGCGAAATCAACATTTCGGGCAAAAGCCCTTCATCAGATTCCTGATGAAGGGCTTTTGCCCGAAACGTCAATTTCACTGCTCATTGGATGCTGCCTGAACTGCTGTGCTCTTCCAGCACCATTAATCCAGTAAAGACTACTAATATACTGTCTATCAAAAGCTTCTGTTTTAATTGAAGGTACATTATGGTAATTGACAGTTGACCGAAGGTTGCACAAAACACACCCAAAATGATTTTACAGAAAGCTCTTTCTGTAATATGTGCAACAATCCTTTAAAAAAACTAACATGAAGAATTTTGTTTGCTATTTCAAATCCATATCGGTCATAAAGTTTTGAAAAGTTAGTGACAAACAAAGTTAAACTAAATATGCAATTCACAGGTACCATTTAAACACAAGCAAACTGGAATCTTTAACAGTTGATCTTTATTTTGCTCTGAATTTATTAAAAATTAAAGGGTGGTTATTCATTGCAGACATTTGTGTCTGCCAGCATTGTCTAGGATCCTTCATGTATGAATGCAAACTTGTATAGATGGGACAAGGAAAGAAAGAAAATGTTGTATAAAATCAGCAGAATGTGTAACTATTTTAATCTTAGGCATAATTAAGGGATAAAATTCTGAAACCTTTGCACTTCTTCTTCAAGGCTGGTTTGCTCTGCTCAGCCACAGGATGAACTGCTATGAGATATCTGGGATTGAACTCTGAAAACAAAACAAGGAAAGGAAGGCAAGTAAGTACAAGTGTGTCACAACAACTAATTGTCCAAGTGAATATATTGTTTTTCAATAATGGCAGATGCCATGGAACTTTTACGCTCTACAAAAATTACATCTGAATGTCATAAGTGAAAGTCTTACAAGAGCTGTAATCCAGAATTGGAAAGTGCTAAAGCTTGATTGATTGTCACATATTTCAGTGTTGTGCAAACTTTCTGTTCTCCTTACCATTGGCTCACAAAGCAGACTCTTCCATTAACTCTAATCTTGGTGAACATTTGAAGGGGGAAGTGAGGACTGCAGATGCTGGATGGGCATTTGAAGGGATCAACTTCTAAGAGGTTTGGGCAAGTCAGATAATTAGAACACTCAGATGATCTCTCATTTGGATATAGCTCCAAAAACTGGAATAAAATTTCTCCAGTGGCTAATGCTGAGTCTGCTTACAAAGGATAACTCCGAATATCATCCTCAATAAGAGTCTCTAACGCAGGATAAAATATTTATGGACTTCATGCAGTTTATTTTGCCAAGCCATGTATGCAGTTGGGCGATCTGTCTTCTGCATCAAAATGTGATCACTTCTCATTCCATTACCTCTTTCACCAGTGCCTCATGGCTGTTGTCAGAGAAAAGGACAATTCAGAATGCTCTCCAAGCCCAGAAAATAATTCTCAAAAAGTGATTAAAGACATGGCATTCAGTCCCACAAAAACAAAGGGAAATAGATGATTGCTTGAACAAGATTATTAAATGACATAAGAAGCCAGCAGGCAAGTGGGATTTGGCTAGATGGCTATGTTCCAAGGAATATTGGCACAAACATGATGGGCAATATAGTGTGTGTTGTGACAGTTTATGGTTCTATCTCCCATCTGTTTGATTTCTAGTGCTGAATAAGAAAATGTACAATTAACCCTGACAAAAATTATTTTGTTTACACTCTGCACTTCCAACGAACAGGGAGACACATAATAATATTCACTATACCAGACTCAGATTCAAGTTCCCAAAATAAAGCACCAGTGTTCGAACCTACAGCTCATTTCAGTTGACTAATCGTGAATACAAGAACATGTCAACTAACATAGAATTAAAGCTGTCAGCAAAATTGCATCTAATTGTACAGAATAGCCATATGTCATGAAATGTACCATATTGGAAGAGGACAGAAAGTTGGAGACATGGCTGTCTCAAATATTCTTTTACGTACCTCCAAAAAGATGTCATAAGTAGCACTAAAGGTGGTGTTGGACTAGTTCTTCTGGACAAATTATTAACTGTAGCAAACAGAGTGGTGGATGCCCAGAAGAAAACATTTAACACATCAAAAATATGGTTTTATTCAGTCTTCTATTCACGGTTGTGTGATATCTGCATATGCAATTTTATATCATCTTTGTTCAAAATAGTCTTTTGTTATTCATGTTGATTACACAATTTTAAGTACATGAGTTGTGGTTTAATGTTGCAATTGGGAATGTTGTGTAAACCTAACACTAGTTAAAGAAGAATTAAGTAATTGTGCAAGCTTTTCAGATGAACTGTGAATTGATGATTACATTACTTGCTCATAAATTACATGAGGACTTGGATAACTGAATGAATATGTTGACTCCATCATTAGGTTGCAGCTCCAGTTTATATGTCAAATTCATTTCTTAACTAGAGCAAGTTGTGAAAGAGGGTGGCTTATTGGAAATACTAAGAGCTTCAGCTGTCGACTGCATTGTGTGAAGAACATCTGGACATTTGAACACTTTCACACTTGTAATAATAACAAGAACTTTGCTTTTATCACGCAAGTTCCTAATCCGTGTTCTACATACATTTTATTAAATACCAGGAATGTTGCTGAAAATATCATTATCAATGGCTCCTTGGGTAAGAGTTAAGGACTGAAATTGATTGGAAAATGTTAAAGATTTTTCACCAAAGTGCAAAACCTGTGACAAATGTTGAAACAGAATTTATGGGCAGAATCTTACCATTTTTGGCCAAGTGAGTTTTGGCCAAACAGGTTTTCTCACCTTACTTTACCAAACTTCCATTAATGGCCATTTAAGAATCAGATCCTATTTCCACCCATCTTATCATGCTCTGTTATTGGATCAACTCACCACTCACCAGCGAACCTGGAATGGCCAGCAACACTGGCACAGGGGCTATCTCCAAATAGTCATTATGCACTCAGATCAGCATATTTTTGAGACAGTATCAGCACCTGAATAAATGCCCAGTCCTGTAAGAAGAAGGTCAATATCACAGAGTCCTACAGCATGGAGATAGGCCCTTTGGCCCAAGTTGGTCCACGCCGACCAAAATGTCCATCCACACTAACCCCATTTCCCTGCACTTGGCCCTCAAAACCTTTCCTTTCCATGTTTTTGTCCAAATGCTTTTTAAATGTTGATAACGTACTAACCTCAAACACTTCTGCTGGCAGCTCATTCCATATGCTTACCACCCTCTGTGCCCCTCAGGTTCCCTTTTATTCTTTCCCCCTAACCTTAAACTGATGCTCTCTAGTCATTGATTCCCCAACCCTGGCAAAAAGACAGTGCATTCACTCTAGCCATGATCTTTTACACCTCTAGAAGGTCACCCCTCAGTCTCCTACGGTCTAAAGAAGAAAAGTCCTAGCTTGTCCAATGTCTCTCTATAACTCAGACCATTGAGTCCAGGCAACATCCTTGTAAATTTCTTCTACACGCTCTCTAGTTTAATAACATGCTTCCTGTAACAAGGTGACCAAAACTGTACGACCTCATCAATATCCTTTACAACTGCAACATAACTTCCCAACTTCTATACTAAATGCCCTGACCGATGAAGGCCAGTGTGCCAAAGCCTTCTTCAATGCTCTGTCTACGTGTGACTCCACTTTCAGAGAACTGTGCACCTGAGCTCCAAGGTCCCTCTGTTCCACGATACACCTTAAGGCCCTACCATTCACCATGAAACTCCTAGCTTGATTTTATTTCCCAAAATACAAAATCTCACACTTATTTATATTAAACACCATTTGCCATTTCTCTTCCCACTCCCCCAGCTGATCAAGGTCCTGCTGCAATTTCTGAGAACCTTCCTCACTGTCCATAATACCCCCTAATTTAGTGTCATCTGCAAATGTACTAATCATGCCTTGTACATTCTCTTCAAATCATTAATACAGAAAACTAAAAGCAATAGGTCCAGCACCAACCTCTAAGGCAGTCCACGAGTCAGAGGCCTCCAGTCTGACCAGCATACTTCCACTATTACCCTCTACTTGCTACCTACTATTAAGCCAATTGTGTATCCAATTTTCCAGCTTGCACTGGATTCCATGCGGTCTAACTTTCCATAGCAGCCTACCATGCAGAACCTTATCAAAGGCTTTACTGAAATCTATGTAGACTATATCTACCACCCTACCCTTGTCAAACTTCCTGGTCACTTCATATGTCCTTCATCACTTCGCCACAACTTTTCTCCAATATCTCATATTCACTCTATCTCTGCAGCTGGACCCACCTCTACCACTCTCACTGACATCTTACCCATTCTCCCTTGCTTGTTCTCTGTGCTGACTACTCATTCGCTTGGGAAACCTTCTCACTTGCACCAACAGTGATAGCTGTGCCTTCCACTTTTGTCTTCCATAATACCTGCTTTTCTCTTATTACAGAGGGAAAACAGCTCTGGAAAATTAGGGCAGAAAGAGTCAAGACATGGCCCAACACTTCTTATGAGCAGAAGATCCAGACTCTGACCCTGATGTGCCCAACACAGCCTGGATGGAAATTGACTCAGGGACTCTGAGCAAAGGCTTGACTAAGGCCTGCTGACAACCATGGCAAGGTTCCTGTCTTTGTGTCTGTGCTAAATGGCAGTGGTAATATAAGCCAGGTATCTCTGGATGAGGGGACAAAGTACAAAAAGGCAAGGCAAAGCAATGCAAGGCAGGGTTGCTGCAAGCATCCAGGGAGACTCATTATGACAGCAAGCAAAGAGTCCAGCTGTGTAGCCTGGTCTAGTCCATTATCTGCATACATGTCCCTGAGTATCACGTATCCTTGCAGCAGCATTGTAATGATAGATACTCAATGATAGTGCAGCTCAAGGAGAAGCTTTGAAGTGCAGAAGCACCCTATAAGTGGATCTGAGTTATGCCAAGTGTTTTCATAGAGACTGGCAATGTTGGATGCCAATATCCATGGATGCACGGTATGTGTGGCCAGTGCCCTGAGATATTGGTGCCTAGTGTCCAACAAGAAGCTCCTTTAGACCAAGAGATGAGTCAAACCAGCTCAAACCTCCTCTGGTTTCCATATCAAGTTTTTCCGACAGCTACTTTTAATGGTGAGTTTGGTAAGATTATAACCTTGGTGAGTTGAACTATTAGCAACCTTTTTAACAAGCAACAAAGACATTCATTGGAAACTCGCTCAGTGAGAATTTTGCCATGCCACTTCAACAAAGCAGGGTATTTGCAGCAAGATGATTTCAATGCCAAGATCACTATCATGCTAATTCCATTATACATCTCACCATAGGTCACATTGCTTATAGCCTGGTAAGATCCTGCCCTATGTTTATATTTTTCTTGTTGGAAAAAATGTAAATGTTATAGTGTATACATTGAACTATATTTTGTATCAATATAGCATAATTCAAAGGAAGGGGGCTATAAAGGAGGGAGAACAATCTGTAACCTTTCAACAAAGGAATAGCGCACACTATTATAATGAACACTGAGTCAAGTAGATAATTTAATACAGAGCAGTGTCATAAAGGTTTTCATTTCTGTGTAATCACATCTCAAAGTGAATTACCTTGTGACTTATTCTGAATGAAAGTGCAAAGATTGAGTTAGAGATTAACATGAACCCATTTTGTTGTGACCTCACCAATCCATGGAAAATGCATTTACAGTGATTGCATTTTGTATGTGGGTGCGTATCAGTAACTACTTTAAGAAGCATTTGACAACTTATTCCTGTTGTCTTCTGCCAATTTAAATGTTGCTTCATTTATGACGTTAAAGGATTCCTTGTGAGCGATGGTTTTAGGCATAATGAAGTGTTGACAATAATTGATGATGTTGTTGAATTTTATCTTAAGATCCCATACAAATTGAGCTAAGTAAAAAAAAAACCTAAGAACTGTAAATGCTGGATATCAGAAACAAAACAGAGATTGTTGGAAAAGCTTAGCAGGTTTGGTAACATCTGTGGAGAGAAATCAGAATTAACATTCAGGTCCAGTGACCCTTCTTTAGAACCGAATTGAGCTAACGTATACAATCAGAAAATGCTTATTCTTTGAGCTGCAGTTTATTGTTTAAGCATTTTAATGGTAAGTATTTCATTTAAAAATAGCCACCTGCCAAATGAAGATTAAATGAATATGTGTAAAATTTGTAAACTAATAATCCAGTACTTCATCATGTCTGTTGAATTCTTGATTCAGTGGTATATGTAAAACAAAGCTAAGAGCACTTTGCTGCACATCTGGTTTAGAGAAACATTGGCCAGAATCTGTTGTCAAAAAGAAAGCAGCTGGGCTAATAGTTATCACCATTACTTATGTGCAAATGTTACAGCAACTTCAGAAGAGGGTGGATGTAGAAATCTGAAAATTTTGGCTGAGTTACATGCTCTGCCATTAACCTTGCAAAAATTGCATCTCGCTATCTGGCTCACCAGTAAAAATATAGCGTTTACTTGCTGTGTTTGCACAGATGATATGAACTAAACTTGCCACCTAAATTTAGGACCCAACTAAAACACTTATGGAGACAGTCCTAGAGCCAGTTGAGGTCTGCATTTATTTATTTAAATCTGAATTAGCCATAAATCTTTTTTTAGCCATGTGCTAAATATTAATTATCAACAAGAAATCATTCTGGTACTGAAATTTAACTATTACTATCATGAAGACTCATTCCTTCAGGTTTTTACTGTTGGAGGCATTAAATATCTAATACATAAAATGATTTTCTTTTCACTTTTCCTTTCATCCTGCCTTAGTCTATTGTTTTTCCTTTTACATATTTCTCTTTTTGTCAATTTAGCAATTATGTCATGGCAGTGTTTTCTTGAATCTAATAATGGAAAACTTATCAGAAAGTAGAAAAACTGGCATCAGACACCAAGGGAGATTTCTTTAACAGTGGATAATTTGATTATTGTGAGCAAAGAATCACAATCGAAGTTCCAAACCCAACACCGTTTTATGCAGATTCATATAAACCAAAGGAAATGGAAATCATTCCTCAGATTTATCATGAGTTTCCCATAAGTAATTCTGTCCTCATCAATCAAATGACAATTCCAAGTAAAGTTTTAACATGTTGTCCAAATGATGTCAAAAGGAAGGGGAATTTGATGGTATAATGGGAGAGGTGATGAGCACACATTTCTTTTGTGAAATGTCATTGTGCTGCTACACGTATGGTTTTAATTTTCATGCTTTAAGTGGAAACAAATGGCTTTGAGTTCTTACCAACATCAACCTCAAATGGATCTCCATTGTCAGGCAATGTGATGTTCTGCTTGGATTGTCGACCACCGTATCCAAGAATGTAGCCTTGAAGTCTGATGGCTGGGTTGGAGCTAAGGTACTTTATTATAATACTGTCATCCTTAGCAGTAATCCGCACTTTTAAGCTTTGTCTTTTAACTGGGGATAAATAACAAGAAAACAAAATAAAATTTGTTAAAACCTGAAAACATACAAAACTAACCTACTGAGCCAGTAGAACAAATGTGTATCAGCAAGAACATCTACTACCTTAAAGGTATCAAAATACCAGTCAGAAGTCATTGTTCTTGTCCTGTAAAACTTGGCAAGGAAGCAGCCCTCATCTTTCTGGGCATTGTCTTTGATCTGGCCATTGAGACCTTGGAGCTGGAGGTGAACACAGCCAAGCGTTGGACTCAGGAGGGACTTGTGTAGGATTAGTACCCTGCACAAAGAAATGGTTAGGTCCAAGCAGCCCGGGATATTGAGCCTTGGACTTCCTTATACTGAAGGTGGCATTGTAATAAGAGTTTGCACAGGTTTTTAGATTAGATTCCCTACAGTGTGGAAACAGGCCCTTTGGTCCAACAGGTCCATACCAACCCTCCGCAGATTAACCCACCCAGACCCATTTCCCTCTGACTAATGCACCTAACACTGTGGGCAATTTAGCATGGCCAATTCACCTAACCTGCACATTTTTGACTGTGGGAGGAAACTGGAGCACCAGGAGGAAACCCATGCAGACACAGGGAGAATGTACAAACTCCCTACAAACTCTATACAGACAGTCGCCTGAAGCTGGAATCGAACCCGGGTCCCTGGTGCTGTGAGGCTGCAGTGCTAACCACTGAGCCATTGTGCTGCCCCTAAGTGATCAAGTCAGAAAATGGGGTCAAAGAGATATTGGGGTTCAATGTGGGAAACCTCAGGCAATTTAAATTTCAGAAAAGGATCTCAAGCAAGCATCAGTCTCCTTATTTAATTTTGCAAAAAACCTGGGAAGGATCCCTCTTGTTTATCCTTGGTGAACCTCTGGTCAGGAACATGCAGATGTTTGCTGCTGCAATTTGAGGCTTTCGGAAGCCAGTTAGAAATATGAACCAATCTAACCCTCAAAAAGCCTATGATCAACCCCTTCCACCAGAACTTGTCATTTATGGACAAAGAGCTGTACAGTGGTTACTATAAGGTTAGGTACTGCGCAAGATTTAAATCTGCTGCTGCCCAAGAGAAATATGATTAACAACAGATGAAAAAAAACAGATACGTTTCCACTTATCTTCCCACATCAGTACCAAAGACATTAAAGTCATGGCTCAGCCTAAGGAGTGTACACACCATTCTATTTTTTCTCACTGGCAGTCCTTAAAGTTAAAAAGAACTTGCACAAACGCGTTTGTAAAACTTCTTACACACAGCTGGCGATGGAGGAAACCAGAAGTCAAACGTGACTCAACTTTTGATGTATTCACATTACAAACAAACAGTTCAGAACCTCTCATTCCAATACCAGTGTCAATAAATGTCTCTTTCTATCCTTTTGACCAATTAAATAAACCATTAAACAAATAAACAAATGTTAGGAAACAAGCAGCCAAGTACCAGAAGTGTCAGTGTGGAACATTTTGGTCGGAGATATAAACTCTGTGATATATCTTTAATACCATTTATCGTAAGCATGGGATTTTGGTTTTGAGTTAGCAACATGTGGATTTTCTGTGCGCTGATGTCAGTATTAATTTGTAAATATTTCTGTAGCAATGGCGATTTCCTTAAAAACAAGTTTGGAGGCCTAGCTTCAGAATGAATGGATTTTTTTTGAGTCACATTAATTCATTTTTGTTGCCTTTAAATTAATTTGCAACCTAGCAAGGTAAATAATGAAGCATCAAGGTTTGCTAGAGACTTCTGGAACATTTTTAATCACAAGGAGAGCGCGAGTTTTTTCTTTAGTTTTACTTTGAGTTTTGAGCAGTCTTGTGAAGTTCTTGAGTGAAGATAGCTGTATAGACCAGTGCTTAGGAAAAGGGAACGATAAAGAGAAATTAAATTACCTTGGAATAAAATGTTAGATGTTATTTCTAGAACAGAAATGTTGAGCTAAAACCTTGATGAGGTTACTTAAAGCTGAGTATTTTTAATTCAGGAGTCTAATCACTCTAGAAAGATGTTATCTGTTGTTACACCCGCAAGTTAAAAATAGAAATGACTTAAATCTATTGAGGTTTTAGAGACAGGACCTCTGATGTGAATACTCTATAAGTTGGTGTTTTGTGTACTGTCCGAGGTGTGTTTTGGAATACTTTACAAGGAGTGTGTTTTGGGTACCATTCAAAAATATTGTCTCCATCTTAATTGATGTGTTGGGATTAAAGTGACTGTACCTTTACTGTGTCTAAAAATCTTTGAATTTGGATAAAAAATAGTTTGTTTTATTCTACTCTCTCTTGGTTTCTTCTATTAATAAATTTCTGATTTATTATTAAAGCAAAATCTAAAGTATTGTGTGCTATGTTTCAGTGAGAGACTTAGTTGCTAAAACCAAACTAAAATATGATCTGCCACATCAGGTTTCAGTCTGTGATCTTGTCTGCTGATAACATCAGCCGGAATCATAACAAATGAAAATGACCGTAAACCTGTAAGATTTAAGTTAGCTGTGGAAAAGGTCAAAATCGGACCAGAAATATGGGTTCTGAACTGGGGGAAGGCGATTTTAATATAAGATAGGATCAGGTCAAAGTGGACTGGGAGCAGTGACTTGTTGGAAAACCTACATCACAGCTGTAGCAAGTTCAGGGCCAAAATTTTCCTGTAAACATGAAGAGTGGAACCAAAAATCTAGAGGGAGCCCTGGATATTGAACCGTGTACAGAATTGGATAAGGAGAAAAGGGAAGTTTAAGTCGATACCAAGGCTAAATATAGGAAAAGACCTAGCAGAGAGCAAAGAGAAGGCATGAAATAAAAATCTGGCAGCTAATACAAAGAAAAATCCAAAGTCTTTTATAAGTATATTAGAGGCAGGAAGATGACCTGGGAAACAGTAGAGGCCATTAGGGACCAAAGTGGCAATCTGTGTGTTGTGCCAGAAGGCATAGAAGACTTTACAAATGAGCACTTTGAATTTCACTATTGAGAAGGATAATGCAGATATATAAATCAGAGCAAGGGTCTGTAACATGCCATCATATTAGCATTGAAAGGGAAGAGCTATTAGCGGTTTTATTGAATCTAAGCTAAATAAATCGCCAAAGCCAGATGAGATGTATCCTAGTCTCCTGTGGGAGGCAAGGGAGGAGATTGCAGGGACTCTGACATTAGTTTTCAATCTTCTCTGGCCTCAGGAGTGATGCCAAAGGACTGGAAGACAGCTAACGGTACCATTATTCAAGAACTATAAGCCAATGAGCTTAGCATCAGTGGTGGTGGAAACTATTGGAAAGATTTTGTCTTCTTTCAGCTAGCCAGTTTCTGATCCAAACCGTTAAATCACCTTCAATCTTGAAGTTCCGTACTTTGTGCAATAGCTTACCATGTGGAACCTTATCAAATGGCTTACTGAAGTCTATGTACACATCAACCACTTTACCCTCATCCACCTGTTTTGTCACCTTCTCGAAAAACTCAATAAGGCTAGTGAGGCACAACCTACCCTTCACAAAACCGTGTTGACTATCCTTCATAAAATTATTCCTTCCCAGATGATTATAAATCCTATCTCTTATAACCTTTTCCAACACCTTACCCACAACCGAAGTAAGACTCACTGGCCTATAATTACCAGGGTTGTCCCGACTCCCCTTCTTGTTTAACTGTCAGTACATTTAAGAACTATTTAGATGAGCACTTGAAATGCCATAGCATACAAGGCTATGGGCTAAAAAATGGATTAGAATTGATAGATGTTTGATGACTAGCACAGACATGATGGGCTGAAGGGCCTCTTTCCACCCTGTAAAAACTCTATTACTCTATGCCTTGCTATTGTCCACTTACCAGTTGCAGAATTTGTCCTTTGCCAGGATTGCTTTAAAAACTGAGGCTTCAACAGTCAGGTTCAGGTCAATATTCACACCTACCCACATTGATTAGTTAGGAAACCTGGGATACTAATGCCATGGATCATTTGAAGAATCACAGAAAATCACATTATTTGACATTTGCCATTGCAGGATTGTTCCAGGAACATTTACTGTCTCTCCATAGCTTAACTGGAGTAACCTTTTATCTAAGATTTCTATTAAGCATTGCACAAGTTATGCTAGTGTTTATCATCTCCAATTACCTCATTCCAGCTTATCTAAAACTGTCAGCATATCTTTGTATTTTCACCCTCATGTACTAGTATGGCTTCTCTTTCAATGTATGCATGCTTAATTCTGAAATCGAAAGATTTACTTTTTTTTTAAACTTACAGCCCAATAATTGTCAAATTAGGAGTGTTTTGGAAAGTTACGTTTCTTTCATATAACTCCATACTAGTATATATCCCAGTAGTTTTACAATGCTTCAGAAAATGATGAATGTCATTCACATAAAAATGTATTAAGAAAACAGTTGCTAAAGAGTTATACCATTTTGAAACTTTGTCATCCCTGGAATATTTATTTAATTTAACAACTGCACTTCTCATAAGGGACATATTTTGCTGCTGATGTCAGTGTGAAGGTATGTGCAATCAACCTGTACAACAAATCTCATTTTCCAAAGCTTTCCTAATTGACTCAAGTTATTGTCAGTCTTTAAAATGAACTGTGTCACACTGATATTCATTATTTTACTGTGAATTTTCTTGTGCACCAACAATGTCCATTGTGAAGTCATGCAGTCATTGGCTGGCAATCAGCCAATCAAACACCTTCTTCATTTCAGCTAGCCCAGTATTGAAATACCAGGGTAATTATTCACAAGCATCCCAGTAGCACTAGACACTGGAATGTTTCAAATCTACAAGTTAAGGGTCATTTAGTTGTATATAATCCTTGGCCTAACATAACGAAGTACTTACAGACTTCATAAAAACACAAGTAATGCACCAAGTATTATCATTATGATCTCAGATTGTTAAAGTGTAATGCAATTATGAACTTTAATGGTCTCTCTCTGATTTACATCAGGGACTTTGCTAATGTCAGAAATGAGCATATTATTGCTGGTAATGAATAGTTAATGATTGTGTAATTCCCTAATGATTACAATAAGTGGGAATATACTTTTGAGTGAACCAGTCTTAATCAGTAAAATGGAAGAGCACAAACAAATAACATATGTTTCCACCTCATCTATATCAATACAATATACAAATATAAGGTGAGTTGCCAAATAGCTTTTTTTTGACAATGATAACTGTTCCAACACCATCTGCATTGGCTTTCAAATCAAAATGGATATTCTTTTCAAGAAAAGTAAAGTCATTGAACACGCCAGAATTGAGGGAATTCACAGAAGAGAAAATTGTGAATGCATATACATTATTTCTTTGCTGAAACAATATTTTTTGAATGTGGTGCAGATATCCTACTATAACACCCTCACTAGCTCTGGTACTGACTGCTACATGATGCCGTTATTACTTGATCAGAAAGCTGCAGCTTCAAACAGAGGAGCTGAGAACGAAGTTCTGAAAGTTTCTACCCCATACATTTGTTGGAGCACTTTTTAGAAATGAAGCATCCTGTACTACATCAGTGACAACAGTAGTTGTACCTCAACTCAAAAACGCATCTCCTTGGAGTCATGAGTTTAAGTCACGGCCCTTCATCTGACTGAACAAGCCTACTTTTGACATATCTTTGGTAAAATGTAGAATTTCCTTCTTTCCCTATCCTTATCTCTATCCATCATTAAGATGTGACTCAAAGCATGATGCACTTTTGGGCGAGTTGACACCATTCTGATCAGTTAGAGTCATAGAGTCATAGAGATGTACAGCATGGAAACAGACCCTTCGGTCCAACATGTCCATGCCGACCAGACATCCCAACCCAATCTAGTCCCACCTGCCAGCACCCGGCCCATATCCCTCCAAACCCTTCTGCACTCTCTCTGAGACATCCTTGATCCTTGCACCAGGGAAGCAACACACCATTCTGATTTTTAGCTGCTGGGCACAGAAACGTCTGTCTATACCTCGGACTAGAGAATCCCCTAACATAATTGATTTCTTGGAACCCGACATATCCCTCATTGCGTTAGAGCCAGTCTCAACACCAGAAACTTGGCTGTTCATGCAACGTTCCCCTGAGAATCCATTACCCCCTACATTTTCCAAAACAGCATATTTGTTTGAAATGGGTATAGCCCATCTATGTGACTGTATCTGAGACTTCCCTCCTTTCCTATAACTGCCATCCATCACATATTGTTGCTGTTACAAATTCCTCATTGCTTCTAACTGTCTCTCCAACCGATCCATTCGATCTGATAAGTTTCGCAACCAACAGCATTTATTGCAGATATAATCCGCAGTAACCCTTAAACTCTCTTTAAACCGTAGCAAGTACCTTTCAGTCATTAATGTCAATGCTGTCACATTTCAAGGGGAATTTCAGAGTGTTTTGAAGTCTGTATAGAAAGGGTAGTGGCAAAAATAAATCAATTTTGCTTCATGCTTGCAACTTGAAGTACCTACTCCTTTAATTAGGTCTGAGTCACTCAGGGACACCCTGAACATAAAGAATTCTATTCTTTAGTCGGATCTTTAGCATTATAGAGAAATTGATAAAGTGGAAAATGCCTAAATTGGGAAAAAATTACACAGGCTTTTTCAAAGATTTATTAACTGAGATGGATGGAATTAAATGCCTCTTTTTATTATGTTTGTAATCATCCCTTACTGATTCAATAACATTTTTGATTCTGCATCATTTAGCTTTATGAGCAGAAATTGTAGCCTAACATGCACATTTGTAACAAATGAAAAGTTAATTGTAAACATATGATAAGACTTTCAAACAGCAAACCGAGGGAAAAATCAAGCAGAGTTTATTATTGTGCTTTGCTCCTGGATCTCAACAAATTTTTGTTTAATTCCTGAAGTTTTCAAACAATTTTCCCCACATTTAAGCATCGTGGTTGTCTCAAAATAAATTTTTGTAATAAACAATATGAATTACAAGCAAACCTTTTGGAAGTTGTTGAACTTTTAAATGTTTTATCTGCCACACTAATAAGGGCTTTTATATAACCGTAATGATTGTGTTTTATGAGTCCAGTATCCAGGGAGGTGGAACTGAGAACGTTTGAGTGTCTTGTTCAGCTGAGCTGAGTTATTACTATCTATTCGTTTGTTGTTGGTTATTATTTATTTAGATAAATAATTAGTTGGGGTTTTTATTTTATTGTATATTTTTTGATATATATTTATACATTTGTACAGGAGGGCGTCTGGGTTTTTTTTACTTTTTTTGTGTTCTTTCTTTGTATTATTTTGAATTGTATTGTTTTGTATTTATTGTAATATTAAAAAAAACAATTTCTTCAATAAAACCATGCTTTAAAAATATTGTTAGTACTAGCATTTTATTTAATAATATAAAATAACATGGAGACCATTACCAAAAATAAACTGAAAAGTTAGATAAGTGCAAATGTTTTTCTGCCCAAAAAGGTTTTGCTTTAATTCATTTGCAGGATGTGGGTGTTGCTGGCTGGCTGTATTTATTTCTAATCCTTAGTTACCCTTGAGAGACTGGCGACCTGCCTTCTTGAACCGCTGTGGTCCATGTGCTGTAGGTAGACCCATAGTGCCTTTATGGATTGAATTCCAGGATTTTGAGGCAGCGGTAGTGAAGGAATATTGATGCATTTTCAAGTCAGGTTGGTGTGTGCCTTGGAGGGGAGTTTGCAGAAGGTGGCATTTTCTGCCCATGTCCTTCTATCCGTAAGTGGTCATGGCTTTGGATGGTGCTGAGTTTCAGACCTTTGATGCATTTCTGCAGTGCATCTTGGAGATAGTACACATTGCTGCTACTGACCATCGGTGGTGGAGAGAGTAGATGCTTATGGATGTGGTGCCAGGCAAGTGGCTGCTTTGTCCAGTATGGTGTCAAGCTTCTTCAGTGTTGATGGAGTTGCACCCATCCAGGTAAGTGAGGTGTTTTCCATCACACTCCTGACTTGTGTTTTGTGTATGGTTTACAGGTATTAGGGAGTCAGGAGGTGAATATATAGGTATTCCTAGCCTCTGATCTGCTTTCGTAGCTGCTGTATTTATCTAACAAGTCTAGTTCACTTTCTGATCAAAGGTAAACTCTCAGAATGCTGGTAGTGGAGAATTCAGTGATGACCAACACCATTGAATGTCAAGGGGTGATGATTCGATTGCCTATCATTGGAGACAGTTCAGTGCCTGGCATTTGTGGGGTGCAAGTGTTGCTTTCCATTGTCAGTCAAAGCCGGGAGACTGTCCAAGACTTGTTCCATTTGAATATGGACTGCTTCAATATCCAAAGAGTTGCAAATGGTGCTGAATATTGTGCAACCATTGGCAAACATTCCCATTCTGAAATTATGATGGAGGGAAGGTGATGGGTAGTTGGGTCTAGGGCATACAGCAAGCCAAGTTGAAATGTGCAATTTTCCAAAAACAAAAACAATTTGCAATATATCGTATCCTTAACAGAGGAAATCATCCCAAGTTGCTTCACTAGAGAGCAATTGAGGAACAATTGACACAGAGTGAAAGAATAACAGTTAGAAGGAAGATCAAAGGAGGTAGATTTTGAAGAAAAGTCTTAAAAGGTGAGACAGGACAGGAGAAAACATATGAAAATAATAGACTTGCATTTACACATCATTTTTCAAAACCTCAAGATGCAAAGTACTTTACAACCAATGAAATACTTATAAAGTGTGTGACTGTTATGTAGGAACTATGTTGGCCAATTTACACAAAGGGAATGCAGACAAATAGCAAGGTGATAAGTACTAAATAAGCTGTTTTAGTGATGTTGACTTTTAGGTGGGTTCCTGTCATGCAGGGGTAGTGTCTCTACCACTGAATTAGGAGGCCCAGATTCAAGTCCCATGTCCTCCACAAGTATGTAATAATATCTATCAATAGGTTGATTGGAAAATAGTGAGAAAATGATTTAGACTTGGGGTTGGTTAGCTCAGTTGGCTGGATAATTAGTTAACAATGAGTGACCCCAGTAGAGCAGGTTCAATTTCCATTCTGGTTGAAGTCACCATGAAGGCCTTGCCTTCTCAACCACACTCCTCAACTGGTTTGGTGACTTACCACCAGTTGTCTCTAATGAAGGAGCATCAAATGACCCTTTGGGACTGTTGCAACCTTCACTTAACGCAATGTAGTGTATTAAGGACTCTTGTGATGCAGTGTTAATGTCCCTGTCCCTGCTTCTGAGGCCTGGGTTCAAGTCTCACCTGCTCCAAAGGTGTGTAATAAGATCTGTGAACAGACTGATCCAGAAATATCAAGAATGTAATTTAAGTTGGCATGTAGAAGTGAGAAAAGGAAAGATATTGTTGTAGGTTAAAATACTGTATTCACTTTAGAGATCTGAGTTCTGAATTCAGCACAAGCTGACGACCTGGCAGCTCTGGAAGTCTGCATTGGTTATGCCTGGTTTCTAATTGGTGCAAATCTGCAGGACAAATCTTCCTATAGTTTTTCATTCGTTGCCATTAAGATGAGAACCTGATTCAATGTTGTCACAATAATTGCTGATGTGGAAAATGAAAATGCCAGAATGGTGCAACAGGAATGTGGCCCTGTGAGAGAAGCGTTCTGGTACATTTGTGAGGTTCCATTTCCATGCACTGAATCCAAGCATTGCTGAAATATTAATACTGGATTCAAATCTGGTGTATTTTCCAGCACTGACATCTTTCGTCTTGGGCATAAATATTTTGCTTGCTTCCAAAACAGAACTATAAAAATACTGGTGACTTTGCCAGATTATATTTCAGATTTGCTTTTAACACTCCAATAGCAAATTTGACATAGGAGGCCACTTATGAAAGAAATAACCATTAATCATTAACTTTTCACACTTCTTTTTGGAAAACATAAGACTTCCAACCTATAAGACAAAACTTTATTTAATGTAATGTAGGTTATTGCAAAAAACAATATTTCAAGAATCCATATGAAGACATACTATTTATATGGACTTGTAAAGACAGTTAACATAAACCAAATATTAGGTTTTCTTCATAAAGTGGAAGGCCATGCAATATAATGGGAGATAAAACATGTATACAAAGTGCATTGATCTAGCAGAGATTGTATGGGTCATTTAGTGTACTTCTCTGCTGTCTTATTCTATGATACCTTGGGCAGAACTTAATCCAACCTGTGACAAAAGCAACCCTGGAAGTTGGGCCCAATAAATTATGTGGGAGTTCTCATGTCAGTCCGGTGGATAACCTCCCGCAGTCAAGCTGCCCACCAGAGGAGTTGATCCAAACAACTCATCTGCTTACACAGCTCCCCTCCTGCTCCTGAAGGCTGCTCATGTCACCTCATAGTGGGATTCATTTGTCCTTAGGCTCTCAATGCCTGACGAAGAGACCCAAAATCAGCAAGGGGCAATGCTGCTGAAAGCTACTCTCTGTCCTCTATGCCTGACCCACTCCCAACCTCATTGTCCCAAAATTTCCTCCCCATGACCACCATTATGATTGATAAACCTGCAATCAGTGGCAAACTCTGGTCAAGTTCTTACAGCATTCCTGGAAAAAGCCACCACTCCCTGCTTTTTGTTTGGCTGGAAGCTCTCAGGATGTGTGATTTCCAGCAACAGGGTCCTAAATTCCAGGGAAGGCCCATTGCTGGCTGGTTAAGTGACTGACAGGCACTTTGCCCAGCAACACTCCCCAGGGCACTGTCATTAACTGTACAAGTCCTGCCCTGGTTTGCCTTACCAAAATGCAACACCTCACATTTATCTAAATTAAACTCTACTTGCCTCTCCTCAGCCCATTGCCCCATCTAATAATCTCTGTCCACTATGCCACCAATTTTGGGTGAGATTCACATCACCCACACTGAATCACAGCCTATACCATAGAATCATAGGATCCCTACAATGTGGAAGCAGGCCCTTCAGCCTAAAAAGTCCACACCGACCCTCTGAAGAGTATCCCATCCAAACCCATTCCCCTATCCTACTACTTTACATTTACTTCTGACCTAACCAACACATCCCTGAACAGTATGGGCATGGCCAGTTCACCTAACTTGCACATCTTTGGAGTGTGGGAGGTAATCAGAGTACCCAGACGAAACCCAAGCAGACACAGGGAGAATGTGCAAACTCCATACAGTCGACTGAGGCTGGAATTGAACCCGGGTCCCTGGCACTGTGAGGCAGCAGTGCTAACCACTGATATCATTGATATATATTCTGTTAAAGAATAAAAATGTCATTAATTGAAATCAGACTCTCTGGTTTTCGAACTGCTTTTGGATTCCTTTAGTAAAATCATTTGTAAAAGTCTAGTCATTTGTTTTTTTATCATTAGTATATGTCCATTTTGATGAATTTGTGTTCAATGCATATTGATCATGGAGAAGGCAAGGTCAAAAATTACATTCAGGCATGAGCTTCCTTATAACACTTTTTATTTCATATTAAGACTACGTTATTGAAAGACGACTTCGTAAACTTTGCCATCTAATATTAGTTCAACTAGATGTTTCCTTTTAGATTCATAGAGTCATAGACACATAGTCATAGAGATGTACAGCACAGAAACAGATATTTCAGTCCAATTTGTCCATTCCAACCAGATACCCTAAATAAATCTAGCCCCATTTGCCAGCATTTGGCCTATATCCCTCTAAATCCTTCCTATTCATATACCCATCCAGATGCCTCTTAAATGTTGTAAATGTACCAGCCTCCACCACTTCCTCTCGCAGCTCATTCCATACAGGCACCACCCTCTGCAAGAAAAAGTTACCTCCTGAAGTCCTTTTTAAATCTTTTCCCCTAAACCTATTCCTTCTTGTTTTGGACTCCACCAGCCCAGAGAAAAGACCTTATTAACTCACCTTATCCATGCTCCTCAAGATTCTATAAACCTCTATAAGGTCACCCCTCAGCCTCCGACGCTGCAGGGAAAAAAGCCCCAGCTTATTCATCTGTCCTACAGAAGGGTATGCAGTATTATAAAAGTCGTCTCATCAATGTCCTGAACAACTGCAACATGACGCCCCATTTCCTTTACGCAATGTTCTGACCAATAAAAGCAAGCCTGCCAAATGCCTTCTTCACCACCCTGTTTACCTGTGACTCCACTTTCAAGGAACTATGCATCTGCACCCCTAGGTCTCTTTGCCCAGCAACACTCCCCAAGGCACTGTCATTAACTGTACAAGTCCTGCCCTGGTTTGCCTTACCAAAATGCAACACCTCACATGTATCTAAAGTAAACTCTACTTGCCTCTCCTCAGCCCATTGCCCCATCTAATAATTTCTGTCCACTTCTTCACCGTCCGCTATGCCACCAATTTTGGAGTCATCTGCAAACTTACTAACCATTCCTCCTATATTCACACCCAAATCATTTAGTTAATGACAAAAATCAGTGGACCCAGCACTGAACCTTGTGGTACAATATACATGTTATAGAGTCAGAGAGCCCTACAGCAAGGAAACAGACCTTTTGACCCAAGCATGCTGACCAAAATGTCCGTCCACGTTACCCCATTTCCTTGCACTTGCCCCAAATCCTTCTAATCCTTTCCTATCCATGCCTTTTAAATCTTGTTAATGCACCCACTTGTTAGTGCTCAACCACTTCCGCTGAAAGCTCATTCCATGTGTGGACCACCCTCTGTGTTCCTCAGGTTCCCTTTTATTCTTTTCCCTCTAACCTTAAACCGACACCCTCTAGTCCTCGATTCCCCAATCCTGGGAAAAAAAACTGAGTGCATTCACCCTATCCAAGCCTCTCATGATCTTATAAACCTCGATAAAGGTACCCCCTCAGTCTCCTACACTCTAAAGGAAAAAGTTCAAGCTTGTCCAACCTCTCCTTATTCTCAGACCATTGAGTCCAGGCAACATCCTTGTAAATTTCTTCTGCACCCTTTTCAGTTTAAGAACATCTTTCCTGTAACAAGGTGACCAAAACTGAACACAATACTCCAAGTGTAGGCTCACCAATGTCCTGTGATAACTGCAACATAACGTCTCAACTTCTGTACTCAATGCCCTGACTGATGAAGACTAGTGTGCCTACAGCCTTTTTCACTACCCTATCTACCAGTGACTCCACTTTCAGAGAACTGTGTACCTAAACTCCAAGATCCCTCTGTGTTTACTCCATGAGCATGAACTCCACCCACACTGTGCTATTTGTACCCATTGTGGAGCAACATTGTGATATCAACAAGGTTGATCCAAATTCTTAAAGCCTTTACATAACAATTTTCTTCACAGTTTATGCAGCTTAAATTCAATACTCACATGGGAATTCATTTAATTTGAAATGTTTTGCTCTGAGAACATTGTGAAAACAGCAAATGAGAAATCTGGATAAAAACCAAAAGAGTTGAGGATGCTGGAAATCAGGAACAAGAATAAAAATTGCTGGCGAAGCTCAGCAGGTCTGGAAGCATCTATGGAGAGAAAGCAGAGTTAATATTTTGGGGGTAGTGACCCTTCCTCAGAACTCACTGCACCTGAAATGTTAACTCTGATTTCTCTCCACAGATGCTGCCAGATCTGCTGAGCTTTTCCAGCAATTTCTGTTTTGCTGTTGTTAATGAGAAGTGTGGTCTCAGTAACTAGCAAAACTGAAATCTGGATTATAATTACATCCTTTTCTGTTGTTGAATAAGTATCACTTAGAATGACTTTATACATGCAAAATCATGTGTAAACATTTTAACTCTGGAATCTATTCAAAGCAAACTTATTCTTGTAATTGATGCAATTTATGTTCTCTGTTCACCCACAGACAGCTGAATTAGCTTACCATGCTTGGTTGGAATAAACAGGGAGATCTGGATCTTGTGAACAGAAGTAGGCAAGAAATCCATTCAAAACTAGTATTCCATATAGTATCAGAGTATCTCAACAGTGCGGAAGCATTTGGCCCATCGAACCCACACTGAAGCTCCAAAGAGCATCTCATCCAGACCCACCCTATGCCTGTAACCCTGCATTTCCCATGGATAGTCCACTTAGCCTGCACATCCCTGGACACTATGGACAATTTGACATGGCCATTCTAGATTCACCACTGGGAACAGAATTGTAAGGACATCTTAATCAATCAGTGTGCTTGTGTCCTTCTCCTTACTTAATGAGAAATCACATAAGAATTCAAGATGGTTGGTGTTTTGATTTCTTGTTGGGGTGTAAATGATCTGATTGTCTTTTGAATGATAACTGCAGTTTGTGATCATTTCAATATGAACCTTTTATTTACAGACTTTCTATTTACGCAATTATAATTCTAGGTGAGCGTAAAGTATCTCTTCCATGGGACCTTTCTCCAGACTCCCTGTTCTCATAAGGGTTAATGTTTCGGTGTCAAGTGACCCTTCCTCAGAACTGATGGTAACTATGAAAGTGTTGGTTTATATGCAGAAGATAGGGAGGTGGGAGTAGATAAGGAGTAAACGATAGTTGGGGATAGAGCCCAAAGAGAGATAACAGTTGGACAAATCAAGGAGTGGATAACAATCTGGCTAGGAGAGTGAATAGCTATTTATAGGGACTGTTAATAGCTAAGTCGAGAGTGTGGTGCTAGAAAAGCACAGCAGGTCAGCAGTATCTGAGGAGCAGAAGTAGCTGATGGAAAATCTGAGGAGCAGGAGAATCATCGGATGCTGCCTGACCAGCTGTGCTTTTCCAGCACCAAACTCTCAACTCTGATTTCCAGCATCTGCAGTCCTCACTTTCTCCCCTTGGCTAACAATGTTTGGTGTGTAATAGTGGATTATGTGATAACAAGGCATGGTTTGTGGGGATTGGGGTAAGGACATGGGAGAGCTCAAATCCTAAAGTTACTGAACTCGATATTGAGTCCAAGCGGAAAACGAGGCGTTGTTCTTCCAGCTTGCACTGAACTTTGCTAGAGCACTGCAATAAGCCTAAGAGAGAGATATTGGTGAGGGAACAGGGCAGTGTGTTGAAGTGGAATGCAACTGGAAGCTCAGAGTCTTCTTTATGAACAGAATGTGGGTGGTCTGCAAAGCAGTTATCGAGTCTACGCTTCATTTCCCCATTGTAGAGGAGACTATATTGTAAGCAGCAAATGCAGTAGAGTAAATTGCATGAAGTGCTGCTTCACCTGGAAGATATGTTTAGGTCGTTAGATACTAAGGAGGGAGGAAGTAAATGGACAGATGTTGCACCTTCTGCAGTTGCAATGGAAGGTGCCGTTTGGCTGTCGGGGGGATGTTGGGAGTGAAGGAAGAATGGACCAGGCAATTGTGCCGAGGCAATGGAAAATACTGGAAAAATGGGATTTGAGTAATTAGGTGGTTGTTTTTTGACTGGCACAGATGTGATGTAGATCACTATAACTCTATATGAAACTTGGTCAGTGAGACTGTTAGTTGAAGATATCTGTTTTAATGATTTTATCACTAAGTTGATTGTAATACTGTGCAAATAATTTACTTCAATTCACCATAAGTAAAGTCAAGAATAAATATTTTTCCCTTAACTCAAATGAGTCTACTCTAATTCTGTGAATGCAGCTTTTCTCTTCACAAATGCTGCCTCACCTGTTGAGTATTGTCTGTTATATTATCACTCTAAAG